>NC_054874.1:8792500-9152500 GCF_018320785.1 Cheilinus undulatus | reverse complement strand
TCAGCATTGGCAGATATTAGCTTAAAAAGCTGAATATCAGTATTGGTAGACATGAATATTTCTGCTGATGTTTACAGCGCATAAACCGGCTGTAAATATTGTATATACTGTATATACTGTGTATATACTATATACTGTAACAGTATGAATCATTTATCGGCCTCAAATATCAGCAAAATGTACAAATGTACCATCAGGAATAGGTGGTTGCGTAGGGCGCCACACACATAAGGAGGTCCGCCATGAGTCCTGAATATTTTAAACAAGCCCCAAGCACACTAACTCCCAGACTGCCTACTTCCCTGGTCCTCTCAGCTCTGCTTGACTCAGCCCCACTCTACACTGGAGATACCTATTATATGTTATAGTGCATCCCTATTTAACAAAAAAGTTTTCATGATCGCAGCTCCACTCTCTATCCTCCTCCATTCACCTGTGATTTTGAATAGTCTGGAGAGCTTTAAAACGTAACAGAGCGCTCCAGGGTCAACCTGAGTCAAGCTTATCCTTTCATTACAGGAGCACTTCATGAGATGGACTTCAAAAACTACAATCAATATTTCTAATATTATCGTTCATTTAATTTCAGTAAAATCTTTAGCCTAACCTTAGGGCGCACTCATACTAGGTGATCTGTACTGTGCCTGAGCATATCTGATCCCCCTGAAAGTCTGCTTTGTTTGACCTTTGGTCTGTGACTTTTTTGGCTTTTGAATGGATGGAATAGATGTGCTTCAACACGGTACGGCTGCACACAAGCACGGGCATGCAACATGAAAGTCACGTATAAACTGAAGTGAATCGATGCAACTCCTTGCATAATCAGAAAAAAATATTTGCATAGAGAAATTGAGGAGTGTTGCAGGGCTGTATCGGAATAAAATGACTCAAAAATAAGCCACAAAGCCGGGAAAGTCGCTGTCATGTTCCTTCTCTGTGTTGTACTGACTCTGAGATGAAGTCTGTACATGTACTGTGCTCAGGTCTGCTTGAGCTTGGAGCATTGTGAGTTCAGGGGGAGCCACGGGGGGACAATCCTGCTTTGGCATGGTGAGCCTGAGTGCGCCCTTTATGGCCAAAGAGCCACATTGAAAAAAAAAAATCTTTATAATCTTTTAACATCCCTTACTTCAAATTTTACTTTCAGTTCCTCTCTTTCCCTTCTTAATGTCATTCTTCATCACCAGATGTTGAAGTTTATTACAGGCCTGTTTCAGTGGGAATCATTGTGTTTCTTTTTTCACAGTAGTTACAGAAATACCTGAGTCAGTTTTCACTTGTTTGATAAATCACGGTGAATGTTGGAAGGACCAGCAGCATTAAAATCAGCCTGCATCTGAAAACTGGAGAGGAATCAACAGACTGCAGGTTTCCCACTGAGGCCACAAGCTGGATGATGCAGAAGTAACGGTCGAGCTGATTGATGGTTGTTTTCAAGGACATCTTGTGCGTTTCCTCTTGAACTCCTCTTCACAACAGTCCAAAGATAAGAGTCAAAACAGGAGAGGAACAAAGCTGAGGCCTGAAGGCCGTCTGCCTGATGTTTTTGGGAGGTGAAGCAGGAGGTTACACAGGTGGGGTGGAGTAACGCACCACATAGTTGTAGTCAGGTGGCGGGCTGTGACACTCCAGGGCTGAGTCGTCCAGCACAGAATCGTCCAGACTGAAGTCCAGATTAGGGACTGTGGGCGGGAGCTTCTCCTTGTCTGAGTCGCTCAGCACAGACTCTTTACTCTTACTGACCGCCTTCATCCTGAAACACAAAGAGATAAAATATAAATATACCAGGGAAAAGATCTCATATCCATACAAAAATAAACACATCTTACTCCTAAACTCCTCCTTACATAATCAGATTTTAAAGATAAACACGATTAAAACAAATGCTTTTTTAAAACCTTAAGTGAAACTATTCAGTTGTGTGTATTGAATCTGAATATTGTCTGGGTTGCTTGGATGAAGAGAAAAAAAAACATGTTGATTTTGTGACATTTTCACAAATCAATAAAATACACAAGAAAATCATCACTGTATTATGAGGTCTATTCTAAAAGAATTTTGGCTTCTCCTGTTAAACAGGTGCATCAAAAAAAAATAAGAACATCATGTCAAAGTTCATTTTTCCTGTGATTTACTCTATATTCTAGATTCATCTGATGCAAAGTGAAATATTTCTACTTTCTGAAGTTAATCTCAGCCTCTTCTCAGAGGCTGTATCAAAGCTCATCATGGGAAGTTGACTGGAAGGGAAAAGTGTGGTAAGAAAAGGAGCACAAGCAACAGGGATGAGCTCAGCCTTCAGAGGACTGTCAAAGCAGATTCGAGAACTCAAGAACTTCATAAGGAATGGACTGAGGCTGGAGTCAGTGGATCAAGAGCCACCACACACAGACGGGTCCAGGAAATGGACTTTAAGTTTGGTGTTTCTGTCAAGGTATTCCTGACCCACAAATGCCATCAGCGTCTCACCTGGGCTAAGGAGAAAAAGTAAATTTTGAATATCATTTGGAATTCATTTTGTATGAGATGACTCTAGAATATATTGAATTTTAACTTCTTGATACTCTAAAGCACCTGCATGATCACAATTATCTTGCAAGTAGAGTCACCCTGTTTAAAAACAGAACACTAAGAGATGTTTGAGTTGAATTGATCTGAAAAAGAAAAAAAAAAACCTACAAATAAATGACAGAAAATGACAAAACGCAGGCATATCTCTAGTTTTCATGTCCAACATCCTTTAAATAACTTTGGCAGAAAAACTGGTGCTGCAGAAAGTTTAGACACTCAAGATGTGATGTTTTTGCAGTTATTAGAGTAACAACAAACTTATGGTTTGTTATTTTGCTTTATATCAACATTTCTTCCTGACTCTCGCAAAAGGATACTCTCTGAAGAAAGGAATACCCCTTGTGAAGCCAAACAATCAGTCAAACCTTTCCTTATTCAGATATGATGCAATCAATCATCCTGGGCTTTTCTGCTTCATTTGGCCTTCAGAATATGAGTAATTGCCTCTTATTGTCTTTGGAGGTTGCTAAGGGTTTACCAGCCTCCTCTCTGGAGGACAAGAGGTCAATGCCCAGTGGGGGGAAGTGACGCCGCTGTACTGGAATGTTGTCCTGGTGAAAAACCACCTGGCAAACAAGGCATCAAAATATTCAACAATAGTACAGTGTTGCCATGCCAGGCACAAGGGTGGGGTTACTATTGGTGACTGAGTCACAGGAAGCACACGGAGTCTTACAGAAATCTATTTGATCCTGAGATGAAACCATGACTATTTCCATTGTTTTACATTTTAAAAACTGATAAACTAGATTGTAAAAATAGAAAACACTTATTTTTGCATGTGCTATGTGAGGGGGCACAGGTGGATTTCAATAGAGCTAAAGGAGGACAGCGCAATCTCTAATATAGTGCCTTTTAAACTCTCACAAGGTCCAGCTTTAATGTCTAATTGCAAGTAATCTGATCAACCTGCCAAGTGTTGAAGTTGCCTACATTTAACCTCCATTTTTATGATGCTTTCACTCTTTTTTTCTCATCTTGCAGATCTGTTTCCCGCCTTAATTTTTACATGCAGGATCCTTTAATTTGACAGCAAAGCAAAAACCTGCAAATGAACTACCTAAAGTTGATTAAAGTTAAACCTAATCCTCAAATAAACTCTAAATGTGAGAACCTTCTCTATCAGTGTGCTTTCTGATTGTCCTCTTGATGGTTTTATGTACTTATCTTGGCAGAATCCAGGATCTCAAAGTCATCCTCAGGGTTTGGAGCAAGGGTTTTAGCCCGAGGTCACTCCTTAGAGATTTTGTGTGTTTGTAACATAGCATTGCTTTAAACCAGACAGCCATGACTCATGTTAAATCTGTCTGGGAGGTTTCTCATTCAGGACGCTCTTCATCAAAACAAAGACTTTTTTAGTGTTCACTCTTAAAACACCCAAACCTCAAGTGAGGCATCCACTCTGCTTTTGTGCTAAGTCCTTCACTTTGTCACCTTCAAGCTTTGTTCCCGCCCACTTAGCCTTTGTCCCTCATGCGTGGCTTCACCAAACAAAAGGGAAAACTAGCCGCTGACGTCTTTAAAGGCAGAAGAAACTGTGTGTGTGTGTGTGTGTGTGTGTGACGGTTATAGCGTCTACATTCCTGCACAGTAGGGATATTTCTAAGCAGGTAATCAGTCTTTTCCAGTGTTTGTCTGTCCTTATTTGACCACCACAGGTCATGTGCACAAGTGTTTGAAGGTACAGTGTACTTACGCCAGGGCCATGATGCTCAGAGGTCGGCCTGCCAGTGACTCCAGGCGCTTCAGAGTCTCCATGTTGTCAGATGAGAGGCCCATCCCACTGTCTGACTGACCGCCCTGAAAGAGAGAGAATCATCAAAATTAATAATTATTAATTATTATATTAGTGATGTCCTAGCAATTCATCATCATTCAGGGACGCCTTGCAGACGTGTTTGAGTAGCAACCACTGCACCAAACTTTGAAATAACTGCCAGATTACCAACGGAAGAAAAAGAAGAAACCTTGAAGTAGACACAATGGATGCTTTTTCTTCTGGCTGAACAAAACCACGCTTACGCTCATCAAAAATGCTGCATCATCATCTCTAGACGTGCCCTCAAACAGGTTGTAGTGGAAAAGCAAATCCCCTGCCACGCTGGGCCGCCGTGCCGAGTCAAACCAAGTAGAGCCAAGCCGCTCAATATAATGGAAAAGCCCCATACTGATCCACAGTGCTGCAGCTAAAACTGTAAATGTTGGTTTGACCATGCTTAATAGCATAAAGATGTAGACATACCAATGAATGCAATTTTTTTAAAAAACACTCTAATGCTGACTTTGGAAGTATTATTCATAAGCTCGATAAAAAACATAAATGTTCAGTTTTATCTGTGTGCAATTGCAAAAAAAATAAAGTGAGGATTGTGGTCTTTGAAGGAAACAAGCCGGCAGTGCAAGAAACCCTTTTGTTTAAATAAAAACTAATAGAAACATGATTGTAATGAAAAAGATGGCAGCAGTTGAAGAAACAAAACAAGGAAAACTGGTTGCAGATAAAAACTGAATGAGTTCAGGCTGAGCACAGCACCTTGTGGGACTCCATATGGCATGACATTATTGGAACCATTTTAAAATTTGAATAAAAAATAATGTTAATGACAAAATGAATGCCACCCATGAAGTTTCTATCCGATGTGATGTAGCTGGCTTTCAGAATGAATAACTCACCTCATGTCTCTCATCTGTCCCATTCTCCATGGTCACCTCGTCAAAGGTTTTCACACTCGCAGGACGGATCTTAATGTTCCTGGTGAGAAAACGATTTAAACATAATTCTCATGAACACCTTAAAGCCTGCTTTTATAGAATACATTTGATTATACTGGAGCCCAGAGACAAGTTCATCAACAAAACCGCAGGAACATAATCACTTACATCAACAGTGTGCGGCATCTCTGAAACTATATTTTTAAAACACACCTTGTTTACTTTGCATTTCAACACCCTTAGGCTGAAAACGACCGCTTAATTTAGCTTAAGGGGTAACTGTCATTACTTCTTTTCAACACCTTCTCAATAAACACTCTGGCGGACCTGTGAAAACCCAAGAGCTCACTAAATATTATTGTAAGCGGATATAAACCTTGAAGCCGGCTCTGTGGTTTTGAGGAAATTCCTCAAAGGAGCCATGATATTGAAAGCTCTGCGGACATCGTGCTGCTGTGTGTATATTTCTTATCGAGTATAAATCAGGCCTCTCATTGTCCTCAGGACAGACATAAATGTTCTCCTGGTTGAGTTTAGTCTGAGTGCTGCAAGAACACCAATTCTTTTGGATATCATTCAGAGCATAGTTAAAAAATGATCCAGGAATTTCCTTTGCAAAATAGACTCTGAAATGTTTGCCACAACAGCCTGAAGACAGCTTTGCATGTCTTTAAGATAAGGTGATTTATTTCCTTTTAATGTCTTGACAAGTTCACCAGGGAGTGTCAAAGATGTGAGCCAAAATGGACATGAAACTAAAGCAAAGGGTATAATTTTTCCAAGGATTATGTTTTTTAATGTAGATACAGGGTGGAGAGGAAGTAATTTATCAGTTCAAATAGCGCAAGAAGACATAAAAAGATGATGTTTTAAATGTGATTTCAATGGTTAAAGTCAGTCCAGTGGTAATATAATACAATATAATATAATATAACATTATTTCATTGTGTTTTTAAAATGCAGCGACAATAAAAAACTCCCAATCTATCTATAACAATGCACAGAGTCAAGATAATGCTTGCCCGTTAGTGAGTTAATGCCATGACAGGAGTTAACTGATAAATGAGGAGGCGAAAGGCGAGGGGGAGGTGGTTATCAATATAATAACAATTACAAAACATGCACATTTGGGAACCTGCATGTGGAAATCTATACTGACTAAAAAAACAAAAGTATAATACCAAAACAAGCCCATCCTGAAATACCCGCCAAATGTGCACCCTAACCCATCTATTTCATTCAAGATCATTTTATTGCTACCACCAAGTTTTGTCTTGTCTGTTTAAATTTTTTTCTCCTTCTCTTTTTATGTTTCTTACTATCATTTAAAAAACAGCAGTGAAAGCAATTTGACATTCAATTAAAGTTTGTTGTGACTGGGTGGTAAAATACACCTTTTGTACTGTCTTAGGCCCAAGCTCTACTATTTTTTATTGACTATATCCGATTGACCAAAAAAATCTAAAAAAAATTGGGTCACAATTCTCCTTGAGGACTTGATGGTGGGTCGCGTGACTCAGCCAGTTGAAAATCACTGGTTTAGAATATATGGACACTTCACTTCTTGAATTTAATCACCAGAAAAAAACAACTCCTACATGATATTGATTTTTTTTAGATGCACCTGTATGGTTTTTTGCCTGTTTTGGGCCCTGAGAGATTTCAGGTTTTCAACTGGGCCATGGCGTACTTACGTTTCGGAAAGGCTGGCCTTTACTAAATCCAACATCCCCTCTCCAATAGCGGATGAAATGTTTTACTCTGGATCTGAGGGGTGGACTAGACCTCAAACCTGATGACACTGCTGTAATGTTTCTAAATATCAACTCAGCACTAGGAGAACAAAAAACAACACCTGTCAAAGTGTCTCAAATTCAGGTAACCTTTTCCCAGACACTATTTAACGATCGATGACAAATATTCTCACCAGGTATTCCCTGAGTCGCGGTGGGAAACAGGTCTTGTTGGCGTCTCTTCTGATGGCACCGTGGTGGCCGGATCTCCCACCTTTGCCAGCAGGGCTGTGTTTATAGGGATGTAGTGTTTCCCCTCCTGAATAAACCAGAGACAGAACAATTAGGAGTACAGACTTACGTTTCCATGATGCAAATGACACAAAACAGAGAGACTTAAGTAGGTCGGTTCTGTGTGCACGCTTCCACAGGTTGTGGCAAGCTGCCAAAGAAACTAAGGTCATGCCTAATAAATCCACCACGATGTTCATGAAGTTGATGGAGGTGGCAGAGACCATGACCAGCCTTCCTGCGCTGTAAAAATAGCTTTATTTATAAAATCAACCCCTCCTTTCTGTCCAGTCTAAATGGTTTCTCATGAAGGTAGATTTCACAGACTCATTTGTAAAGGAACATACTGTAGTTTTTCTGCATGTTGTGATATGTGGCCTTGTCTTTATCTCTAATCACGTCACTGAGCAGTCTGGTGTAGTTTCTGTAAAAAAGTGAAATATGACTCCTTTGTCTGTGAGCTTATCTGACAGCAGAAACATACAACCTGGACATGAAGCCGTCGTTTTGTCTTGATTGAAAATGATTTCTTCTTGTGAGGGCTGAGGCAAGTTCCTGTTATCACTGATTGTAAAGGCTAAATGCCACACTTTCTTATATTCCCAACACATCTTTTATTTTAAGTTAAGGTGACTTAACGCCATGCTTTAATCAATATTAATATCCTTGAGGCTTGTGATGATGAAATCTTAAAATAAACAGCCCCTCTTTGAATGTAGAATAAGACGAGAGGTCTCCAAGAGTCCACCTAATCTGAAACAGACCCATGAGAAAGAAAAGACCTTTTTTCTACACGTCAGATTCTTTTTTCCTCTTGACACTATGTTTTTCTTCTTTGGTGACTATTATACATTAATGATCAGTTAAACGGTTACAGATAGTGTGCATTCTGGATTTGCTGTTGCGCTATTATGTGTAATTCTGAGACAATCTCGAAAGCTGCTTTGAAAAAAGGCCATTGGATGATATCAGCTGACTGAATATGTTTACATGCAAACCAAAAACAGACGTTTTCCTCTAGTGCACATTTGTTGTCCTGATTTGACCAAAGAGCGGCTCAACTTTCTGACAGACTTAAACAATGTGAGACGTTTCATAGTGTTCATTTCAGACATTGTTATACCACATCATGCACTAACAAATAAGCTGTTTGAGTGTTATTTCCCCTCTTGGTTAGTCTAAGCACACCCCTGGGTGTGACGTTGCTCTAGGTCTCCTGTAGGACTCTGACCTGCGGCGCTATCTTCTGATAATTTTCGACTCATTTCGTGAATTGAAATGACAAGTATTCTGTCAGACTTCATTGGAGTCAGGAAGTAAGTCAGGAAATACTGTGTGACTATTAAAAGTAAAAAAGTGGAAAAGTTCCACTTCTTGACAGATACTGAGAAAACAGGTCATCCCTTTTAATTGTCTGAGTTCTTCTTTTTAACTGCAAACTTCTGAAGCTTACTGAAAGTAATGATTTCTTGTGATAACATTTTTATTAACACCATTCATCATTCCCAATACAACACAGAAATGTTAACCAGTGGTGTGGAAAATCGCCCAGCCACTCAACATAAGTCACCAAGAACAGGTGGTGTGAAAAAAGAAAAACCCCAGCCACCCAACACACACCTAATGTCTTCTTGAACAACCCTTCAACTCCTTCCACGCCCCAACCTTCATCCATGTCTCATCTGTTTCAATACATCAATGAACATCTCATGCTTTACCTAGTGAAATATCTCATGATGCACTGAGGTCATTATCCTGGAAATCTAAAATGTTGCATCTCAGGTAATATTTTTCAAAATGCAAGTAGTATGTATAATGTAGTAGCTTCAATGAAAGACTCTGTGATCTTATTCCAGTTCTCTCTCACACATATAAAGCCAGACGTTCTCTGTGTGAATTTCATCAGATTCAGCCATGCATTTCGAGACATGAGACTCAGTTGGAAGTAACACAGACTTTCAGTCAGATTGTACCTCCATTGTTGTGCTGTATACAACACAGCCAACCAACCCAGCTACGGCCTGACCAGCTGCTCCTGACTGGTTGGATAAATGTCTGACATGTTTGATATTTTGGTGGTAAGACTCCAGACTCCAAGAGTTGGAGCAGAACCACAGGCAGAATCCTCAACTTTAGGGTATTTTTTTTTGTAAACTATCAGATAGCTTCTGAAATCATCATGACAACATCAGCCCCTGTCCTGTTATAATAAAGGAAATAAAAGGACAGGAAATATTCCTACTAGCGGATCTGCAGCTGACAGGATGATGATGTTGTTTGTGTGTTTTGGATAGAGGGAGAGATTGCAGGAGAGAGAGTGAGTCAGATGACTAGATATGAGTTCAACATCAGTATGTGAGACTTTTTCAAAGGAGACATCCTGACTTCAATCATACAGTGTGAGCACTCAGGTCATGCACGGCTATTGGACCGTGTAGTGTGAGCTTTTAAACTGGTGTGATGGTTGTGTGTCATAAGTGATTCAGTCGCACTGTATGGGCTGACATTCTGCAGCAACTGTAATAGTCTGCTTGAAATCGCACAGTGTATGCCTGGCTTTACACAAGGAACAAACGCCTCCTAATGGGTAGGAAATAGGCTTTAATGTGCAGGTTTTAGTGTGATTTGCAGAGGTTCTCAGATCTGGAATGAGGTTGAAAGCAAAATAAACATGACATCACCTTTGTCTGTCTTCAAAAAAAGTTTGAGAAAACAGCAGTCACTAAAATATGATTAATCCAAAACATTTTGTGGCTGAGTATCTCTGATCAATTCTAAATATCTTTCCATTTGGAAAATATACTCCAATTTATTTATATAGCTATTTTCTAAATGCTGTTGTCAACATGTACTGTGTTTGTGTCACAATTCATCAAGGATCTCTAGAGAAAATCTGAGGCATCTTAGAGTTTTATTCTAGGAATACTGGTTGAATTATATTTATTATTGTGTAAATTTGTGTTATTTGTACATTGCATACTGAGGTCTGGGTCCCCATCTACAGGCTCCACAGGCTCTGGGGAGTCCCATTTCACAAATTAGTTTTTAACGAATAATCACAAGCCACTGTATTTGCATTTTTATTGATTTTGTGAATAAAACTGAACTGAATTTTAGTCTGAAGTGCAGCAGAGCTTAAAAGTTATTCATAATCAATCGTTCATTCATGCAACTGTTAAAACAAAACTACTCTATATAGCTATAGACTATAGCTTGACTTTCTTTGTCTTGTCCATCATACCTGTTGCACGCTGGCCTGAAGAAGGTCTCCTAGTCTTTCCACCAGCTCAGTGAAGGTTGGTCTATCCCGTGGCTCCCCCTGCCAGCAGTCCAGCATGGTCTGATATCTAAAAAACAGGTACATCTGTGGTCACAAACTCTGAGACAGACACATGCAAACCTCAGTCTACTACACACATTTTAATATGAACTTCTTTACATTTCTGCGTGTGTAATTGAGTGACCACATCTGTTTCACCTCTTAAATCGGCTGTCATCTGCAACATTCATGCATACTCCAGGTGAACCTGTCTGAGCCTCAGGGGCTGTATCTGTTTCTCTCCTGATCTTGTCTGAGACTAGCAAGAGCTCACATCCACACTCAGGTCTCTAAAAAGCTATCAGTGTCTCTGTCCATGTGGGAAAACTCAGAGCTTCTCTGTGAATTAATCTGTCTCATTTTGTGAGGGGATTTAGAAACAGAGCTCAGGAGCGGCTGATTAAATCATGTTAACAGCGTGTCAGTGACTAGGATCAGTTTTAGTGCAGCACGGTTTGGTAATAATGTACAATTATGATCATAAGGAACACTATTACGTTTTGTGATTAGGATAAAATTCATAAATGTTTTAATGAGTCTACTTTTTTAAAGATAATTTTTGGGTGTTTTGCCTTTGTTTAAAAGGACAGCTGAAGAGAGACAGGAAACGTGGGGAGAGAGAGCGGGGGGAAGATACACACCAAACTGGGAATTGAACCCCTGACCAGTGCGTTGAGGACTATAGCCTCTGTATGTTGCACAAAATACAAAACCTGAAGTTTTTACAGAACTGCTTTCAAATAAACTTAATATTTTAATTTTGAAATAAAGGTATTTTTACAAAGTGTAAACTTAGATGCCTTTCTGCAGGAATTTTGTACATGTTTAAAGTACTTAATACAAAAGTAATTGCAGCCTTTTTTTGGTATTATGCAATTGCACAGCCTGACATCACGATTGTGGTTAGATTAACTGTTCATGTAATATTCATGCAAAATATTACATTACTTAAACAACAAAATACACTTTTAGAGTGTACTGTACCTTTTTCGGCCAGTACCTGTTTTACATAATGAATATGTTTTGGCATTAAACTGAGTCCATCACCTGAGTTAAAATTACAAAGTTGAGTGCTGCTACATGGATCTCCATCTAATTCTCTCTAATCTGAGCAGTTGTTGAAACCACGTTAATGAAGTAGACTATACTGGTCCAGGTGGTGGCTTTCCTAATGTGGAGGCAGGATGCGGAGAGCTCAATCACTTCCTTTATTCATATCACTGAATAATGGGGGGGGACACTGTATGATTGCACAATTTAAACCAGCGTTTCCTGTCTGTTTTTTTTTTGGGGGGGGTTTATTTTTTTTGTTTTTTGATGAGAATAAATAGCCTTCTTCCGCATGTTTCATGTCTTGGGGGAGCGTAGTATATCTGAGGAAGGGGGGTATTGTAAAACTAAGCCACTTTGTCCGGTTGAGCAAGGATGGTAGGATGGGAAACAAGCATCCTTTTAATTGTCCTCCCACTCTCTGAGCAGCATCCGTTAAATTCCTATGCAATGCATCAGAATAGGGGAACTTATTAACAGGCTAGGGAGCGCATTCCTGATGAATCACTGCTGCAGTGGCAGAATTTTTTTGCTCAACGACGCCTGCAACCTCCTGCGCCGCTCATCATTCATAGATTATATGTGGGGTGAGGGGTCAAGGTGTCACAACTTGGGCTTACAGACACGTGTGATCGAGAGCAGACCTCTGCAGCGGATCAGGGGAATTTCACCCACTGACTCTGAGAGGATTTGTATGCATCCCTCTTTAACTGATATCAGCAGGTTTCATCTCAGCTTCAAATAGGCTGCAGGCCTCACAGCCATAAGCATGCAAAAAATATAATCTGCACTTCTATTTTTGTCAGCATACTAGCTGTACAGATGGAAAGTACGAAAGATTCTTGGCACCAGCAGGTCTGCATCTACAGATCTCCTTTTCTGACTGAAAGCTGCAGTCTGGTTTGGATTTTCTGAATCATTTCCAATCACTGTCTCCTTTGCTAAGATGATAAATTCATTCAGCTAGCTTTGCTTGGCACAAGCTGCATTAAAACACAGGACCTTTAGATACCATATCATTATTAAATGGGAGTGCAGCATTATGCTTTCAAAACACATTAGATTTGTGGGCTATATGAGTCTCTTTAAATTAAAACCAGGCCCAACGTATGCACATATGTTGGAGAAAGACTAAAGACTCAGACTGTGATGGTTGGTTCTGGGTCGGCTGCACATTGGACAGAAGTATTCTTGTTACAGAAAGTCTGTCTAGCTGCTTCACTGACTGACAGCCCTGACACCAAAGAAGAGGACTCTCTGTTCTCCCACAGATATTTATGTTCTGCACCATCTACCTACCCGTGTTAAAGAAAAAAACCCTGCAGTCTCTTCACTGGAGGAACTTGGGCTCCAGACTTCCAGTTACATCTGTGGCCCTGTCAGTCAGAAAATTCTTTACAGAGCTTCAAGCCTGCCACTACAGAGCTAATCAGTAGCTAATGTTTCCTGCTCCACAATTCAGAGCAGGATTACCCACGATTCTTATCAGGCACCCCTGATCTACTGGTGCAACCACAAAGAGGGAGAATGACACAATGCCTCCCCTCAGCAGTACATTGATATGGGGGCCCCTGACTGGCTGTCGTTATGTTCTCAGCCTCTGCGAGGAGAACGTGCAGCCAACGGGATGTAGAGCTGCCTCAAAGGGAAAAAAAGAATTTCTATTTGTCTGATTAAAAAAACATAAAAAAGATCTCTCTGACAACAAAACAAAACAATACATTGGATGTTGCATTTTATAGGAGGATATGCTGGATAAGTGACAAAAGCTGCAAATCAGGTTGGGTTAATGCTAAAAAAATAGGCATCCTTCACTTGTTCTCTTGAAAAGGATGGCATGTATGGAATTTTAGCTTTCATTGGTTGTTTACTGAGGTTAAGTTAACGGGAATTCTCACATTTCAGAGGAGGAGTACTCCGGTGCTCTCATCCGAGTCCCCTCTTTCAGTCGGCAACAAAATTCCTCATCAATCTGGACACCAGGGTATGGTGAGGCACCTAAGAGTGAAAAAGTACAGAAATTGTAAAATATAACATCAATTACAAATGTACAATATTGGACTTTTGCCAATATCCGATGTGCTGATATTTACAGATTCATTTTATTAATACCGATATCGATACCTATATTTGAATATGCTTTTCAGACAAGAAATTTCAAACCTTAAAACACATTTTAAAGTTTAAAAAGTAAGGGTAAATAAAAAAAAGACCTCAACTGACATAGGTCTGTTGAGTCAGTCTAAAGCTCCACTAATTTATTTGTTTATATGGACAAATTTACAGTTAATACATGCTGAAATACACAGGCAAAGTATTGAATGTTATTGGCAGAAATTTTGATATCTGCTGATACAGATACCAGACCAATAATATTGGCATCCCTAACATTAACACTCATCAGGTTTGCATTCTACATACTGGGACGGATTTTAAGGTAAGAACAAATAATGTCCCAATCAAATCTCAACTTAAAAAAGGATACATAGATACCTAGACTTTTAGCCAATTCATACCTAAGGCAGCCTAAAACGGCCTCTAAAACAACCTCCAAAAACCTGAAGGTTTTCTGAAAAACTGAACAGAATTTAAATACTTACTAAAATCGGTCTTTCTCAGTATTGTTAGCACTAGGGACCACCATCACCTCAACATACTCACTTAACATTACTCAGCAAAATAACCAAAAAATATTACTTCAATAATCATTTGTGGAACGTATTTGCAATTTATAATTTAGCCTGAGATAGCTGCATATATTAGAAACAGTTCTATGTCACAATAAAGTCATCATGAAGGACAACATACCAAATACTACCACAGACCTGTGTCTTTCGGCAAAACTAGAGGAGAGCAAACACTTGCAAACACAAGCCTGATATGCACAGAGGGAGAAATTTACAAAAAAAAACAAACAAAAAAAAAAAAGAAGCTCAAAGTGAAGTGAGGCCCCCCACATGCAAGATGACGCCCTATGAGCTTTGGCAGGCTTGCATTTGATCAATGAAGTATGTTCATGCGATTGCACAGCCTAAGCAAGCATCCAAACTATGTTTATTGTAATTGCCAAATTTTACTGCATGCTAATGTATCTATTTGTGTTACAAGTCTTACGACAATACATAACATACATAATAAGTGTAAAGTGGTCTTTGGAAACAAACACTTTGCAGGCTTGGCTCCCTGTTTGGCAGAAACACAATAACAACAAACGTCTCTTGAATACATAAACCCACAAAACAGAACTGACACACATTTGGTCCACAGAGCGGTCTGAAAAACACAGTGGGGTAACCTTAAAACTTTTGACCTCCAAACATGATCAGGTTGCAAAGCTGACTTCTTTAACCATTTTTCTTGGCCGTTTTGTATCCTTGTTTCTTGATTTATTCCATGCTAACACTACCCAGATGTGTTAGTGTTTCTTTAAGGGAAAACGTGGTGAGAATGTGTCAAGAGGGGTGAAAAAGAAAAGGTGAAGTGTCATAATGACGTTGCAGTGGTTTGCACTGAAAGAATATACAATTTGACACACTTTCTCTAAACTGCAGCGGGTGACGATATAGTATGGCAGCGTTTCAAAGGCAGTACAGTCTAAAGTACAGAGTAACAATGCATCCTGCTTTTTTTGTTACACATGCTCTTATGTTTCTCCCGCTTCCCATGGTGACATTTAAACATACAATATTTCACGTTGAGCCTTGCTATAGAAATGTGTGGTGAGCTCTGTGCCTAGCCATCATGGACCAACACACAATGCTGGCTTAAAGGCTGCAGTGGTTTCACAGCAGGGAAACACTTTTACACTGAGCAGGCTGCTTGGTTACAGTCAGTTTGTGTTGCAGCTGTGAAGAAACGGATAACTTCAATAGGAGGTGTTCTTTCGTTTTTATGTCCCATGCCTGTACTAAAAACCACGGTCTAACTTTGCTAATGCTTTTTGCACGAGTGGCATGAAAACAGTTTTTTAAGGCTGACAATGCAAGCCCAGGCCTTTTGTCCCAAAGGCACAATTACACAGTGGAAGAAGACAGTTATTACCCTGTGCATCTGGAGAGGATCTACACCGAGGGGCCACCAAGCAAGTCTACCTAGCTCAAGCTCTCCTCCCATTGAACATCTCTGGTGACAGAACTTTGTGTTCTTTTGAGAAGCCAGGCTTTATCTGAAGGTGGGGTGAATTTTATGGTAAAAGCAAAAGGGGGGGGGCTTTGTCTGCTCTGAGGTTGCCAAAATTAGATTTGCAAATATTGACTAAAACCATGATAAAGCAGTTATTAAGTAGTTCATACAAAGGTCTTTTGATAAGAAAAGCATGCATATGCCTTTTTAGGGTTTTATCAGTGAAACAATTAAAATCTATGTTAATTTTTGATGGCAGTGTGTCATTTTTTACTTCTCTCTTCGGTCCTGGGGGGCTCTGATTTTCTTAGGTACATGTAGGGGGGACTCCAAGGAAAAATGGTTGAGAAACACTGCTTTAGACTATCACTGCTGTGAAACACTCAAGAAATTAGATCTACATCTTACATCTGTATCACTGCTCTAAATTAGCAACCTGACACCTGCACTCACTGTCATTTGATCGCCCATTGCTGTGTGGTGTCTCTCTTTCTACCCACCTGCAGCATCTTTTGGTTGAAATACAAATATATGTTTTTTTCTTCAAAACTTGGTGATTTTGGTTTCATGGAATGTAAAATAACAAGTATGCTTTAAAGTACATGGTATCAAAAAGATAAAGAAGTATCAAAATGTTGATAACCTTATCCTCAGGCTGATTGTTTGTGATTTAGGCCCCCTAGCAGCTCTTAAAGTTTTTTCCACAATGTTTCAAAAATAACCTTTTTTCAACACTTGCCCGATCTGCTTTTCTGTATTGTCTAACAGTATGCACATGAACCCAAAGACGAGCAGTGTAATATGATGAGATGTGACACTTACCCAGAGAGAAGATCTCCCACATGAGAACACCAAAGGACCAAACATCACTCTGAGTTGTGTAGACTTTGTCAAAAATGGCCTCAGGTGCCATCCACTTAAGTGGCAGTCTCGCCTGTTTGGGAATGGAGATAAAAAGAATCACTTATTGTCTCATCTGTACAGTGGAGACTAATTACTCTGTCACAATTACAGCAAGTTTGTCTATTAGCACTCTTCCTAAATCAGTGTTGTAGGTTCTCCTTGACTTTTCTTCAAACAAACCAAAAAAAAACACTAAACTCTTTTTTTGGTGACATTTCCAAGAGCTGACAAAATCAGTCAGTCTTGTGTTTTTTGGCAAGTAAGTGGTAGCTATCCATTGTATAGAATATGTCTAACCTGTTTGGGAAGGGCAGCACCTTCCCAATGAATGTTGGATGAATGTTCTATCTGTCCCATTCATTAGAGTAACGAAGCACATGACATTCTAGGAAAGGACCTGATACAACTACTATTGTTGTCAATTAATGATGAAGCAAGCCTCTAGCTACTGTCTTGATTCTTAAACGACACTGAGTGCTCTGTTCATTCTCAGACCATGCATAACTATTTCTGATGAAGGTTTTGCAAGAAGGATTTGCCTGATGACAGATGGTTTGCTTTTTAAAATTCATAGTATTTCACACCATCCTTATGCAGATGACATAAATTTATCTGCTGATAAAAAGGCATGATGGCAGCTCTACTAAACATCTGCTAGCTTGTCTGAAAGGCATTACAGCCTGGATGGCCTTGAGCTTTTTTAAATTTCAATGAAATCAAAACTGAACTGGTCGTTTTCGGCCCTAGTGGAGCCTGGGATACACCTCTTAGGGACCTGGCCCCCTGTTACCTTATTTAAACAGTTTTAAATGTTGATGGAAAGGTCGACAATGGTTTTAGATTGGATCAACAAAAAACTCAGCTGTTCAATCCAGTTTTTATCATCTGAGGCTTTTATGCAAGATCAAAATCGGTTTTATCTTTTAATGACTTTGATCAAATGATTCCTGCTTTTATTTCTTAATGTTTGGACTACTGTTATGCACTTTGCTTTGGAGTTAATCAGGCCTGCCTTGTACATTTACAGCTCGTCCAAAACACTGCTGCTTTACTTTTAATAGGTACTCGAAAACGTGAATATATTACCCCGATCCTAGAGTCCCTCCACTAGCTCCTCATTTAGTTTAAAAATGTATTGTTTGTTTTTGAATCTTTAAACAGATCAGCACCCCAGTAAATTACAGATGCCTGAGGTCTGCTGATCAGCTTCAATCCATCGTCTCAAAAACAGATTAAAAACCTGAAGTGATCAACCTTTTCTGTGATGGATCCTAAACTGTAGACAGGTTCTCCTGGAAATCAAAACGTCCCCTGCCCTACCGACTTTTAAATCATGTCTTAAAACATATTTTTATTCTTTGGCTTTTAACTTAGCAAGGGATTTGTGTCTCTGACCTTTTATGTCTTTTGTTTTCTTAATCTTTGTGTTTTTATGGCGTTTACTAGTTTTTATGTGTTTATTATATCTTTTTATTCCTTTTATTGATTTGTGTTCTATTTTTGTGTTTTACTGTGCAGCACTTTGCAAGCCTACTGTTTTATGTGGTGTCACTAAATAAAAATTCTTTTGATGATTTCATCAATAAAACATTCAAAATTAAGAAGCCTGACAAATAACTGATATGTAACATTTGTTGAAATAAAAAACTTACATCTCCTTTCCGGACATAATCTGGGTCTTTATAGACGTCTCTGGCAAGTCCAAAATCACAAATCTTCACAACATTATTCTCCGAGAGAAGGATATTTCTTGCAGCCAAATCACGATGAATGCACTGAAAATAAAGCAAAGGGGAAATTATGAATATTAAATGCGACATATAACTAAATAAGTTTAATTTCTTCTGCATGTAATTGGCCTCATTCTAGTGCTGTACGTGCCATAAAACCTGGCTGCTGTGGAGTAACACATGTTCAAGTCATCAGCCGCATTACAATAGGAGATGATGTGTTCCAAATCCAGGCTAAGAAGCCACCTGAAACAGGTTATTTACAACAATGGCTTCATTCTCTAATCAGTCCTGCCTGGTCTGACCCCAAAATTATGAATGACTTGAGGATTGAATGGATTCTAGACTAATTCAAAAAACATTGAAATAACAAGGTTTTTTTCTTGCATTAAAGGAAATCACCAGGCAATCCATCAAAAGCAACATACTGTAGTTAAAAGCGTTAAGTTAAAGTGATGCCAAGGGGTTTGCTTTCTGTATTAACTGTATGCAGAAAAACTTGACAGCTCTTTGAATACTTTGAGGGTAAATCAGTATGATCTACTTGGAGATTGTTGACTTTCCTTGTTCAAACACGCCAGTCAAAACAAGCATGTGCATCATTACCAGTAAAAGATGTAGCTTTAAATCAAATCAGTGCAGATACTGAATATACACTGCAAAAAGTTTTATATCCTTGGTGATTAGGGTGAAGAAAAAAATACCTTGCGTGAGGCCAAGAACTCCATGCCTTTCGCTACTTGGAAACTGTAGCAAATTAAATCTTCCAGTGTCAAGACTCTCTTGTATAAATCCTCAGATTCTGTAAAACAAAAGAAGATAAAGGTTTCCCAATGCACAGACATTTCAAACTACACATATTGCATATGGGCATTAAAATAAGCAAAACATCCTTACTCATCTTGGCAGGCTAGTTTTTAAAATTTAAATAAGCAAAGCTGTGCAGCTGACAGATATCACAGAGGAAAAAATAATAAAAATACACACTTAACAGCACATCCTGTCACGTAGTCCTCTTCCTACACACTGTCTTAAAAACTTCCTTTATAAACAAGAAATAAAAGCAAATGATAATTTCCCCTTTTTTTCATATGTCAGGTGAAACGTGTGGGCACAGGCAGAGCGTGCTAGTCGGGGGTCTGAGGGAGGAACTCATCAGGGAGTCCTTCCACTGGCCCACCTGAGTAAACAGCTAATCAAACCAGAACTAACACATCAGAAACAACATGGCTGATGTGCCTCGCTCAGGCCCAAGAACAAGCTACACTCAGGTCAGGACAGGAAACAAACAGACGCCTCCCCAGTCACAGTGGGGTGACAGCGGCTCCTGCTGCAGTGATTGTACTGCTGAACAGGAGGAGGAAACGTCAGCCTCTGCTGAAAAACAATCTGAAGGGAGCTTTTGGTTCCTTCGTAGTAGGGGTGGAGCAGAGGTGAGAGAGGGGAGGAGGGAGACGACAGGACGAACAAACAAAGGGTGGAGGATGAAAGGAAGCAAGACGTGCTTGGCCTTTACCTTCTTCCTCTTCCTCTGAGTCGCAGTAACTCTTATCTTCTATGAAGCCAGAGCTGGCAGAGCTTCCAGTGCTGGCTACACTCTCCAAGCGGCGCTTCATCAGCTCGCTCAGTTCACAGCCCGATCCCGATGACACCACCTTACCGTCCTGGCTCTAAGAGTCAACACATAAATCAAGTTTAATGAGATGAGGTTAAAGCTGCTGCAGACATCCATGGGGCTTTTCTACTCGTGTAACAGGGTCCTAAATATTTAATCTGTGACTCACCTTGTAGACGATGAAGTCTTCTCTTTTGCTTCTCAGGTAGTTGGACAAGTTTCCATATTTGCAGAATTCCACTATCATCATTAAGGGGCCTGTTGAATTGGATCATGATAATGATTATTATTAAGGTTTGTGATAGAATTAAATAAACAAGGGCAAAAGAATTCATATAGACCTGTCAGCATTATTGCATTGATTGTGATGGGTGTTAAAAGCCATAATTAGTGCATTAAATTTTCTTAATCACATGCTTAATTTCCCCTTCAGCACACTGCAATGTCTCCCTGCAGCCATGGTGATGTAAAATAAGTCTCCTCCTTAATGTCTCATTTCACCCACACCCACTTACAAGAAATATGAGCCACTCAAAAAATAAATAAATGCTACAGCCTCAATCCAGGAATCATCTGTCTGCTGTGCATAAAGCCTTCAATGACATTTAGCGTTGGAGGCTTTTACTGTGACAGACTTAACAGGTAAAGACTGTCTATCATCGGATACTTTCCTGAACTTTAGCATCCTGACACCAACAGACATGAGGGATAAAACTGTTTCTGCTTGCAGAGAGACAGCCACAGCCCTTTTCTTCTAACCACCCAAGACCAAAGACAAGTGAAATATGGATTAACCCCAACTTTTATGACAAAAGTTGGGTGTTAAATTTACTGTTTTCTGGCATAAATCTCTCCATTATGACACTTTTAATGACCTGTAGACCACCGTGGCTGATAGATTTGGAAAATTTACCTCACAATGACCAATAGCACAGCATGTAGCTGGCTGTTAATTTTCATTGAAGACAGTGACATCAGCTAACAACAGATGGTACTGAGATGAGAAGATCGTTGTTGCACTGGGGGGTGTGGTAATTCTGTATTTGCCGCACCCAAATTAAACCAAGCCCAGAAGAGATGAACATCTTTCTAACAGTCTAAATCCAAAATTCAGTGATACATAGATCTCAGTGTTTTCACATGTTTACAGCAACCTTATTCCAACATATCTAAAGTGTTAAAACACAAATTTTGGATTTCACTTTACAGGGACTTTAAGACAAAAGACGAGTATGAAACAAAAATAGTTATAAATGCAAAACAGTGGAATTTTAAAGCTCAACAAAATACACTAAGTAACTTTAAAAACACACATTGTAAAATTTGCTAGAATTGTCATGAGATGTACTCAGATGCTTCAAACAACTTCTCAGACACACAATATACCTTTGTTCTGCATGACTGATTGCGCCTTTTCTCAACCACAGACCAATTCATGAGAGTTGTACTCACAAGTGTATAAACTGGGTAGGTGAGTGAAATATTGGGATGGGATAAATTGTTGACTAAAAACATGTAGGCCCGTACAGCTCTTCAGGAGGAATGGCAGGCGATCCCACAGAGACAGATTAATGGCCTCATAACATCTATGCCTCGGAGAGTGGCCCATTTGGTGCGAGCAAATGGAGGTCATACCAGATATTGAAATTCGGACTTGTAAGAATGGGTGGTACTGTCAACTTTTTATTGCGTGATTGAATAAACTGTTTCCTTGATTCCTGATTTTTGTGTGTTTGTCTCCCACAAGATTTGTGTGCAATAAGAACAATAACTATAATTGGAAATATAATTCATGAATTACAAGTAATATATTCATGAATTTCAATGTGCGTTTTTAAAGTTACTTAGTGTAGGTAAGATTAATTATGATAAACTATAGAAATTCAGAGATTTATTGGGATTAAAAGTAATTTGACAGCGATACTTAACTTACATTTAAAGTTGAAACTGGGTTGATTGTTGTACTTTCCCTTGAAACTAAATTTATCTACAAAAATATCAAAACAACATGATGATGTGTAATATCTTCCTCATGTATAAACTCACCTCCAGGTTTGGTGCAGGCTCCCAGCAGGTTGACCACATTCAGGTGATGACCGATGTGAATCAAGATCTTTAACTCCGACATCAGAGCTTTCCGTTCGTTTGATGTTGCTCCTCCTGAAACAACGTAAACACATAGAAAAGCGATTCAGCTGGGATACTTTAACATCAAACACTGTGACTAAAATGATTCTCCCTTGATTATACTTAATTCTAACCCTTCAGTTTTGTTTTAAGATCACTCCAGCAGTGTAAATTTGTGTAAGCTTTGAGTCTAAACTCCAGGAAAGAAAATATGAAACAGATTTTCAGATGATAAAGTTAGGACAGAAGACAAGCCATTGAGCCAATAATGAAAATGCTGTTCGGATCATATTCTAAACAAAACACAAAAGGGGCCTAAGTTTCAGAATGATCTTTCCCCCAAAACTTGACTTGAATCTCAGAATACATAATGTGTATTAACGCACAACAGCAGGGGAATAGCCTGAACCCTGCTAGCTGGATAACTTGGTAATTTAATTTTGTGGGATCATTACATATGATGGAAAAGCAAAATATTGTTTTTGGCTCATGATATGAAGCTGCTACTGATAGGGCACATCTTCAAAATTAAATACCAGCGCTATAAAAAGGGAGCTGTTTTTTAATAATTTGATATGCTTATACAATGATGTAAAGTCTTTATCTTTAATTATAAGAATCATGATTTGATGGTTGTTTTATGTTTCTACCAGCAAAACATTTATGAGCTAGAGCAGTCAGAGAGTCTCTTGATAAACCACGGTCAATTTGAGGAGACCTGCTGCTTTCCATTAAGTTTGACCTATGACAGCAGGAGAGTCTGTTCCTCTCAGAGAGCTCGTGAGTTATGCTGAGACATGATTAATGGTAGGCCAGAGGATGATACATCTAACCAGAAGCTTTGTTTTTCATCCTTACTGACACATAATCTCCACATTATCTCTCAGAGAAAGCTCTGCAGTTCTCTGATACTGTAAATAAACTTGATTTCCTATTGTGACATCACATATAAAACTTGAAATAATAATAAAAAACAAGCCAAGAGTGGAGACAGTTTCCAAATGTTAGAATCTATTCGACGTGGCAGATATTGAACAAATATTCCTTTTATTTGTCAAATTTTTTGACTTGCAGAATTGCTTTTGAACCCTTTTTCACCTGCAGATTTTGGACATTCTGATCCAAGCTGTCAGATCTGCATGCACTCAATCTCTTAATCAGGGACAGGGTTAGAGGGCTTAGCCTTTACCTCTGTCTGCACTCTGCAAGGAACATACATCGCATGCTTTTCCTTGAACTGATACGCCTCACAAACATTAATTGCAGGCATATGTGGTGCTGTAGGTCAAGAGTCTGTAATGGGCTAAAAAAGTAAAACCTCTGCAGAAATTACAGATAACTGTTATTCACCCCTACTCTTTATTTTATACTTTAATGTTAAGGGTGACTTGTTTATCATGAGTCATGGTGTATCAAGGGGAAAAAAGGGGACACACAGAGAAACGTTTTCAACAGATGTGTGAAAAGTGTCCAGTCACAGTATAAAAATAAACGTCCTACCTTTCAGCATTTTCACAGCAACAGTCTTGCAGGTTGAAAGCTTGTCAATCCCAAAGGCTGAAGCCTCTACTACTTTCCCAAAAGCTCCGTGTCCGAGAGTTTTGCCTGGCAAAAGAAGAAGGTATTTGATAAGTAAGACGACATTAGAGCTTCCTGTCCCGCAGGGAGAAAATTCAGAGAGGATTCCCTGTCAGTCAGGCAATGGCTCAGTAATTAAAACAGCATGCTAGAGTCCTGATCACCAGGCAGTTTTTCTAAAGAATTTATGGCCTTCTTAAATCCCAATGACGGCACAGGTCAGTGATAAGTAATGACCTTAAACACCAGCTGCAGAGAGGGGTGACACCTATTCTTTTAACCTAAATGTGGCTTTGCATTTCCTCAGCGTGACCCACTTAAAGTAAACTTTAAACTTTTTAAGCTAAATCATCTGTTTGACATCTGTGAACTCACGTATGGTCGGAATTCTTTTGTGTGTGTCGGTATTCAGCATTAGGTCGCAATACCAAGAAACAATGCTCAAAGAGGAAATGCCAGACACAACAATGAAAATGCAAATGAGACAACTTTTGCTGACAACACAAGAGGGGTCTGGCTGCAGACCATACATTTCTGACACACAGTTCATCTGAGACACTATGTTTCAGAAAGTAAGTGCTGTAATTTGCCAGTATAATGCATTTCCAGTTTTATATATTTTTACTAATTTAATGAAATTCATGAACATCGTCTAGCAGTTACATTCATTAAATAACAACATTGCAAACATTACAGACTAAGAAATATTTCATAAATAAAACAGACAAAGATCAGAGGTATAATCGTGGATAAAAGTTGGTATACACCCATTTTAGAAATAGTTACAGAAATGCTGGCTCGCTTTAGCTTTGTTAGCTTTAGCTAAAAAACATTACTACTAAATTAGCTTTAGCAAAGTGAGTTTTAGCAAAAGCTGCTAAACCTAACAAAGCTACATAGATAACATACCTATGTAGCTTACACATCTGCTTTGTGAGCTAAGCTTTAGCTAAGTTAGCTACCTATGGCAATATTAGCCTTAGGGACGTGAGCTTAGGTAAACATAGCTAAAGCTTACTTTGCACACTGGTATCATAGAAATGTACCTTACCTAGCTGCTTGTGAGCTAGCTACAATTAACATTTCTACGTAAGCCAATGTGGCTGAGCTAGCTTAAGCAATGTGGGGTTAAGAAAACATAGTTAAAGCTAATTATTAAGCTAATAATTAAAGCTTTATGTAGAAAAATCTACATATCTTATTTTAAACATGCTGTGAGCTAGCTTAAGCAACATGAGGTTTTGAAAACATAGTTAAAGTTAACATAGCTATGTAGATAACAAATCTACATAGCTTAAAGAAATGCTTTGTGAGCTTAGGTTTAGCTGTTAGCTACATAGCTCCATGATCTATTTAGCTAAGTTAGCTTTGCAAGTTAGCAATGTGAGCTTTAGCAAAATTAGTTAAAGCTAATTCAGCAACATAGATCTGTAGCTTATGAAGCTGCTTGTGAGCTTAGCTTTAGCTATGTTAGCTACATAGCTCCGTTATCTATCGCTAAGTTAGTTTTTGAAATGTGAACTTCAATAAATGTAGTTAAAGCTAATTTAGCTATGTAGATCTGTAGCTTATGTAGCTGCTTTGTGAGATTAGCTTTAGCTATGTAGCTGTGCAGCTACGTTATCTTTGTAGCTTATTCAGCTAGCAGAGTTCTTCTAAGCAGACCGTTTACTTGGCTTCATTAAACGTTCTGTAACCAGGTTTTGCAGGTCAGGTTTTTGACTTTTAACTATAGGTATCCTAACCCTAACCCTAATGGAAGTTTAATCAGTTTTCTAAAGTTTTTGCATTTTTTTCTGTTCTGAGATATACGAAATCTCAGATGAACAGTCTGTGAGAGTGGCTGTCGGAGATAAACGATCTGTAGCCAGACTGTCTTAGACAGCACCCCATTAGTCACCAAAAGTATAAAAATGATGAGGACACTTTATGGTAGATTCTGAGCATTTCCATTCAAGATCGTTCCTGTTAGGCATGACTTCAGCATCAAAAATAATTCAAAGATTACATGCACACAGTTCAAGATTTCAGTTAGAAGCACAAACCATGCCAGCAACAACAGTCATATAATCTCCAGAAATCATATTAGTTTTGCAAAGTATTTCAAGCAAATGACTGTGAGAAATTTGTCTCTTGAGAATGCTTTTTCTATATAAATTCACTTGTATATGTCACAACTTCCACTCATTGGTTGGGCTGCAAAGTTCTCACCTAGTCGCAGGCGATCACGGGGGAACTCCCACTTGCTGCTATCATACTGAAGAAGATCGTTCTGCTCGTCCAGGGGACACTCGTCTGGGTCAATAATGATAGATGGACCCATCTTATAGTGTGCTGGTTGCTAAAGGTGTGAGGAGAGAAATCGGTTGTTCATTAATATTATAAAATAATTGTTAAAAATGACAATCATGCTTCAAGTCAGATGTTTCAAGATTAGTTTTATTTAAAGTGATCTATAAAGCAACATGCTGATATGACTAATTCTTGAAAATGTTTCGTCACAGTTTTTTGTTGTTCCATGAGGACATAATGTTCTCCTCTGAAGCCAAAGTTAACATTCAAACATGATTAGCACATCCCAGTTCTTAGGAGATGTTGAAATGATAAACACATACTAAATTTATCCCCCATTAAACTACATATCACAAAATACGTGAGTCAGTGACCACAGGCCTGACTCAGTCAGTTCCATGAAGTCAAAACGAAACAGAATCTGGAAATATTTCACAAAAGCAAAGCCACTTGATGGCTGTTTGAACTTAACACATCTTTGCAAATGCTATTCTCATGTTCTTTATGTGAAAAAGAAGTCATCTTGAGCCTTACCTTCCTCAGCTTGCGGATGAAGAGGACAAGCATGAGCCAAAGGAACGTGGCTGCAGCCCCAGTGCACGCCAAAATGATTACCTCAATGTTTGGCTTCCCTTCTTCGCCTAGAAAGAGAAGAGCCGTTGTAACTGCCCTGACCACAAAAAGTCACTGTGTAATTTTCATGATCTCATAAATTGTCATATTAATTTGACAGGGATTTGAAAAGAGTTGTGAGCAAAAGAAAACAGTCAGACAAATTAGCAAACCTTTCCCTCCATTTCTCCTTAAATGTTCTCTAAGAGACTGTAAAAGAACTACAGTAAGTGGAAAACATCCTATTATTTATCTAACATTTGTTTAGGGCATGCATACCACACTTTTTCCTATAGCATTTTAGCCAAACAATGTTTTCTATCATTCAAATCCATGTCATCACTTGGAGAGTTACTATCCTGTAAACTGCTGGCTTTGTTTTATGCGGTCCTAGACAAACTCAAAGCAGACAAAACTCCTCGAAGCAGACAGAAGACAAAATAATTAAAAAAAAAAAAGTTAAATTCTAAGATGTAGGCAACGTTAGCTGCAGCTATGGACTAATCCACAGCTTCATGTGTCCCTTCATTCTACATGTAAATGCACCCACTGGTTAAGAGAGCTCCGTCTACTCCAATTATCTGCTGTGTGTTTCCAGTCCCTGGGCTGTTGTAGGTGTCAATCTTCTTTCACTCATTAGTGGACCTCTTAACACTTCACAGAGGTCATGTCCTCAAGGCAAGTACCCTCAGCCAGAGCCTTGATCATAAAACCCAAGAAGGAATTCACTCAGCATTCCTGACAGCCAAAGATTTTCTGTCAGGGGAGACTTTTCATATTAAAGTCACACCAGTGCTGTTTGTTGTGAGGACAAGAAAACACATGGCTTAAAGGGCCTGATACCTCTTAATGGGACATGCAGTAAAATCAATGCCTCTGCTGCTCAGACAGATCTGCAGGACATAGCACTTCACACTGGCTACCACCACTGTCGTATATGTGACTTCCTGAGCTGTCAGTGATTTTAAAGGTTTATTTGTTGACATTTAAAGACTTACTGAGCACAGTGACAACAGCACTTGTTTTGGCCATGCCCTCCACATTGCTGGCGACACATTCATACAGTCCTTCATCATCTTTCTTCACCCTTTCGATGATCAGAAGCCCATCCTCTTTGAGTGTGATACCTGCAACACACCACTTCTTAGTCTCACTGTAATAACGTGTGAAGTTTGAAGATACACTTTTTTTTAAATTGCCATGTAATGACTTAAGAAATACTAGGTATTTAAGGTCAATGACAGTTTAATCAGTGTATTATGTAGCCC
The DNA here is from genome assembly GCF_018320785.1 of Cheilinus undulatus. Lineage (NCBI taxonomy): Eukaryota > Metazoa > Chordata > Actinopteri > Labriformes > Labridae > Cheilinus > Cheilinus undulatus. The sequence continues at coordinate 9,124,577 of NC_054874.1, read as the reverse complement.
TACTGGCAACTTAAATAAACAACATAAATCCTTCTTATACCCTTCCACCTGTCTGGTGGAAGGATTACATACATTAAACACTATTTTCTATTTACCTGGTCCTTTATTTACTGGAACACCATTTTTGTACCAAAAGATGTAGGGACGAGGAACTCCAAGAGCCAAACAAGCCAGCGTGAGGGTGCTGCTACTATTCACATCTTGATTAGTCAGATTTTGACTCAGCCAGGGGCGCGTTCTCGCTGCACGGAACAAAAAAACAACATGTTTGAATCAGCTGTGTATTCCTACTGTAACGACTCATCAAATGGAGCAGGTTTGTTTTGTGTGTTCCTGGTAGTGCTAAAGTCACATGTCTACACATGCAGTTTCATGTAGTTACATCAGCTGACTGTTTAATAATTCATCCAATTTATGGAAACAGTGCTGAAATCACAAACATTTCTGGAGGTACAAAATGCAGTTAACCTGGTTTAACTTACCCTCCACATTAATTTTAGCCGGTTTGAGTTCAACCTTCTTCTCCAGCTTGACTCCTCGGCATGTGTAACCTGTAGTGCTGTTTTGGGACACATTATGCAGATGGAGGGAGAGAGAAATGGAGTAACGACTGAGCTGCAGACCAGACACATTGGAAGTCACTGTTTGATTCTTGGAATCCAACCACTGCAGGTCTGTGTAGAGGTAGCGGGCTGCTTGACAGGTCAGATTGACGTCTTCTCCCTCAATGGCTGTCCAAGGTTCAGTGGTGATTTCTTCAGGATGATCTGGAGCGATAAAAGAGAAACCCTTCTTAATTCATCTGTTTCACATGCATGATTGAAGACACGTATCCAGCTGGCCTGTGATCCTGTTTTGGATGATATTTTTGGACCATGAACCAGTCGTTGTAAGGCTAGGAATGTCAAATTCGCAGTTGTTTCCTGTTTCATCAGTGTTAATTGAAAGCATGTTGCCGGAAGACAGCATCACTGATGGCGCTTATGCACTCCTCCAATACGAGAGGAGCTGAGTCTGGGCCCCGGGGGGACCAGACTATGCTTGTTTATTCAGATTGCTGGAAAGCATTCTGTGTTCCATAAGAGAGGACAGCTGTTATTACAATTCTGTCCTCTTTTCTAGCAGCATTCCTTCATTCTCCGACTTCCTCACCTCTGGAAGAGCACATGAATCCTGTCGGGAATCCTCCCACGCTGAGAAGCAAATTTTTTTGGGTACTCGGCATCCCATCAGATATGGGTTTACCTACATCCATCGCTCATCCAACAAAAAGCTATTCCTCACCCTTTGGCAGATATGATTCACATAACTTCTAGGGAAATGGGATTCACTTAGTCCCTAAGTACATTTTGCTCGTGTGCCCTGACACCTCATCCTCATTATTATTACATAACTGTCTCAATGGATTTTCATTTTGGGAACATTTGGAAAAGCTCAGATGCACATAAAAAAGTACATGCTCATAGCAGGCTCAAAGAGAAAGAGGAATGACCTGCTAGCACCAGAGCAGGAATGCAGTTATTCATAGCTGTTTTTAAACGCATGCCATTATAGCACTCCATATGGCTCAGGACATGTTTGCCTCTCTTCCGCCCTCAAGCCTTTCAGCTACAGTGGAAGATGGTTTCAATTAATGCCCCCCTCTGGTTTCTTTATTGCACAATACAATCTGCACATTCCTTTCCTGCTCTTGCAATTCATTACAGCATGTACTGTATACACAGATCATTCGAGAGAATCCACTGCATGGTATAGTACGCCTTGCAATTTTTGCAATAAAACTCAGACAAGTATATCTGCATGCTCCTTCAGTAGTTAAGATTTAAATGTTAGTCTGAGGCTGATCATGCACATTCTCATCTCGGACCATTGTTAATTTTGACAGCTATTTTAAATTCAGTTTTAATCTTAGCTTGTAGATTGAAATGTTATTTAATCTTGGTCACATTTTTGTCATTTTGAAAAATTCTAGTTTGAGTTGATGAAAGTTCAAAAACATTTAAGCTCAGTTTGAGTCAAGTAAGAGTGAGGATATTCTATTTTTGATCTTTAGTCATGCTTATTATCTTTAAAATAATTTAATCAGCCAAATTGTAAAACTAATATAAATGTAAAACACTCCTATTAATGTACTATAAATTCTTTAATAGATTTAAAATACACTGATGAAAATACTGTCATACCTTATATGCCCAGTAGAGAAATTTCATGGAGTCCAACAGTCTTGTGCTGAGATTTTAGCTCATTGTAGTTCTCCTTGACTCAAGTAAACATATTTTCATCAGAATTCTAATCACTAAAGATCTTAGTCTAGTCCTTCTCATGGAAAAGTAGTCCACTTAAATTTTTAGTCATAGTTGTAGCAGATGAAATTAGCACTACCTCACACATATCCTAGACAGATTAAGACAGAGGTGGTTCTCACCTCCTAGGTCATAGGTCTGCTAGGTCCTATAAGTGGCTAACACAAAAAAGGCCATTACAAAGTATTGGCTGTAGAAAACTGCCCTTATGATGTTTTTTTTTCTAAACATTGTTAAAGAGTTGCAAATTTTGAAACTTTAGCTTACTAAGGGGAAGATCAACTAAAGAATAGAGCAGCTTTTTGCATGCCTTTTGGCTGTGGAAATGGCAAAAAGAGTGTCTTATCCACAAAGTGTATGGAAAGGGGAAATCCAATTTTAATGCACACAGAGTGCATGCAAACTGCTCAGCCGAGCAAACTAGGGGGAGGCGTATTCAATATTCATTTGAAAAAGATGGCTTCACTTGTCTTAGACACAAACAAGCCTCATTGAAAAATAGCACCTAATCCACAAAAGCCAGTTCTAATTGCCACAGTTATGCAACTTAAGGCAGCCTTAAACCTAATGACTTTTCATGCAATTTCAAAGTTGCAGACAAAATTCCAAACTCGGAGTAAAATCATGGGAGTCTGGCTGAAGTTGCAGCACGCTCCCGTGATCTCAGTTGTTGTGTGTAAGGTGGTCATAAAACTCAGTCCAAGGGGTTTTAAGGCAGTCTTTCCTCCATCTTGGCGTTATGACAAATATTGTTTGTAAGTCTTTAGTCTGGTCTAACGCAAATTGTGTTTTCAGTGACGCGGCCATTGTCCACAACCAATTGGAGCCAGTGTGAAGAATAAGCACATTAAGGCACAGGGTGGGGAAAAAAATAAAACAAAACACCCTTCTAAACATCATGTGCATAGCTTCTAGCACTGCATGGCAGCACCTGCGTCTGATTGGACTCGAAGCACTTTGTGGCACTTACTAATGCTGTTTTCTCCTGTCTAGATCTTTACTCATGTTGTATTTACTCTCAGAAGTACATTACTTTGGACAAAAACGTTTGCTAAATGACATTGAAAGACTGTGAACTTCTGAAACAGACATCTTTTTTATGGCTAATAAGGGAACTGGGAGAGAAATGGATTTTTTTTGTATATAATTTGCCGGTGAAACAAACCAACATAGACACATACTCTATTGTACAACATCTCACTGATTTCAATTTTTGCCTTTATGTGCAGTTGAATAGCCTCTAGCGCATTTGTCTTTTGTATTTTTTTTCTTTTTAACCCCATCCAACCTGTTACCGTTGCTCCATTTTAAAATGCCCATCCTGTGAAATCTGGATAAAAAATTGCCAGGTTTAGAAGCCGCTGTCTGTTTTTGAAATCTCTCAAGGGGAAAAAGATTTAAACCATCCTCCTGTGTGACAATTTCCAATTTCTTTGGACTTCAGCAAACTCCACAACTTGCAGTTTCTGGCCCTTTTAGTACCATCTGTTTTCACTTGCGCATCTACTAAGTATAATGCGGTAGCTGAGCTTTTGCCCTTGCTGTGAGACAGACTACCTGCCCTGGCATACAAGCCACAGTCAGCTTTTTAGATGAAAAAGCACACTAACAAAAATTATGATTTTTCAACTTCCCCATTCTTAAAAAATACTTACCGTAAACATAGAATGGGGTCACAAAGGTGCTCCTGCCATCTTCATTCTGGGCCAAACAGGTGTATTTTCCTGATGCTCTGGCCTCTCCTATCACCAGAGTGCTCATAGTCTATATGGGTCAGAAAGGTTATGTTATTAGTGGCTATTCAGAGGAAAATAAAACATATTGAGCATTCAATCAAGTGCTTGCTACCACAATTCAAATATGATAAGACGTTTAGCTTGACTTTTCCTTTTATGTCCACCAGGGCAGTCTTGACCAGTGGGTAAAGGTGTCTGGACCAAGCCTGGTCTGCTTTGGGCTCTCCAGTACATCAGATTAATGAAAGGATACATCTGGAGTTTTAAACCCACTGAATCTCCGTCAGACCTGTTCTATAGATGTAGTGCCTGGGCTCCATGTTCATTTCCTGGAAAGCACTTACAATGCCAAACTCAATTTTGTCATCACACCAGCCCAACGTTTCAATGGCTTAAATAGACAAAATAACATGTGAGAATTGGCAGCAAGCCAGACTGTGTGGGGTTCTGTTCAGTGTCCGTTGTGACATCTGTGTTTTTGGGGGCAGTCAGCAACATCAAAGAGAGCGAATGATGTGGGTGTATTGTCTGGCTGTATGTTGGCTTGAACTTCCTGGGCCTGTATGAGCGATTGTGTTGACTCTCAGTTGCACAGCTGCAGCCACGAAACAATTTCAGCGCCTCACAATGTTCACCACACAAAAATTCAGGAAGTTCAAGAAAAAGTGTCAAAAGGAAAGTCATATTGTCAGATTCATTAAGCTCAAACATTTGTCTAAACACTGACAGAGAGGTGTTGTGGTGTTATGTTACAGCTATTACTCACCGATGTAACCTGAGCTCAAAAACAGCCATTTAAACCATTACACGCAGTCCTTAAGAGGTAGCCTGACCAGACACAGTATGACCTCTGTGCCCATGTCTACCCTTTCTGTCTTCCTTATATTATGAACTGGACCAGTTTCCCTCTCTACTGGTCCTTCTGGGGAGCTACTCAGAGGCCCGGCACTGACTACATCCGTATTCACGGGCCAACACGATTTATGTAGGGTGACAGAGAGGAATGCCCTTCCAACAAATCCCTCTTCTTTTAAGCTCCTGCTTGTTATCATTGACCCTTGGTCCTCATCCTCATAAAACACCAGCGTTTGAATGGTACTTGTAAATTAGAGTTACCTCCCAGTTTATGTCAAACACATATTAGAGATGATGTTTCATACAGAAGCTGAAGAATCCCAGTTTACTGTAACTTGGTGGATAAAGAAATAACATGAGATTCAGTGTCTCATCATGGTTATAAGAGGGGAAAATAGGGGTCGACCAATATTGGTTGTCAGGGCGGATATCGATTATCAGTAGTTCCTGCGTACTATTATTAAGACATACAAAATGTACTTAATGTGGAAAAATAAAGTTGCATGATCAAAGAAGGGAAAATAAACAATTTAACTGAAGCTCTATCAGCATGAGAAACAGCACACAAGCAACACAGTAGAAGCAGGAAAACCGGAAGTAATATCATATGTTTACTGTGTCAGTGGTACCCAGGCTTAAATATTGATTGGCTAGAATTCATGTAACATCTAGCCAATCAGATTGTGTTGTATAAAGGACATTTGATGTGATGTTGAAGTGAAAATGGCACACTTTGCAGATTTGTGAATCTTTTGATTATCAACCCTCTGAGCCCTTAGCTATTTTGAATCATTGGGTCTAAACTGGACTTTTGTCTTAAAAAAGCTTGAAAAACATCAACCCTGTGGTGCACAGACAAGCTCAAAAAATTATTTTCTCCAGGACAACCTGGGCTTTAAGAATAAGTTGACTGCAGTAATATCCCTTGGATTTTCAAAAAGTTATGGCACTATAAAAACAAAAGAAAAAACAAATCAGAAATTAAAACTCCACTTATTCTTTTATGTATTAAAATGTAGTAAACATTAATGACTAAGGGTTTTTTTTTGCACAGACTTGTTCTCCCATCTCTTTGGGACTGAAGAATTAAAAAATAATCATTCCATAACAAAAAATCTTCAAAATATTCACATTTAACAAAAAAAGTCTTTGCATATTGGGGAATTAATTATTTAAAGCAGTTCCTGTCTGAAGTGACTCTGAGGGACGAATTACAGCCTCTCTGTGTCTATTTCTCTCTATTATGAGTCATTCAGGCTCTGTTCGGCAGTTCCAGTTTGTGCACATGCGCTGTGCAGAAAAGCATGACGTGACACTGGAACAGCCTGCCATTGGTTGTCAGAACCCAGTCCCAGTGCATTCCGGGCTACAAACAGACAATATGGCGGCAGCCTATCCTGCTAACTGCAGGAATGATCAAAAAATTGATTATAAATATAATCAATAAAGAGACGTCCAATATTGGCATTACTGGTGTTGACTTAATCTTTAAAGACTGTGTAAAGTCTTCCAAGCTCCATATTTGCTAGAAAACATTCTGTAAGAGCTACGAAGGCATGGTTAGCATCATTAGAAAGGCACAACAGAGGGCTTTTAGAGGAATAAAACAAGTAAGCATCTTTAATTTATAGTTCAAAATTGATTTAACTATAAATAACGTGTCTCTTCTTGTTGTATACGACAATGCGTCCTAAGAGGGTTAACTTTACTGATTATAGGTAAAATAAAATGCAGATACTGATAATCAGCCAAATGCCAAAAATCTGCATCAAAAATCGCCAACAGTTGGTCGAAGCCTAGTGCAAAAGTAAAGAAATCACCTTGACTTGAAGGAGAAAGACAGAACTGAAATAAAACAGTCTTGACTGACAGTGACACTGCTCCTTCATCTGCTGTGACATTTATGCAAATGAATTTGTGCCCTAATCTGACCTAGCCTGTTGTTATGGGTTTCTTTAACATAATTCCTATATGTAGGCTCTAGTGAGACAGGAAAGGCCTGTTCTTAATTATGGCCTCAGTAAACAGTTTTAGTAACACATTCCCACAGGACATTTGCAGCAATGTCTCCAGTTTCATCACTGTGTGGCATGTTTTGGGTTTGCAAGGCAATGTGTTTGATGAAGAAAAGCTGTCAGACTGGTAAGCCGCACTCTGATGCTTATGTGTTAATTTTGCAGACGTCATCATAGAGAGGAGTGAAACAACCAAGTTTACTATCTTCTGGAACACACTGTTGATGGGATCTTTACATTACATGCCAATATAATAGTGCATGTTTATATATGACAAAAAGCACAATCCCAGCTGTTTACCAGCAGGCACAGTATAGCGCCTCATCTACAAAGGTAATGGTGTGGAGAGTAATCTGTATAAACCTGAGGTCTGCCCTTGGCACATACATGGCTAAAACTTTACAATGTTTGTACAGCCCAGTTGACAGACTTAAAAAGATAAACTGATGACAAAAATGAAGATGTTTCATTGGCAGAATGGAGCCACAGCTGCATCATTTATAAGTCCTGATGAACTGTGACCATCAGTTATTAGTGCAACATTTCAGGAATGGCAGGAACGCTCTGGTAAGGATCTTTCTCCTTATAGGAAGGCCTTTGTACCAAGGGAAAACCAATGCAATTATGCAATGCAACTATGGTAGCAATTAAACCCATGTAAAGTATTTCTTCACACAGCATCTTCCTTTTTAGATGTAGCACATCATATGCACGAAGCCAAGCGATGCTCCCGTATTTTCCTGCTTGCTTATTCTGAGAATAAATCAAACCCTTTTAACTGCAGCAATGAAAAACAAAACTGATTTCTTCAAAAGGGAATGCTGAAGGCATTTTCATGGGTTTTGGTCACGGTCAGTCAGCCCAGCGGAGACAAAATGATCATCCTGTCTAAAAACAAGTGCTGCGTCACTGCCAATATGAAGAAAATTGTAAGGATTTATTGATGTCACATGTTGAATGGGAGTTTAAAGTCATGGTCACAGGAGATTTCTACTTGAATCTATCCTTTCTATTGAGTTTCTGGAAATCTTTATAGATCTTCTGGATCCAATTCTCCTAAATCCCTCTGTTAAGTTGGTCATTGCTATTTGTCTAACCGATTTCATGCTGAGCAAAGTATGTTTCAAGTGCATCAGTTGTTTGAAAAACATTTGGAAACAGCAGACATGAAGTTAAATACATACCTTGTTTTTGTCTTTGATAAGTTCTTGTATGGTGTTTATGCTCTTTATTAAATTGTGGGAGTTATTTCCTTTTTCACCAACTTCAACCATGATTGGCTTGGTGTCAATACAGCTGCAGGACAGAGAAAGTACAGTAAAAGATGTAAGGAAAGTGCATTTTTCTGGCCTTGAAGAGATATTTCAGTATTTTTGAATTTGAGTTGTATGAGGTATGTAGCAGCGGCAGTGATTTCAGTGAGCATTGCTCCTTTAAGAGGGACTTGCTAGTTGTATTGGCCAGGAGGCTAGGCTATACAGTATAATAGATTGGCACAGTTTCACTGCAGAGGGCCACAAAATACATATGCACTTTCAAAAATGTTTAAGGCATTTTATTTTATACCCAGAGAGCCTCTGTGTTTTTGTCAATATTTTGCAATGCAAGAGCATGTAACCGATAGCAGAAGCCTGCATTACAAGGTAGTGAAACACAGAGGCTTTCTGGGTATAAAATAAAATGCTTTAAAAGTTTTCAATAGTGCATACATTTAAGCCAACATTGTTTTGTGGCCCACTTTTTACCAAAACTTGCTAAATTCTGTGGAGAAACTATACCCATCTGTTGCACTGTATAGCCTAACTTCTTGGCTGATACAACCTCATACAGCCCAACTTCAAAGATAGTGAAATATCCCTTCAACAATATAACACAGATAGAGAAGGCAGACTTGCATGTTGATTTTATCTTATCCTGCTCAGATCATGTGGTTATAATGAACTTTATACAATCCAGGTCCAGACCAGGCTGTCTATGAACCTACTGCCTTGATTTGACCCCCACCCTTCAAACCCTTCACTGCCTGTGGTGGGGAACAATCAGCCTGATGAGAGGAGGTGCAGAGGAGGAAACAGCAACAGCGACAGGAAGGGCTGTGCTGTGCGTCACCTCATACAGGAAACCCCCCCAGGTTCTGGTCGGAGGAGATAAGGTTTTTTCTGAGACCTTGGTGGTCAACAAGGGACAGCTGATAGCTTCTCAGCCTGGCGATAAAGACACCCCCATGATTCTGCCCCCCTGCATCTGCTTCAATGGACATCCAATTTAGTAACCCCCCTCCCCAAACTCCATGAGATTTAGATGAGATATGATCTTGAAGGGCAACATGTTGGATTTACAGTGACAGGTACTTTACAGGGTCAGGGCTGTATAAAACAAACATTTTGCACAATAGGCCTCCCACCAAGCTGTAACCGTTCGCCTGTCTCATTAGCTGCCTGCCCCAGCTGAGCCACTGTTCCTAGTGCCAGCCCTGATTATCTTTAGTGCTGCAGAAAGAGGTGCTTATACCCAACTAGCACTCTGCTATTACAAATCATAAATCTGGTATGGTGGGGCTGCTTTCTGTGATTGAATGGAAAATAATGAAAGCACTGCTGTATAAACACCATCGAGCAGTTAAGATAATTTATTGTATTTCTTAAGCACAATGTTGTTTTTACTAATGGCAGTGAGGCCTGATAACCCGAGGGTAATGGTCCATTGTTTTCCTGATCCTGCGACTCACAGTTCTGCTGCAGGGAATGTTCATGCTGTATGTTGGTTCACTACCAGCCCAGTATTCCTGTACAGTCATTCATATAACAGAATGAGGAATTTGAGATGAAAATATGTCCCGTGTGTTTCCCCCTCAGTCTATATAGCCACTGACCACAAACCGGTTCAGTTCTCAAGGGCTGCATTTCTGTGATTAATGTGTCATATTCTGGGCCAGGTTCAGTTCACCCAGCAGAAATCTGCTTGATAGTGGGATCCCATGGCTGAAATGGTGACTCTGGATCCTATATACCAGACTACTTGGTTATGTTATGAAAAGCGTTTCCTTAATATTTTGCAATTAACACACATATTCTGCAATTATAAAAAAGCTGACAGAATATCTAATATCATTAAGACACTTAAGGAGTAAAGCCCCCTGAATCAAATCTCTTATTAAACTTGCAGATAAAACTGAACATATAGTACACAACAGGTAACTGGAAGTGCATTCACACTTAATTCATCAGCACCGCATATAATTGATTTAGTGTCAGATACTGCTGGGTATTCAATACATCTGATGAAAATTAAGATTAAGGAAATTTTCCCTTTGCTATGCTTTTAGTCTACAAGACCGGAGAAAGGCAACAGACCATGAGAGCAGAAAACCCTATTTGAGTGATTCAGCGCTTGGAACATGGTGGATAGTGACTCACTCTTTAAGAGTCGGTCCTGAGTGACAAGGTTGCCAGAGCCATGTGATGTTTGGCAAAGGAAGCCCGGAAGCTGTGCAGGTTAGCTGGTGAGGTCTGCCAAGCACGTAGGGTTGCAGGTCCATGTTGGCGAGCTCCGCCTCTGAAATTCTTGGCTTCACTGTGAGGGAGGTAAATACGCAAAAAAGCAGACACAGAGGAAGAAAGAGGGAAAAAAAGAGAGACAGACAACAAGTTAGATCAACTATCCTCAACCCAGCCAAGCCCACTGTGGAGCCCCATAATGTCTTTATAATGAGGGATGGCAGTCATGATGGATAGCCATGAAAAAGGTGCTATTGACACCCGTTGTCCTTTAGACGCTGTTTAGGAGAAGCATGGCAGGATGATTGGCTAGCCAGGGGCTGTAGGTCAAAGAACGACCTCGCTGTGGCCCAGTGCTCTGGTCAGAGAATCAACCATGTGTGCTGATATCAACAACAGACACTGATCCTTGTGCCACTGCAGGAGGCAGTCCACATCATTCAGCCATTATCTCCATGACATAGCTTAGAAAACCTCAAAACCATCCAACTCCACTGCTTTTATCGTGCTTTCCCTCTCCTGATGGTCCATTTCTATCTTTTATGAACCTACTGTTTTTTACGTACTGGAGGTACATTTTTAGTTTGATCTGGCTTTTATTCCCTTTGGTTTTTTATCTTGTTCTTACAAAGGGTTATCCCCTTTTTATTTTTGAGCACCATGGTCACTCTATCATGTTTTGTCCTGTCCTGTGCCGTCGACTGTGTGTGAAAGGAGGCTGAAGTATTCACTGTAAACCACATCTACCTTCAGGTATAAATAAAGTTACCTTAGCTTACCTTATCCTTCCCAGTACACTAAAAACACATGCAACTGCATACAACACAGTTCTTCTGCTGAGCACTGAGCAGGAGTTTAAAGTAGTTCCCTAATTGAAACCAGGAACCTCTTCTCACTTTATTTATGTATGTGTTTTTCTATATTTTGTGATTCCAATCAGATTAAAGTCTAAGACAGTCAAGGTCCATAAATAACGCTTTACCAAGCCAGGGGCGGTCTCATTTTTCCAATTTTTGACATGCTGTTTAGGTTTACAGATTATGTTTAGAGGATGAAATGAAAAAAGTCATTCATTCCAAAGTGGATTTAAAGAGACTGGCTAAAACTTAGTTCTTCTATACTCAGATTTAATCAAGTAAAAAATAGGGCTGTTAAACGATTGCAAATTTTAAGTACAATTTGTGTGATTAACTTCTTGTCTGGATATGGACATGCTTTAATACAAAGTATTCAGACCCCTTTAACTTTTTTGTTTTTCTTATGTTGCAGCCTAAAGCTACTGACAAAAAAAATATTGTATTCTACACTCGGTGTCCCATAACGACAGGGAAAATGAAAATTTCAATTTTTTTTCAAATGTATTATAAATTTTACAAACCTGAAATATCACATTGGCATAGGTATTCAGACCCTTTGCAAAAACCCTTGAAATGTAGCTCAGGCTTTGCTGAGATGTTTCTACTCCTTGACTGTGGTAAATAAAATTGATTGGACACAATTTGGAAAGGCACAGACCTCGCTATTGTCGGGTACAACCTGACAACACATGAAAGTTTGCATGGCTTTCACAAAGAAGTTTTTGCAAACTCCAAGCAGGCTTTCATGTGTTGCACTCTGAGCAGCCACTCTGCGATAAAGCGCAGATCAGTGCAGAGCTGCAGTGATGTTTACCTTTCTGAAATCTCCACACAGGATCTCTGGCGCTCAGTCAGAGTGAACATCAGGTTCTTGGTCACCTCTCTCACTAAGGCCCTTCACCCCCGATTGCTAGGTTTGGCCAGGTGACCAGCTACTGGAAGAGTCCTGGTTGTGCTTAACTTCTTTCAGTTGAGAATTATGGAGGCAGCTGTGCTCTTGGGAACTTTCAAAATAGAAGATTTTTTGTAGTCATCCCCAGATCTGTGCCTGTCAGCTATCCTGTCTCTGAGCTCTGCAGGCAGTTCCTTTGACCTCATGGCTTGGTTTTGCTCTGATATTCATTGTCAGTTGTGAGGCCTTCTATAAAGAGCTGTGTGCCTTACCAAATCATGTCCAATCAACTTAATTTATCACAGGTGGACTTCAATCAAGGTGTAGAAACAGCTCTGCAAAGACTGAGAGTAATAAGAGGAACCTGAGCTAAATTTCAAGTGTTGCAAAGGGTCTGAATGCTCATGCCAATGTGATATTTTCGTTTCTTATTTTTGTTAAATTTGCAAACATTTCTAAAATTCTTTTTGCACCTTATCATAAAGGGATGATGAGTAAAGATAAATTGGAATAATTTTTTTTCGACTGTAGCATCAGGCCCCAACATAACAAAACTGAAAAAAGTGAAGGAGGTTTGAATACTTTATAAGTGCTCTAAAGATTGTAACATGAACTTAATAACAACAGAAAATTGAACTTTTTATGGATCTTAAAATAAATAAGCGAACATTAAAAAGGTAATTGTTTGATAACACAAGGTGAAGATGACTTGGATTGTCCATTGAGCTGGCTGTGAGATTTTTAAAGTGAAATGAGACATTAAGGAGTAGTGGAGGACTTATTTTACACCACTGTGGCTGCAGGGAGACACCGCAATGGCTTAACCAAAGCACACTAAAAGGGACAATAAATCATGTTATTAATTGCTATTTCAAAAATTGCACTAATTGTGGATTTTGTTTTACCCCAATAATGTAACTAATCTTGACAGCCCGATTAAAAACCTAACATGCTCAAATATTAAAAATGCTCTGGTTGAAATCGTATTTCAAAATCCTCTAATAGACATTACAATGACATGCATGCCCAGTCATTGTTTTTCCTCACACTGTATACATACTCTATGGAGCACATTGTTTATATGAGCTGCACTGTATATACACATGGTGAGGACGCAAATAAATGCTGGGGTCTGGGGGGGGTCTTGAGCGGCTGGGGTCTGCGTGCAGAATACAGCTCAGGCCATTTACACACTGCGCCAAGCCCCTTCAAAAGAGCCCCAGTAATCAACAACAGCTGCCCCGGCTACGTCAATCCAGCCCTGGAATCAACAAGCCCTCAAATTCCTCTCATACTAGAGCTGCTACCTGCCGTCCAGCTAGCTGTACTGAGAGCAGCTACAGCGCTGAGGCAGCCGAGGCACTGATTCATTTCCTCAGGATCAGCAAATCATTATCAGGTTTATGGCAAGAGCTTACTGTCGACTACCAGAGTGTAGCTCAGATTCCTGTACAAGCCCCTGGCTTGGTTGCCCAGGCTTATGGTGAAGACCCCAGCATGCTTCTGCTGCACATCTGTGATGATCAAGCTGAAACCAGACATCCTGTAACAGGTGGAATTCTTCTTGATAGAGACCCCATCCTTGTACCTGCAGTTTGGAGACACAGACTAACTTACTTATCAATTAAAAGAAATGAGCAGGTTTATTTATAAACTTTAGAAAGATCTTTCTGATGTGTCTGTGAACACTTGCTTACCATGCTAACATGTCTGGTGGCGGGAGAGCGTTGACCTTAGGCTCGAGCACAAGTTTTTTTCGACCTTCTTTGACAACTACTGTATTTGGTCTCTCATGTCTGTAGGAGATGTTGAGGAATGGATGCTCTGGAAGAAAAAACAGACATTGAAAGCCATGTCAAAAAGAAAAGGATGTAAAAATGAAGCCTTCAATGCAAAGACATGATAGCTTAAACACAAAGGTGCTTTAAATGAGGTGATTTTGTTCAGTCAGTTTGTGATTCCTATTTCAGTTTTCCTGTTTTCCCATATTGTGTCTCTGTTTTCCTTGGATGTCCTTTTAGTTATCAGAGTTGCTCTGATTAAGATTACTAAAAAGGTAATAATTTAAGGACTTGCAAAGAAAAAAGGATTTTAAACAGTAAAACTGAAATAGGAATGACAAATACAAGTTTACACCTACTGAACAAAATCATGACTATGACAAATATTCTTGTATTTCTACAATTTTAATCTAAGTTAAGAGATAATGCCAGTGCAGTTTTTGAATTCGTCACTCCTTCCATACTCACCATAGACAATAACCTTTGCAGAGGCATTTTTGTATACTTTAGGTTGAAGCTCAGCTCTGCAGCGATACAGCCCTTTATCCTCCATTGTAATGTTCGGCAACTCTAGAGACTTGCTCATCACATAAACTTTGGTAGATTTGTTTACGGTCTTATCTGTGTGATGCCTCATTTCCTGTAGAAAAAGAAAGTTCCATAAACTTGAATGCTAAAACCTGTGGTTCTCTGTATTTTGCTTTTGTAGAGAATCTCAATCAAATCCTTGATTTACCCTCTTCTTTGGAAAATCCCATGTGAAGTTTATTCTTCCGTTATGGGTGGTCTCACCAGTACAATTGAGGAGGAGGGTATCCCCAACCAACACTCTGACACGCTCAGGGGTGATTTTTACATTATTAAGTTTATCAGCTGTGAAAAGTAAACATAAATAGGTAAAGAGCTGAGTAAGGGCATCACAGACAGAGATTGAACGTCATCAGGTCATTCTAACCCAGTAAGTTATGGAAATGTTTGAAAAGGACACAAACAGCAGACTTACTCAGTCTATGAGGGATATACATGGATTTGAGCTCACGACCGTTGACCATGGTCTTACAGGAGAGCATATAAAAATGAGAATCGGGTTCATAGGGAATCTTGAACCCCACCTCAGGGTTCCATTCCATTTCCCTGACCATCTTCTCTGATAAATTTGGGACCTGTGCCAAGAAAGAAGAGCAGAGAGGTTTCTTTGGTGCCCATGGATATTTGATGATACTTTTAAAGTTGACTGAAGCTCACTGAGCCAGAAGGACTGAAGCGTAACAAACTCATTTAACATGTAAGTCATGCTCTGCTGGGCTCAGCTGGGGACAGACATTTGTTAGAATGATAGTGTTATCAATTTTTGTGTTGTTTTTTGGAGTGTCAAATATAAAACCTTCACGCAGTGGAGCACAGAACATTTTGGACTCTGACAAGGATGTACGTGCCTGCTGCTGTTTGTTCTCATGCCAGAAGTTTAAGGTGGGAGAGGAGGCAAGTGAAGGGAAGGAAGGAAAGGAAGCAGGAAGGAGGAGTGCCATGGAAATGCCGATAGCAGGAAGGTCACACAACTTTTATCAGTGCTATCTGAGTCCGATGTGTTTGTCCACAGTTGTCAAAGTGTTGCATGTATGCACAGATAGCATGTAACGAATATGAGAGAAAGCACATACAAATGTGGTCTGGAAGGCAGCACAACCGTTGTTTAGACCACACAGCTGAACTCCACAGATCTTCCTCTGCTTTGTGGTGTTAAGTTTCAAAATCCTGATGATGAGTTACCTGTTGTTTGCTGTGTCCAAACACAATGTGTGCTGTTGTTTCACTGCATTTCCTCCTGGACACTAAATTTAGTCAGAGGGTCTATTCTGAGGACAACACTCTTGGAACACCTTCCTGCTCTTACAGGAAGCAGACTGGATGACTCCCTCCGCTAGCCCTGAGCTTCCCTTAGACACCACAGAGTCCGTGGTCTGTTACGGTGTGCCAAAGTGATTTAACACACGCAGGGTGTGAGAACCACCAAGACGTCTTACAGACAGAGTGGCAACATTTTTTCTCTTCAAACAACAGATAAGGAAACTCTGTTGCTAATAATAGAAATCTTGTTCTCTAAGAGGTTGTATTTTAATTCATAAGCTTTTTTGTTTGCTTGCTGTAAGACACTAACAGGCATTCAAACTAAAGATGCAGTCACCATCTAGTTTATGTTTGTTTTTCATTTGCCATTCATTTACATTCAGCAACAGTATTTGATCAAAGGGACAATGTGTAGAATTTTCACACTGAAACCAAACAAAAAGACAACTCTAACCCTATTTATCTGCTAGTTGAGGACTTATATTTCCTCAAATATTTCCACAAGACTTTAAAGCCAGAGAAATTCTTAGTTGTAATGGTCCCCTTCTAATCATTGTGGCCATCATGATAGACATGATATGTTTCAGTCAAAGAATGCTACATGAGGAAGCGTGCTGGAAGCTTCCCTTCTGTTGCTGTATCATATTTGTGTTCTGTGTTGCTTATCTGTGAAGGAACATGATTATTCTGACACTGGCTGTGCTTTTTATGGCCCAAACTCCCCCTGTAAAGAATAATCCCCACCCCCAATCTCCTGACCGCTGTGGCATTGTGGCCTCACTAGACATTTCCAAGTGCAGTAGACACATGTTGCTGAGCTCCGCCCACTTCTGTTGCTTCCTTCTTGTTTTTAATTTTGGACTGAATAATAAATTATGCACTTCATAAGCTGTATTTCTTTAACAATAACCACTGTTCTTGTTGCATGGATGAGTTTCACATAATATACACTGATATAGTGGCTGAACATATCGGCACAGATAGAAAAATTAATTCTGATTTGAAGTAAAAGCAAGGTATAAATGGTGACATTTTTATATGGCATTTTAAAGAGCTCACTGTCTGTCAGCAGGTCGTTACTGTTCTGTCTGTACCTCTCAAATAGGCAGATGAAGCTTGGCTTGACTCTTATTATCAGAAATGCATTTTATATATATACAGTGCTTAACAAATTTATTAGACCACCTGTCATAAAAACAAGAAAACATAAATATTTTAGAAATCTTCCAAAAACTAAAAATGTTACTGTTATTTATTTGGCAAATAACAAACTGAAACAAATAAATAGTCCTTTTTCACATAACAACTAAAAACCTCATATTTTCTATGGCCTCTTTTGGCCTTGATAACAATTTGCATTCTTGCTGGCATTGTTTTTATGTACTTTTCAATAGTCTCTTTTGTTATTGAGTTTCAAATAGTTTCTAGCTGTTCCCACAGACTTGCTTTAGATGAAACTTTTGTGCCATCAATCTTTGAATCTACTAAATCCCAAATTTGTTCAATAGGATTCAAATCCAGACTTTGACTTGGCCAGTCTATCAGTTCCAGTACTCCAGATTCCTTTTTCTTGGTCAAATAGTCTCTGCACAGCTTTGAAGTATGCTTGGGCTCATTGTCTTGTTGGTATATGAACCCACAACCAATCAGATTCAGTCCAGAAGGGATTCCATGATGCACTAAGATGTTGTGGTAGACGTTCTTGTTCATGATACCATCGGTTTTCACTATTTGCCCACGCCGTATCCACAAATAGAACCCCACACCATAATGGAATCTCCACCATGTTTCACTGTGGGTGCAGTGCATCTGGCATCAAAACGTTCTCCAGCTATTCTGCGGACATAAACACAACGATGCTGACCGAAGAGTTCAAACTTGGACTCGTCCATCCAGAGTACCTTCTTCCAGTCATCAACAGTCCAGTGTTTGTGCTCCCTGGCAAATCTGAGGCGTTTCTGGATGTTTGCAGACCTCAATTATGGCTTCTTAGCAGCTATTCTTCCCTTTAAGCCTTGTTCCGTCAGTCGTCTGCCTATGGTCATTCTGGAAACTTTCTCAGATTCTGATCTAGAAGCATTCATTTCTGCTTGAAGATCAGCAGTGGTCTTCCTTCTGTCTCTAGTACTAAAAATCTTGAGGTGTCTGACATCTGCCTCAGTTACCTTTCCTTTCCTGCCTCTTCCTGGCGTATTTTGTAAGTGCCAGTCTCGGCAATTGACTCCAAAGCATACTTGACCACACTGTGAGAACACTTTTTGTCTTTCCCTATTTGTCTCAGAGACCATCCAGCATCATGAAGTGCTTTAATGCGGACTCTTTCATTTTCAGTGAGCTCTCCATGTTTTACCATTTCAAACTGAAATTCACCTTTTTATACCCAAATTTGAGCCGGCTCACTGGGCTTCTCTGAGAGGTCAGACATGAATCAAGCATTCAATTCATGGATAACAATAATAATTATATTTTAGCATTAAAAATATCATTTCTGCTAAAGAGCTTCTACATATTGGTGTATTAACCATTGCAGAAACATGAAAAATGATTTCGGTAGCAGTGCTGTTAATTTAGGGCAGCTGTGGCATAAACCTTTGGGTGGTGGTCTAATGAATTTGTTAAGCACTGTGTGTATATATATATATATATATATATATATATATATATAAATATATATATATATATACATATATATATATATGTATATATATACATACATAATATACATGTTATACAAAGGAATTAATTTAAATGGTTCATTGAATGCCTGTTTTGAAAAAGTAAACATCTGTCATTTATATCAGATCATCAATCATTAATTATATTATCATTAATTACAAAAACATCATCCAGTGACGTATCACTTGCCAAAAATGTGTCATGTATTTAAAGCAAAACAAAAAATATATATGTGAAATGTTATGACAATTTTTCTTTTTTTGGATTTTGTTAGAAGGTTTAATAAACATCTGTGATGCATGGTGTTCTTTACTGTAAACAAAAATGTATGCATGTATCAGAATCCTTCAGCTAAAATGCAAATATTTGCAACTGTCAGCATACTGGATACCACCAAAAATCACATATTGTGTATCCTTAATAATAAACAGTATGATCTCCTTAATAAATGTTTTCACTTAAGATAGCAGTCGTGAGAAGAAACAGTTGATCGTCTTAATGAGAGTGAGACCTTACCCCTGTTAGTGTCACAACAGTATCAGGAGAGGTAGTCCTGCAGGGGATCACAAGGCTAGTCTCATGCCTGTAGATCCCCAGGAAGCCATATGTCTTATAGTGGGGATTCACAAATGGTTCCTCATCATCTTTGGGACAAAAACAAACAGAATCCAAGATCAAAAACAAGTCATTCAGAAAAAGTCATTTTAAAGCAGATGTGGCCCCTTACTTTTGTCCTTTGGATGAACCGTGTTTTGTAACAAATTTACAGCTGATGATTTTGTTGCTAGAACTGAGTTTAACAATGAAATTAAATCAGGGCATCCAGCATACAGAGATCAAACCTCAGAGTAGAGCATTTCAACCAGATAAGGCAGCAGAGCACACAGAGAGCAGACAGAGTAGATGAGCGTTTCTACTGGGCAGCCAGGCATTACACAGCCACTGTGGGAACTTCATAGACAAACAGTCTGAGAGTTGTATGATGCTGAGCAGTGTTGGTGTTTTAAACAACTAAAAAAGACAGTATAGATTATGATTTAATAAACACCTGAAGGGTTTGAAAAGAGAGTGTTAGGAGAAGGAGCAAAATAAATCTAGCCTTTATTTTGTCTGAGTCATCTACTAATATATTAAGCATAAATAGAGCAACATCTTATGGTTGTATAATGTATCATTGTCCTAAATAAAACTGTTTAACAGTAGTGAAAAGCTTACTGTTATTTAACACTCAGAATTCTTCATTTGAATGGTACTGTTATTTTAACTGGTGCCATGTGACGGAGACCAAGGAAAACAGTAGCTGGAGCAGGAAATCACAGTCAATGACCAGGGCTTCCCGTGCAATCATGCTCAACCTTCCACCTCCAGGAGAAACCTCACCAGGAAACACCCCCCAACTCTCTCTTCTGAGAAACTCTTAAGTCTGAATTCATATAGACTGAAGTCCGCTTCCTGCTTTTAAGAACTAACTGCTGTCATAGTGTACATATCTTCTCTCCTTCCTCATTTCTCTGTAAGGCTTCTTCTTTTCGTCTGCTTTTTATTACGTTCTGACTTTTTTTCTTACTTGGATATTTTCCAGTTCTAGTGTCTCTCTGGAAATATCAGACTGCCCATTAACCACCTTGCTCGCTCCATTGGGTGCCACTGTTTGTGGACAGAGTTTAACACTGCACGCTTGCACTGGTGTCTGCAGATGACAATCACCCTGGGAAAACTACTCACTTATCAGGAGACTCAAGCAAAAAGACAGAATCCTTATCTTTGTTTAAGTGTATAAAAAAGTCTCTGTAATTCACATCAAACTTGGTTTTCCCAGTGCTGGAAAATACTTAAATTTGGGGGTGGAAAGGACATTTTCAGTGTCTTAAATCTGCTTTCTTTTTCCCAACAACATATTGACTCAGGTTACAGTAGTCAGAGGTGAAAGAAGTACAAGATGATTTTACAAAAGTAAAAGTACAGTTAATTTAATTAAAATGGACTTAAATACAGGTAAAAATACTGCTCTATAAATGTCCTCAATTAAATGGTAGACCACCCAAAATTTACCACTGAGTAGCTACTTTTGATACCTCGGGGGCTTGTGCAGTGAAATATAATGTTTTCTTCATGTGGAATAACGACAAGAGAATATGAATCTCTGACCAGGTTGTTTATTTTCACGTGTGTCTTAACCTAAATTAAAATAAAACCACTTTTTTGGAATAAAATGTGGGATCATTCTCTCTGTGTGCTACTGACTGTCGTGTGAAATCAAAACCAAAATACTGGCCAGTTTCATATCACTGACAGAAATCTTGGACTTCCTTTTTTTTGTGTTTTAGTGCTTAATTTTTTTCTCAGTGCTTAGTTTCTTTTTAGAATTTAGTGAGGCCAAATACTTCCATCAAAGGTTTACATCTGTAAAAGTAAAATTACTGATTATAAAAACAAGTACAAGTACACAAAAAGCTATTCAATTAAAGTTATTTGAGAAAATGTGATTACTTTTCAGCACCTGACATAAAGTAAGGAAATTGTGTTTGGTAGATTATTTCTTTGTTGTAACAATGCTTCTTGACTATAAATCTTATACCGATGGAAAACCAGTTTATTTCCCTTTTAAATGGTGCCTCATTTGTCAGGAACATGCATTTGTGGGATGAACAGCAAAGCTGAGTATATGGGCTGTGCCCATGAAAAATGTGCCGAATCTTCTCCGCCAATGCTAAACAGCTTATTATGCTGTTACCATAGACTCTTGTTTTGAGCTTTTGGTACCCCAGGTGCCTGACTGGAAACTGATCGTCGGCTACATCGTTCAGTTTAGGAACCTTCCTAAGAAAAATGGACAATTCGAACGCACCCCCACCAAAGTTTTTCATGGCTGCAACCCACATACTCAGCTCTGAAGCTCATCCCACAAATGCCTATTCCTTACAAATGAGGCACCATTTAAAAAGGAAACAGGCTTTCCAACAGTCTAAGATTTATTGCCAAGTAGCATTGTTAACAAAGAAATAATCTACAAAACACAAATTTCCTCATTATTTTTACCAAGTTTATGTTTAAAATTGTTTACTTTTTATAGCCCCTTTGTGTCTCATCTCTGAAAACTATCCTCTTCTACTGAAAAACACTAAAACTAAAGAAAACTAAACTAAAACAAGGCATTTTTGCAAAATAAAACCTAGACTAAACCTTTTTTTTTTTTTTAAAACAAAAGGTGAAAAAAAAATATATAGAAAATCCAAAACTATTATAATCTTGCTATTGGCTGTGACAGAGAAAAAGGCACCAATTCAAAGTGTGCAGAGTGCTTTTCAGGTCTCACCTCGGACATAGACATAGGTGGAGGCGACGTGGTCCAAACCATCTTTGGTGTACTGACAGATGTACCTGCCCGTGTCGACAGCTTCCAGGTGTGTGACTGTCAGTTTGCTGCAGTGAGAGTGAGGATGTCCTCTGGAATCACACTGCTCCACCTTCACCTGCCCTGATGAGAGTGACCGATTGGAATCAGGAAGAGTCCAGTTCAACTGGCCATGACCTCTGACAGGAGAAACAAAGAAAAGATTTTCCACAAAGATGAGGACAATAAAGGCTAAGCTGAATTTTTTATGACAGGACAATCTGAATGACAAAAATGATTTTATTTACTGTTTTTTATCCCTTTTCTTATATTCTAAGACTCAGGTGGCATTTGATTTATTGCTACTGAACTACTGCAAAGAAAGCACTGGATCCAATAATCAGATCTATTTTTAGGGAAAGTGTCACAGCTGGCAATGACCTCACAGTTGTTTAGTTCAGGATGGCAGCGGCTGCTTCTCCCCCGGGGGGACATTTCTGGTTTGATGATAATTTTGAGTTTATTTGAGTTAATCTCAACCTATCCAGCGACTTGAACTTTCACATGGGAACATGTTTTCCTTGAATGATGTGCTCAGCTAACACATTCTTTCCACACTGCTTCCATTTAAAAACTCTCATTAAAGAGATCCCAGAGGAACATCAAACATGTCTTGCATACCACTCGCTCTGCCTGTAGAATTTTGGGTCAAGTAACCTCCAACTCTGATTCAGTGTCAAAAAACAAGACAGTTCTGTATGGGCCAGGAGTCTTAGCATATGGCCTTGTAGGGAAGCATTACATTAGATGGACATGAGTTCTTGAACATTCCTTGCGGTCCTAAAAACTGATGCAAGACCCTAAATTCTTAACAAATGTGAATACAGTACACTTGGGTCCCACCATCCCTGCAGGAATTTGCTTTTGATAAACATGAACCACCACCACAAGTTCCTGTGAAGGATCGTCCCAGCTTCTTTGAAGTCAGCAAGGGCCCTGAGGCATAGACCTGTCCCCGTTCTATTTCCCCCTGGGTTTTCTGTCATCTAATTAGACCAGATTCTTCATTCATTGGTGGCAGTGAGTTCCCAGACTCTTTTCGTCTCGGCTGACCTCTAACTGACCAATAAAGGGAACGAAAACTTGACTCATAAACTTGCTCAATTATAACAAAAACTATTTTTAGTAAGATACTTGATGATTTTGAATTTTCATGTTCACTAATGGCTGCATGTAGAGGCAGAATAAGCATTTAGCTCCTTACAATGCTAAATCACATGCGAAAAATAAGCAAATTAAACAAATACTTTAGCATCACCTTCCTTTATCTACACATGATAAGACACCAGGCTAATTATCAGTTAGCATAAACAGGCCTGCTACACCGGTCCAGTTTGTGCTGTCACAAAAATTCCCTCCCTTTCTAAACAACACCAGTAGCACTTTATGCTTTGGTGCTGCTGAGGCGTCGTCGACAAGTTTGCAACTGTTGTGGCTCAACCTGGAGTGGTCAGTCAGAGTCAGTGCCTGACTTCTCTTTAGAAGGACTCTAGCATCCCTGCGGTGACAAGGGAGCTTGCTCAGCTAGGGATTGCCATCGCTGCCTTGTCTGAAGTGAGACACCCTGGCTCTTGTGAGACTAGTGTGATGGATACACCTACTGCTAGTCCAGCTGCCTCAATGGATGCCGCACTGAGGCGTATGTGGGCCGATTAGCCCCCTTAACATCAGAGGCAGGGGCAGGTATTTGGCGTGCTTTTCCAAGCCTAATCCAGCCCACTGCATCCTGTGTACCTGGGACCCTGGTGGGTTGGACCAGATCTCAGGGCAGCCGCATGCATCATGTTGGGAGGATGCCTACAGAGATGGGGCATGGGCCTGGTGCGGGCCTAGACGATGGCCATCAGGAAGCTGCAGCAGCAAAGGCCAAGGTTGTTGCAGCTAAGTGCCAAACTGGAATATGCTCCTTTACCTGACCTGACTTTATGCTTTATTTGTACAGACATGAGCCTGCACAGCAGCGGGTAACGAAGGCTTCAAGCAGCTACTTACTGACTGTGAGTCAAGCTGTTTAAAACCTGTTTTAGAGTGGGAGTGTGTTTTTCTGTTTGCATGTGCTGTGCCTGTCCGCTCCAACTCCTGCCAGTGCGACTTTCATACTAGGCGCGTGGATGCTACATGTTAGCCGCATCTCCCTGATGTCTCCGCTGAGGGTTTATACAGAAACTAGGGTGCCTACATTTTATGCCGGTGTAAAGTATAAACACATCCTTACACATACAAATGGGGTTACAGCAAAGTGAAACCAGAACATTGCCAATGAAGATATAAAAAAACAAAAGCAAACAAGACAACAAAGAGGGCCATTTCAAGTTTAGAATGTCACATACTATTGTTTTGCATTTATTAACAGCTCAGTGGTTATAAATCAGACATTTTAATGTACTTCTAGGGCCTCTGAGGATCTGAAATTCCATCCATCCATCCATTTTCCATGCCGCTTATCCTGTTGGGGATCGCTGGAGCCTACCCCAGCTGGCAATGGGCCAGAGGCAGGGTACTGGACTGGACTGGTTGCCAGTCAATTGCAGGCCACAGGGCTTTCACATCAACAGCCAATTTTTTGTTAGAGTCACAAATTAACCTAACGAGCATGTCTTTGGTGGTGGGAGGAAGCCAAAGCACCTGGAGAGAAGCCACGGATGCACGGGGAGAACATGCAAACTCTGCACAGAAGGGCCCTGTGAACTGGGAACTTCCTTGCTGTGAGGCAACAGTGCTAACCCCTGCACCGCTGTGCAGCCCAGATCTGAAATTTAGTGTTTTAAAGTGAAGGCTCCTTGAAACTATGCCTTTCTCCTCTACAATAAAGAAGAGCTGCTGCAATTAATTCTAGAGCATGTTCATTTTCCAAAATCAATGTCCATCCACATACCTATCATATTGTGCCCTCTTTACTGTGAGGCAGTGGGAAATACCTAACCCTAAAGCCAAATATCCCATTTTCCATACTTCTGAGTACTTCAGTATGAAACAAAGCCTTCTAATTTGTAAGGCCATATTTTCCATTAAACGGAAAGTAAAATACTTTTTATGACATGATGAGAGGTGGGGTAATAAATGGCATGGAAAGGCAATACTCGATTGTAGAACAAGGACAGCTTATTTGAAAATGGGAAAAGCATATTGGGATCATTAAAGTGTTGGTTTGGTTTACAAACATCACATATGGAATTATTACATACCTGCATATGAGGTTTAATGATTCATCCTTGCGATGAAGAAGAGGATTGTCAGACGGTTGAATCTTAGGTGAGTGCTCCCTCTCCGAATGTCCTGTTAAACAAACACACACATGGAACTTTGAAAACCTTCACATCCACAGCGTGTATTTAGCAGCACGTGTCAGAAACTATCGTAATAAACACGATGGAAAACATTTCAGGACAGCCCTGTGGTTCGGGATAACTTGCCATGTGCATGTGGGTTCACTTTGTGCTAATATGCTCCTGTCCCTTATGCAAGTGATTGTCTGCTGCGAGAGCACTGGGGGTGTTTCCGGTTCTGGGAGAGCTTGGTGTTAAATGAATAGTGGTCTGGGATGAGCAGCAAAAAGAAAAAAAAAAGAAAAAAAAGACAGTTGGATAGTTTGTGAAAGGAGACAACGCGGGGAGCAGCTGCACCACTTTGCCAGAGAGGTCAAAGCAGCCAGAATCACAGAACTGAGCCAGATGAGATTTTTTAAAAATGTCCACAAAATAAAAAAAAAACATGCTTCATTCCTCCCTCCTCTCTGTTGAGGCATTTCTCACTATTGACCTCGCAGAATTCTATTAATACATTATCACAAAGGAAACTAAGAGGTTGTGATGTGGGGTGGTCCACACTTGGTGTACAGCCAGCTGTATCTGTTGAGAGGTCCCTCTCACTCTGATCAACATAGGAAACTCTGGGATTTTCTGTTATCCAAGAGGTATCACAGTCCCGTATGTGATTTCCTTCTTTTCACAAAGCTCCCTGAACAGCTTGTCACTGTGGTCAGAAAACAGCTTAATTAAGTCAACTCTCAACATGTGACGGTCTTCAGGGAAACATTTATTTGTAGCAGAATCAAGATGGACAATAGAGTTATACAACAGCCTCCAGCCAGGCTGACATGCTGACACATGATGGATAAATGTGCACACACAAGGAAATCCCATATACACACAGGTACACCTGCACTTACAAATGCAAACACGTGTGCAGAAACCCACGACACATTCAGTTTTTTTTTTTTTATTATTCTTCACAGCTGTTCAGCTCGAAATGAGCTGACGATGCCAGCGTTGGCAGGGGCACTCAATATCTACTTCCTGACAAAACATTAAAACATCATTGTTTTATTGTTCAAGGTTTTTCAACCTGAGGTGGGGTCATGGTCTTTTATGCTTTGATTCCAAATGCTTTCAGCAGTATGTTAAATCAATTAAGAAAACGAGGTCACAAAACAAACAAAAAAGAGTCCAAGGATTTGAAAACTCACAATGGCTATTCATTGCACACTCATACTCAGTTGTCATCTAAACTTCCTTAGTTTGACATGTTCTAGCTCTACCTCTATTACATGGAAAAATGTCATTTATCTGCTGTAAAACATGGCTTTAGACATGATGAATCAAACAGAAACTGACCTCTGAGCCCTGTTAAAGATCAATTTCTACATAAGAAAGGGCTAATTTTACATTTCAGTGTTAATTTTGGCAGCTATATTTAATTTAGTCTTAGTTTTAGTCTTTTGATTACATGTCTTTTAGTTTTAAGTCATTCTATCTTTTTAGTTTTAGTCCAGTTTTAGTCAACAAAAACTCAATAACATTTAGTCTAGTTTTAGTCCATAAAATAATCCTCACATTTTAGTCTTTACTTTTAGTCTAAGCATTTATTCTCTTGCTTAAATCTGGTACCAAACCATGGTAGTGTGTGCTGTGAACCCTGCTCTCTACAGCTGAGAGGCAGAATAGCAGATGCATTGCATTTTGACAGATTTACCCTTAGCAGAGAAATATCATGGATTTTGAATGTCTGACGAAAATGATATTACATTTTAGTTTAGTTTTAGTCATCCTGTTGAAAACCAAAATTCCTTTCAGTCAGTTTTATTCATCAAAGATCTATTTCTTGCTTATCTTAGTCTAGTCTTTCTCATGGAAATAAAAGGCTGTCGGTGAACAAATTCTAGTCATAGTTTTAGTTGACAAAATTAACATTGCTGCATTTAACATAGTTGAAGGCCAATACCTCATGAACTAGGAGTAGACAGATTACTGGCCAGGCCAATTATTTGAGACGATATTTGGCATTGGCTAATTATTGGTATCAGCATTTTATTTTACTAATGAATGAGAAAGACAGATATTTAAAAAGTGCTTTACTTTGGCTCCACTGCAAGGTGTACCCTCCCCTCTGGCTTCATTTTTATTCTCCACAGTCTTAGCAAGACTGCATACAAAACAATCTGATTGGCTAGATATCACAAGAGTACTAGCCAATCAGAACTTCAGTCTGGGTGATACTGACACAGTGAGCTGCCAGTGTTTTGCTCTGTGCCATTTCTCATGCTAATAGAGGTGGGGCTAAATTGTTTATTTTCCCTCCTTTTTTAAATTTGGTTATATGCTCTAAAAAATATTGATTGACCCCTATTATGAACCTAAAGTCTATCTTAATAAGATGTTTAGGCTGCTTAACATTGTACATGCTGTACAGAGGACACAGTGCTCCACAATTCTATATGGTCAAACAGAGGGACTCTGTAGTCAGCAGCTAGCCTGACATGCCAGATAGGCTGTTCTATTTATCCATTGGAAGGGATATAGCTCACATCCATCTGGTAAACCTCTCATACAAAGGGTTTTGGGGGGCAGGACTTTTTAAAAAATTCTTGGAAGGCGATTGGATGAACATTCTGTCTGTTTATGAACAGTGGAGCTTGTTGGTGGATAAAACTCATACTGAGGCCAGTCAGGGGAAGTGCAAAATATTGTTTCTACCAAGAGAAACCTTCTGTGTGGCTCTTTTCTCTTATTTCAGTACTGAATCTG
Source organism: Cheilinus undulatus (assembly GCF_018320785.1). Taxonomy (NCBI): domain Eukaryota; kingdom Metazoa; phylum Chordata; class Actinopteri; order Labriformes; family Labridae; genus Cheilinus; species Cheilinus undulatus. Next base: position 9,096,700 of record NC_054874.1, on the reverse strand, counting down.
GATCAGCTCTGATTAACCTGCCACTATGCTGCCACATCTGAGCTAATCTCTACACCAGTGGTAGCCATTGTATATACCAGCTCAAAGTACAGTCAAACCCAATGGCAAACTCATGATGAAACAGGTCGGGAGAAGAGCGAAAACATCTATTCTGTCATAGAAACTTTCAGCGTGGCTATGCGCTTTTGTTTTAATAAAGAAATATGGTCCAGTTCTGATAAAACTGCCACTATTCTATAGCTACAACCAAGTTAAATGCTACACCAGCTGCAGCTATTACTGTCAGCTTCCTTTACAGCTAAACCCTACCCATAGGTACCGCCACATTCTCCTCAAATGATGCTGATTGGCTAAGTCTGTTCTCAGATCTGGCACAGTTGTTTCAGACTGGAGCTTTACAAGATGGCTCAGTCTGATGACAGACATGGAATCCAGCCAATCCATCAGCTTTGCAAGGTTAATCAGCAGCTAATCCGTAAAGGAAGGAAGCCTTGTTCCAATGTGTCTCTGGGGCTTTGTTCAGAAAAGCTGAAAAAATCTGGGTTTCTTCAGGCATCAGCAGCCTCACTGATGTATTTGATAGCAAAGAGCCACCAGCGATTCTATTACTGATTGTTCGTCTCACTTTCAGTGCCAGCCAGCTCCACAAAGCATCCTGGTATTTGTAGGCATCACCAGGGTAGTGAAGTAAAAAGGGAAACTTAGTCCCACATATGCAAAAAACATGACAACAAATCCTATGTAGTCACAGTTTATGGGCCTTTGTAATGTATCCCATATTAGAAATTGGATCTTTTATACAAGCATCTTTGTCTATTGTCTATGTCTTTTGGGAATGCTGCAAATAAAGCGTGTGTTGATGCAAGTAAAGAATCAGACATTATCTGACAAAAAAGTATTATCACTATCATTATGATGAGCAAATCATTTATTCAACACTCATTGTATGAGTGCTGGCATCGGCTTGCACACAAACATCAGTCACAGCATTTGAAAACATCCCCCTGACCTTGAGTTGCACTGGCAGGCAGCTCATCTCTTAAAACCAGGCAATTTTCCCCCCTTTCTCCTTGGTAACACATTTCAGATGGATGACTCAGCAGGGCCCCCCAGCAGCCCACTAAAAGAGAAAAAATACACCCCACTGTTGTCTCTTTACACCAGCACCTTCCAAACTCCCACCTGCCCCAGAGCCTGCCCAACGCTGACCTCAGCAAGCGTCCAGACACCCCTAACCCCCCACAACAGCTGTGTGCTGCATTCCTCCAGCAGAGCCTGAAAAATGCCAGAAATTGTGCTTATTGTGCCGGTTCAAAGCGCCCTGAAGCTGGTTCTCATTAAGAGCCATTAAGAAGAGGACAGGCATGGAACAAACAGAGTCCTGGAGAGACACAGAGAGAGGGGGGGAGTCCAGAAGACTTCTGGTTCAGTTAGTCTCCAGTCAACTTACAAAGGCATTCCCATGGCATCACAGTCATACCTGACAGAGGATCAGGTTAACCATGATTTGGTGAGGATTGTCACACGTGTGTATTCTTTTCCACAGCTGTTCTGTATGAAAAGAAGTAGCACATGATGCAGTGTTTGGAAAACATCTGCGGTAGCTTTCGTACAATTCAAGGACAAAGAATTGACTTTGTGCTACTTTAAAATGTTTGTGGTGCACCAAAAGCTCCATAAAGATTTAGTCTGGTAGAAAGAATAATGACAAAAATCTCCTGACTTTCTCTTACTTATCCTACGATAAAGGTGCAGCAGTGCTACTAAAGTCACTAGAAAGTCTATTTGCCAACAGATTTTAAGATCTATATTTTGGGGGGCTTTTTATGCCTCTATTTCTAGAGTGGTGGACAGTGGATAGGGTCAGAAAGTTGAACTAGAGAGCGGGGGAGAGAAGTGAGAAAGGAGCCACAGGCAGGACTTGAACCTTGGCTGTACTCACACATGGGACACCACCTAACCACTTGGCCATTTGACTGTCAAACACTTTAAACTTTGAACAGCAATTAATCTCATGATGTCTGTAGTTAATGGAGATTAATCTACCCAATTTTAAAATTACACTTTTTTGGATTAGAAACAGTTGGAGCTTCCAGTTTGGATACTTTTATTTTGAAAGAAAATCAGGAAGTTTGAAGATTATGGCATGAACTTAACCATGGAAAAGCATTTTTTTTATGGATTGAAAAGCTGTGGTTGCAGACATCACAGTGCATTATCCAGTGATTTGAAGAGACAATAAAGCATGCAGTTAATTTCAATTTTAAAAATTATGCATAAATTATTAACCCTTATTAATCACGATGAATACTTAATGCTATTATTCCTATTTAGTTAAAGAAATGTAAGGAAACCTGTCAGTAAAAAGATATTTTGAACAAGGCTATGTTAAAATAACTTGACTAAAAGTCCATTAAAGAAAGTGTTTTTAGCCCAGTGCTCTCAAGTGTTTTCCCTTAATTTTGTAGGCTATTAGTTGTTTTTTTTTTTACTTTCTGTGTCTTTTTAATGTCTTTATGGTCTTCCTGTGACCGTTTTACTTTTGTGAAGCACTTTGTGACCCTACTCTTCTATATTTGCATTGTTAAAAGTCTTTACCTACTTGCAGCCACTTTTATAATGCTTTTTACTGGTGGGATTTTTCAATATTCATGGCCTGCCAATATTCATCTGTTCATATTCTTTAATAACAACATGTAGCTGATGGCTCAGGAAAGATACACACTATAAAATATAAAAACAAAGATGTGAAAAAATAAAAAAGCTGAGAGATAATGTGAGTAGACTAACTTATCTTACTGTTGGCAAAGTTTCACCAGCCTTACAGAAAGGTGCTGGCTCAAGTCTATGTTGCGTGACAAAAGCCCTGATCAGTGCAGGCAGTGACTGTACTGTTCCTAATTTAAACTGGAAACCACTAGACAAAACCCTTAAGTGCAGGAAAATAATGCACGGAAATTCAACTCTGTTTTGTAGAGAGTGTGTGCCATCTCCCTGAACTACCCATGTCGTCATAAAAGTCAGGGTTGAAAGATCTTTTTTTTTTCAAGGGAAAAGTAACAATGCCGCATTGGTTATTCCCATGTTGGGCATGGACTACTACACAACAAAGATGGCAGGGGTTACTCTTCTAAGTTGTTTCAGGGAAGCCATGGCAACTGGAGCAGACCAGTATAAAGAGTCACTTACCCTCCTGCAAACAGAGATGAGACAGAAGGAAGACATGCACTCTGTCTAGGCTGTTGTTTCCCCTTATAATTTCAATAACTGGAAACCAATGCAACATACTGTGCTAAAATCAGCTTGTGAATGTTCTACCAATAATCTTTTAAAAGGGACTATTTTAATGAAAATTTGCCACCATCATCTAACATCTGTCACTGTGGCAGCACTACTTCTATGGCCTTGCTCTGAAATTGTTTTGTTCAAGTGATATTTATTGTAGGGGTGCATGGATTTTTGCCAGTATCCAATATGCCAATATTCCCAAACTGATTTTTGCCTACATTGATATCATCATGTACAGGGTTCTCTCCAAAATGAACAGACCTAATTCTTGCAGTGTAAGGTAAAACAAGGAATGGGGTATATTTTTGGAATATTCAGTCATATACTCTGGAAAAAAAAGATTTCATGCAACTGCCATGACCTGGTTTTAATGCAGTGTCCTTGGCCAACCATGGCCTTGGACTTGGAGGTGCTGACCCTCATCCTGACCACTTAGCACTCAGCTACAAACCACCCCAGTGCTTGCTGGGGATCCCTGGCTGAGGACGCCAACGAAACCACATCATCTACGAAAAGCAGAGATGGAATTCTGAGGTCGCTCAACTGAAAATTCTCCTCCTCCTGGCTGCACCTCGAGATCCTATCTATGAAAATCTGGTGGCCTGTTAAATACAACTCTGATTGTGTTAGCATCAGGCTAACAAACTCAAATTTATGTACAAGTCCATCTCAGAATCTTTGAATGTTTGTAAAATGACTTTCAAATAGAAATTTTCTTCAAGTGCTTCCTGTCGACCATTAAATCGGCTTTAAATATAGGCAGAAAGTTTCTGTGGATACAGTTAATTTACTGTTCAAGCTGATATCTGCCAATACTGATTTTATGCTGCTAATATTTTGCATCTTTGTTTTATTGGTAAAAATTCACTTGATCTTGAATTTCAGCATTATCAAATATAAAACAATCACAAAAGGCTAAACACTCTGACAACCAGAAAACTTTGGACAGAGCCTCCCTCCCAAAATTAGGCATAGGTATCATTTTTCCAGCACTGTTATGTGGTCAGGGCATCTTAGAGTATCGTGTCCTGCACATAGACCTCCTGAAATGTCTCTGCTTTGCCAAATACAAGGTTAAGACAACAGCTAGGGAGAGGGCCTTTTTTATTAGCTGTATATTAGCCATTGGAGATTTGGAAGCAATATGCCCCAGACTTCTCTTAAAAAAGCAAAATAAAGGAACATCTGGCCATGATGGGTGGCCATTCCAGGTTATATAAAGCAGAGGAAAGCCAGCAAACAGGAATCTCTAGCATGAGAGTTCAAAATTGTAAACCCAGAGGATTCCTGTTCCATAATGTATGATTAAGACGAGTAGGCAGACAGAAGCTCCTTGAAATTGAAATCCCACGCAGGATTCAAAAAAAATATATTGCTGGCTCAGGATGGATACTCCTAGTATGGAACAGATGCTGCAATCATCCTATAAGAAGAGCTACATGGAGCAATTTGTTAAGTTAAATATCCCTGTGTAAGGGGATCACTTTTTCTACTCTACTGGTAAGTCTTCCAATCCAGGTGGCTGCATGTGTGAGAGTAGAAATATTTCCGCTGTGCTGCCTGCATGGACCCAGATGTATCTGTGGTGAGCAATGAGCCCCCAAAGCACTTGGTTGACCTCTTATCATTCCCATTTTCCACCCCATCTCAAGTGTCCCAGCAGGAAAGACGAAATGACTCCAAAGCAAATTAAACACAACATTAAGTCACTCAGCCAAATGAAAGCCTTAAAAACACAGGAAAAGAGGGGTTTGACAGTAATTGTAGGGTGAAGGGAGGTTATTATTGTGATTACAAAAGGAATTTTATGACAAAAACAAAGCATCTTCATGGTTCAGATGACCTCACACTATCATTCTTTGCATGTTCCTGTGACCTCATCACTTATGTTTTTCCAACAGAACAATCCAATCTAGAGCAAATTCACCAAAGTTGCACAAGAAAATATTTAACTACCTGGATAAAACAATTCACCTTTAAAATATGCAGTCTTATTTCCGTTTTACACTTGATTGCAGGCAACATGCACATCTAACAAATGCACGGGCCTGAAAGTCATTAACCACAAAACAAATCTATCTCCATTTGAAGCAGCATGTTGTGCAGTGTAACAAAAAAACTGCCTCAGTCTGAGCCATTGGTGTCAAAAGGTTAAAAGGTGGCGGCGTACTCGACCTGTGTTTTTTTTGAGAAGCAGCAGCTAAAGTGAAATGTTATCAAAGAGGTTAAACTTTATTCTAGACACCACGTCTTGACCTTGTTTCTTTCAATCACTGACAAAATGATTGCTTTTGCATACACACTAATAAACAGATTATCATCAGATTTCTGGCGTTACCTAACAAACTCAAGTTAATGCATGATATTTGATTTTTGCAGGTATTTTGGTTAATACTGATAATTAAATGTAGTTCATACCTAGAACTTCAGTCCTTAAAACACACAATGTAAAGTTTCAGGATGAACAGATTTCACTCTTTGGAAACACTTTAAGTGTAAGGTATGATTGTGAACAAAGAAAAGACTTCAGCTGACAAAGGTTAATTGGTCCTGCTTCTAGGGGTGTTAGACTAGAATAGCAACACTTTACAGCGCAATACTGTCTCGATATGTAAATTCAACCACAGACCGCTAGTGAGCATCAGACATTCAGCCGTTTGACTCGTCCATCTTCTCCTCTGTTTAGACACCGAGATCACGCAAGCCTTCTGACCTGAGCGAGCCAGTCACTCACACCTATCCAGGGTCAAAGATGATGTTGAAGATACCAGTGGTCTCTCTTCAAACAACTACAATTACACTGTCAAAACCTTGTTTTATTTGTAAGGACCTGCACTGTCATTTAGAATGATGGCTTCTATATTACAGTAAAAACATTATAGCCTGTTGGCATTCCTGTATCCATATACGCATTGTATCACCAGATTCTGGCCAATACATAGCCCTAAATCTTCAGTTACTTATTTGTTTGTACAGCCAATATTAACAGCGATATAGGCAAATATTTTTTAAATTTAGGGCTGTCAAGATTAACTACAATCCACACTTAGTGCACATTTTTTTTTCATTATTGCATGCTTTATTTGTTCTTTCAACACACTTTGGTTAAGCCACGTCTCCATGCAGCCACAGTGATGTGGAATAAGTCCACCCCTGCTCTTTAATGCCTCATTTCACTTTAAAATTCACAAACAGCTCAGCGGTCATGTTTCAACTTTTTCTGTCCGCTTATTTCATTTTCAATCCATAACAAGTTATTTTTTTCTTTGGTTAGTTTGATGCCACAATCTTCCAGCTACCTATAAAAGCAGCTCCATCTACAAACATTTACTCTTAGTTTAAGTTAAATGCAAAATGACACAAGAACAATTTTCAATGCAAAAATATTCAAATTTTAAAATGCAATAAAAGAGTGTGATTAACTACAGAAGTCCTGAGATTAATCGCGACTAAACATTTCAACCTTTTGACAGCCATAATTAAATCCTTCATCATATAGAGGTTATTATCTGATTATAAAAAATCTGATTAACACACCTAGGTTTTTACCTGGTAGTCTGATTATAAAGGGCATGTAAACATCTTAATCTAGAGTGCTGCCTATCCACACTTCAAATTCCAGTTCTTACTGAAACCACAAGGCATCATGATGTAACCAGGGGTTATTTGTATATTAATAAGAAGAAAACATCAATTTCCAAAAAACCATCAGAGTTCTAAAAACAACAGGTTTGAGTTTTACCTCATGTACTTGTGGAAAAAAATCCAAATATTGACAGAAACATGTGCAAAAAACAAATGACATGTGTCATATCAGATTATTACCATTGCCTGATTACTCCCACTTATCAGTTTACCAGTGTCCAAGTAAATGGGCTGAGTGATTAATAACAGTGATAACCGCCTGGGGTTGAAGTGTTAAAAGGTCTCTCAGGTGCACCTTAATGTTATGACTCTGCATCATCAGTCACAAGATGCAATGTGCACATTAATTTTGGTGGCTAAGCATGAATTCACTGTTTCTGTTCAGCATGTACAGAAAGAACCTGATGCAGCACCATCAATAACTAAGAGCTCTACTAGTCATCAGCTTTATGCTGAAACAATAGCCTCCTTTCCTCCCTGCCATTGTCTCGAGAATGAAGTCTGGCATAGCTCAGAAGTGAGCACAAGGAGCGCCGGGGTGAAATCTTTGCACAGGTAGCGTGTCACATTTCCGTGACCTTTTGCTGGCCAGAACAATTCCAGGCTGCCTCTTGCCCCTATGTCCGCTTCCTCCCTGTGTCTTTCCCACGCTTTGTGTGTGGACAGTGAAGGAAATCTACTTCAAAACATTGTCAACAATATCTCGTAGGTTGAAAGTGCGTATGGTTGTCTGTGATGGGGGGCTGGGGGTGAACAGAATTCTCATTGTTTGGTGGGGTTGTTTATTTGGATTTTGTGAGGAGGAATCAGTGGCACACTAGACCTGGCACAAGGTGGGGGGACATCCACATTTCATAGTCTGTTTTTTTTCTGTGGAGGTACTGTGAAACAATGAAGCAGATTGTACTGTCTGAAGAAACATGCATTCTCTTTCCAAAAATGTTGAATCCTGTTCAGCCACTCAAAACAATTGCTGGAATAAACACAGAAAAGGCCTGATTTACAATAAGATCAGGATATCTAGTAAAACAAATCAAAATATTCCGGCTCCAAATTTCAGGATAAAAGATGTCACAGGTTGATATAAAACTGTCCATCTATTAAAGTTATGGCAGTCAACACAATTTATTAACCTGTAAATATCGTGCAAATTGCAGTGGGACAAGACTACCTCTAGCGGAGGATGTGAGTATTGCAGGCCCTGTGATAAACTGCTAACTTTGAATTGTCTGACAATTGAATTGAATACACAATGGCAATATTAATGTCAAACATAAATTCAAGGAAAACAACTGGCATCACAATGCAACTCTAGAATCAATTAAACCCGATAGACAAAGGTGAATAAAGAGAGCCCACTTTCGCGCTAATTTAAGAATTACAGTCGTTAAATCAACATGCATTCAGTCGTTTAACATCACGTATCAAATAAACGTGTTTTTTAAGGTCTGCTCTCTCGCGCATGAAACTCTTCTGAGCGTAAATACCTGATCAGAGTAAGCATGAATGAAATCTTACCACTGCTGAGTGATGAACAGCACAAAATGACAGCGAGTGTTTTGAGGACGCAGGATGAGACCATCGTGCCAGCTCTTCACCGAAATCCAAACCGTGTTAGAAACAGAGTCACAAAGTTCGTGTGGAAGCTTATAATTCCGTCTGACTGCTGAAAAAGTTTCTTCTTTAAGACAGTCGATCAAATAGTGTTATTTTTAACAATGCTGTAATTGTAATCCACAAAGTCCTCAGGTGTGCATGCAAAAAGCGGCAGTGATTCTCCCCGTTCCCATGACGCGTTTCGCAGGGGAGCTCTCCTGCGCAGCTGGGTCGTCCAACTCTCGATTCCGCAGTGAGGAGACGGATGTGCCGCTGTATCCTCGGGGCAGGTGCTCTCCAACAACAAACTGAGATGAAATAGAATTAAACTGATATATAGAGCTGAGAAATAAGCAGTTTTCACTGATAAACTAACCGGTGCCTGGTATAAAGCTCACAAAAGCCAAATCAATCAGCTCCTGCCTTTAATGCGCGCCTTGGACAATCACTCCTCCTTTTCGCCTCCTCCATGCGTCAGGCACGTTTTATGAAGGCGCGGAGGAAGGACGCGACGTCACTTTTTTAGGGGGGACAAAGATTTTTTCTCTGGACGGCTGATAGGGTGTTCATTTCATGTGGAATAATTAAACAAATAACCAAACTTGATGTAAGCACTGATGAGTTAAAAATCTTTAGAATTCTGCGTGAAATGAGTCAAAAACTCCTACCAGGTATACACGAAATAAAATGAATGCTGTGTTGGATCCGTTTGGCGTACATGCAAAAGCAATGTGTCTTCATAAAGATAACGCTCTGACGTTTCTTCCCAAACTGTCAAATTCACTGTAGCTGCAACTGGAATGTAATGCAACAAAAAACAACATGTTTTTTTTTTCCAGTCTGGTGTTGTTTGGAGAATCAGAGGCCTGTAGATGACTGTAGCTAGGAGGTATTAGCTGGAAAACTCAACTGAACCAAAGTATGAAGCCTTAACTAGTCCTGGTTCAAAGATGACAACAATAGAACAGAAAATGTGGATTCCACATCTGTTTTGATGAGGAAAAGTCCAGGTGTTTTAAACTAGAGACTCCAAAAAGGATTGAGGTTGACATTTTTCTTTTAAGCATTGCTGAATTGCCTGGAAAAAATTACTTTATTACAGCAAATACAGTGGACTATTGAGAACAACAACAGCATATTCGAAATTATACAATGGATCTTTATGGATGTAATCCTGTTTTTGGACTAAAAATTTGACTGGATTTAGATCGTGTGGACCCTTTCTGATGCAGCAGGACTGTTTTTAATGGAATATTATGATAAAGAGAGTACAGGAGCACTTCTTATCGTGAGATGTGTCACTTCTCTGTTGTTTGTTGTCTGACAAATGCATTTGTGGCTGCTATGGTGGTTTTATCCTGATATGGTTAACATGGCCAGAATGCTGAGAATCAGAGCTTACTGGTGTTGCAGAAGATGTTGTATTTCCATTTTGTAAATAACTGAATAGTTAAAAAAATATCTGGTGGGCCCTCAGGATATTATGGGATTAATGGCAAAGGATTGGTGAAAGAAACCACGGGAGTTTCACTATCAGACAATTCTCTGAGGTCTCCTGCTCCAAGGGACCTCAATACAGTCATAATAAGTGTAAATCAAATATGAGTTGTATGTCTGAATTTACTTTCAGCGACTAAAACCTGTCAAAAGCAGTCCATAGTGTGAGATGGCAGTCAGAACTGAGAATCCGAGGCACTCTGATGTAATAACAATCCTTTATTAAACAGGGATATCTACGCATTTTGACTCCAACGAGTCTTCATCAGGACATCATTGATGTCCTAACACTATCGACTGCTTTTAATAAGTTAACAAGCAAGTCATTGCTTCCTTTTTTTATCCTCATCCTCTTATTCTGAAGAGCACCTGACCGTGGCGACATAGTTTTGGATACCTTTGACCCTACGTAGCACTCACCCACCTTTTTTCTATGGCTAAACCTGTATTTTGAGTGTTAATATAGGCCAAGAGTGAATAAAATAGCATCAGAATTTATTGTACTTATTAGGTATACACTGTATTTGTTTTTGTCAATATCTTATATGTTGATATATATACATTAAATTGATATTTAAGTGTAGTTTGGACCTAAAACTTCTGTCCTAAAACACACAATCAGAAGTTTGAGGATGGGAAAATTGTCACATATCAATCCTTAAAACACACTTAAAAGTAGTGTTGTGGTTAAGACCACACTATCCGAGACCACGATATGGCAGAGACCAGAGTGTACCAAGACCATGACTTTTGGGGGTTGAGTCCAACCTGAGACTGAGACAAGACCAAGACCATAAAAATCTAACTTAAAAATAATCACAAGGTTGAACAGTAAAAGAGCACTCTGTATTTACTTTTAGTTTGCTTTTAAATAAATCTGACAGCGAGAAAACAAGGTGTCTACAACTCTGTTTTGAAATCACCACATTGCAATTTTTTAGTGAATTTGTTCAACTAACTTATAATCAAAAATAAATCCTTGTATGTATTAAAAAGTCACGAATTGTGTCTTAATATCTGAAAATGAGATCTAGATTTGTCAGGTGAATGAGGCACAAAATATGTGTAAAGAGGTATTTCTGACTAGAAATAAGATTTACTGTTTTTTGCAGGTGCCTGACACATAAGACACTTGAATAAATTTCCAAGGAGGCGTTACAATCAATAACCTAAAGCCAGCTTTTTAAAGTCAAATTACAACATATTAATCAGGAAAAGTTCAACTGAAAATGACAAAAGCCCAACCTGAACAAAATACAGTAACAAAATACTCAAAAATCCAAGCTCACCACCGTGAGAAAACAGAGGTGTGGTTGCTAAAGACCACAAAACATATCCTCAAAAGTCCAAATACTATATTTTTAAATGGGAAATAACGATTTAAAGAAGAGCTTGGTTGTACTGAAGAAACATAAGAGACTGCAGTTTGTGACCTAAATGTGCACAGTGGGGTCTTGACCAATCTTGAAGGAAAATCACGGGTCCGGCAAGTCAAAGATCAAGATAATATTGATCTAAAAAGGCTCTTGATTCCAAGACAAGACCAAGACAGACAAAAGATTCTTGTGTTCTAATACTTTACTACTTTAAACTGAAAGAAATGATGATGACTAAGGAGAAAGGCTTCAACTGACATATGTCATTTGGTCCAGCTGAAAACTCTGCTAACTTAAACGTTCATTAGACCAACATTTACAGCTGACATAGGGAAATATTAGCCAAAATACTGTATGTAAATATTGGCAGAAATGTTCATATCTGTTGATACTGATATGTCACTTTCTTAGCCAATAGCTGCCATTATTGATATAATGCTGATAATAATGTGAATCCCTAGTAATTAACCAAAAAAGTCCCTGGGGAAGACCCCCAACAGCAGCATAAGGTAGCTCCTTAAAGACAAAGAACTGGTGGATTACTGTGTGGTAAAATGGTATGGAGTACATAACATTCATTATTTTATGGCAGAAGAACAGATATTGCACCAACAGTGTGCATCCTCTTTTATTTTCACAAGTTATACCTGACCTACAGACATGTAATATTTTAGATGTGGTGAGTTTGAGTAGTAGTGCTCACATAAGAGATGATGGGCAACTACATTTGGGTGTTTATGTATTTGTAATTCTGATATGAGTAGTCCTGTAGTCCTCAAGTGATGCTTTAGAATATTTTTCCACCTGCTATGAATGTTTTAGCTAAATGGGGAAGATCCCTGTATTGGTTTCGCCTGGGGCCTCCAAATTACTACAATTGCCTAAAATAACGAATTAGCCAATGGCCTATACTGATGCAATGTTTTTCATTACCTTTTTTGGTTACACTCCCAAAAATGCCAACAGTTCTTCCTTGTCTGACTAAGGAGAACAGATCAAGAGTTTGTTCAACTGCTCACATCTTTTGCCAAATAATACATTTCCTCTCTTAATCAGCCATTAGGTGTGTGAAATGCCAGTGTGATACAACACAATAGATAAACATCTGCTACAGACATTGGTTCATGTTGTTTGCCAATGGCTGATGTTGTTAAAAGAGGATGATACTGAAGTAAAACAGATGCATCTGTGCATCACTGAACACCAAAAGACTCAACAAATATCATGTCATCTATAAATCTAGTTCTCTAAGAGAATAATCTGTCTGTATGTCTGATTCATTAAGGTCATTGTCAGCATCACATGACTTATCTGTGGTGAGAATATGTTGCTTGCACTTTGAAGTTAAAGCACATATTTTAACTGTCTTTTGTGTTTACACTGCCTTTGATCAAATCAGCCTGCTGTGTAGCTGAGGTTAAAGGTAACAGAGTTTATTTTGTTTCAAGAGTAAAAAGAGAATAAGCCATGAACAATCATTGTGATATCTGATCCAGTATCTCTACCCAAGTGTTAAGGATAAATATTTGCTGGATTTAATTTTAACAACAGAAACAGGATACCCTGCTTTTTATATCAATGTAAATAATCCTCTTTTGTCCAGAAGTACCCTGCAGTGTGTGGATGTGCTGCAGACTGTTTTTTTATCACCACAACAATCACACTGCTGCTGTAGGTCACAGTAGAAAGCACTGTAAATAAGAACATCCTGCCCTCACCTTTCTGTCCACGCCAGGGCTGGACAGCCAGTTGTGGTGGTTAGTCTTGTTCGAACGTGATGAGCTTCATTCTAACGCCACAGCTGGGACATGAGAGATGGCACATGGGATATATGGAAAACAGAAAGATCTGTCATTAGAATCCCTTGAATAGCTGGGATTTTGAGTTTCAAAGTTTTTAAAGAGAAGACACCTTCTGCTTTTCAAAGATCAGTGTAATCAGTGCAATAAAGTTGGGAGTCTTTCATGAAATCACTCAAGGAAACTCCATATGTCCATATCTGTGTGGCTTAACAAACCCAAATTCAGCCTTTCCTGCATGCATTACCCAAGAAAAGGGGACAATTTGTTGCTTCTCAACTCTAATAAGAATGTGTACTGCCTATAAAACATCTTAATAAGAACAGTCTGGGGGAAAAAAGGTACAAGACATGCACAACAGAGTCTAGATGGCGACAACAGCTAAAAGTGACACGCTGTAGACTTAAAAATGTGAGGAACAGACATTGCCCAAGAGAGAAATAGGATCTGGGAAAAAGTTACAGTCTTCAAAAGTTTCTTAAAGTGAGTTCATGTGCATGTCTTCTGCAAAAAAAGACATTCCTATTTGGCCAAGAGGGCAGCAGGTAAGTATCCTGATGAACAATTGCTGGAAGTTGCTCGCTGAGAGGGGTGGACTCAAAGTGTCTTATTTTTAAGTCTGGTGTTCAAAACACACTATGTGGGGACCAACTAGTTTTACACACAGCATGCACTCTTCCTTTTCCCTCCAACAGCAAAGTCTCTTCAGTGAATGAACCAGTAGAAATAAAGCCTTTCTGCAGCAGTGGAGTGGAGCGGGTCTGACTTGCTGCGAGTCATTCTTAAATGAACACTGTGGCAAATGTTTAAGACCACACTCATGCTGGGGTTTTGGAGTTAAGAAAAAAGTTGATCAAGTAAATTTTGGTGGGCAAGTCAGAAATTTATAATAGCTTAATACTTTCAAGCCATAGTCATGATCAGAATAAACTAACTTCGTTCTATTTACAGTTTAATTGTTTTATGTTTAGTGATGCTGACTAACGTATCATGTTGCTTTTGTGAACTGTGCCTATTATGGCTTAAAAGAGGGTAGTGACTTTTAGTGGACAGTAAGTAATGTTGTACATGTTTGCTAAATCTGAAGTTAAGTGAACAGCTGAGGTCATATGCATATCTTGTTTTAATAGAGATAGGAGAAGAAAATAGTGTTACATTTGATCAAAATCAGATTAGCTCAGATTTAATTTTTGCAGCCATTAACCCTTTATAGAGAACTCATTGAAATACTTGGAAATTTAAATTTTAAGCCCTAGAATATTATTGGTGGTTATACCCATACTTTTTTATTTTTGTCATGTATTTTTTTTTTCATTACTATGTCGAAAATCAAGTTCAAAGAAGTGACCATATTTGGTTCCTTGGCCGTTTATGGTTAAATTTAGATGTACTACAAATGTCAATAATCAAAAACAAACACATATAGAGCCTTATGAGAATGTACTTACATATTACAAAGTTATTTAAATACAAAATATTCATTTAACAAGACAGTAAGGTTGTATTTAGATTCTGACCTCTTTTAGAGCCAAGACATGACTGGCTCCAGAATACTGTATTGTGAGGCCACAATGAAAACAAAGACTGATTTATGCCTTTTAAGCATAATAAAACTGTTGTGCTGTTGTAAAACTGGCTGAAATCATGTGTATTTCATTATTTATACCATTTATATTTTCATTATAATTCCAGCAGAAAACAAAAAACATATTCAAAATATTAAATCTCTAAATTAATTTAGGCAGAAATAAGTCTCACAGTAAAAACAAAAACTGATATAAACCACACAATTATGATAAAACTGTTATAAGGTCATACAACTTACCAAAAATGACACCTACTTTGATATAATATATTGGAAACTTCCATAAATTAATAAAATTCACCACTGGATTACTTTTTGATTTTTTATAAACCTGTGGCATCATGCAGCTAGATCATAGTAAGTTATCTGTAAATAAAAATACCCTTTTTATGGTTGCTAGATGAGCTGACCCTATGTTTTACCATAGACACCATGTTATATCATTAAACAGGCCAATGTCAAAATATGGTTCCTTCATTTTTCACACTTAAGTTTCAGTAATTGCTTGAAATCCAATGCACACAAAACCTGTCATGACTTTTGGCACTAGTATTCATCTTTATAATGTGAGAGTCTCATCAACTCATCATGGTTAGTAATGATTTTAGGGCAATTGTTTGGGACCTAAAGAGATGTAAAACTGCATTTTTCTAGTCCTGTAGGAAACAGGAAGTTTGAAATGCTCTAGGCCACTGCTGATTGGTTGAATGGTGTGATGTCATTTTCCGTGATGTTGACTGATCGCCACTGATTGACTGAGAAAAATCATTGTTCTACTGTATCATAGAGAGTTTTGCGGAGGCCACAAAGGAAGAAGACCATAGTGATACGCCTTCTTGCCCTATAAAGGCTTAAGAGGCTTTAGGTTAAAATGCATTTTAGTTTTAGTCATTTTCACTTTTGTCTAGTTTTAGTTAATGAAAACTGAAAAACATTTTAGTCCAGTTTTGGTCCTTATATTTTTGTCTTCACATTTAGTTTAAACAATTTTTTTATTTTAACTAATTTTACTGGTCATAATTTGAAATTAATACAACACCTAAATCTATGCACAATCAGTGTTTTAATTACTTTTAAAAATAGTGAAGAAACTGATTAACTGATTTTATGCACAGTGAAGAGTTATGGATTTTAAACGTCCAAAAGTCCAGCACTATCATTTAAGTCAAATTTCTGGTACAGTAAATGGCATCTGTGCTCTGTTTACTGTGTATGGGAGTGCTACCATTTAAGTTAGTAGATGACACCGATACTTCAGGCTAAAAGGACTTTAAGCCTTTACCTGCTAGCTAACAATAAATTTACTCGGAAAATTATTCTTGTACATACTGAAAACTTTGTGACAAATGAAAACAACATTTTTAACAACAACCCACATTCTAGCTTAAATTAAGTGGTTTTTTTCCAGAGTCAAACATAAGCTAGCTAGCTACAGCTCTTACCTACAGGATGTTTCGCGGGCTTTTGTGCTTGGTGTCAATAAATGAAGACGCACTGTGGTGAGAAGGTAGCCCATTTTCCCCCTGGTATTTACCATGGAGCGGTTTATTTCAGCAGTAAAATGTGAGTAAAAGTTCTGTTTCTTTAACTTACCATTATAAGTCATTCAAAGCGATATTTTTTTTTTACAACATTGGCTACAAATTTAAGCTTTAACGTTTCTAACGGTTCTAAAGTTGGCTAATATTAGTGAGGTTGCTAGCATAAGAGATCCACTGATACCGCTCTGTTTGAAGCCAATGAGCTACTTTAGCCTTTTAAGTGCTAATTTTCAGCTACAGTGACTTTTATGAGTTGTCCTTTACATCATCCTTGGTATAGATGAATACAACTTGATTTTTTTTTTCATTTAGAAAGTCGAAATATATATTTTATGATGCCATGTTAAGATATGTAAACAAGCAAAACACAAACTGAAGATATGGATGATGAAAGATTTTTATTTCACCAAACATCAGCTGCACTAAGCCAGGTCAAAACTTGTTTTAATCATATAGTAATGCCTTTTTATTATGGCTAACATCCTATTCACGATTATTTTTGATTGGTATTGGGATATTGCAGAACAGAAAGATACAGAAGATCTTTCATACCATCGGCAATAAGACTATATAATTCTACCATAAACAGATGAGACTCCAGACAAATGAATTTCCTTTCGGGGATAAATAAAGTTATTGTATTGTATTCTATTAAGGCTGCTTGATTATGGCAAAGAAATCAATTAAATGCATGTCAACGACAATTTATATGGAAAATGTATATAAAAGTACACCAATGACATTGCCTACCTTAAACCTTTTTTAGAGGAGACATTGGACTTGTTTCTAAAAAGTCATTTACTCTGTAGTATGTTGAGTCTGTTCCATATATTGTAGGGAAGTGCATTTTGCTGATTTGCAGTACTGCTGGGTTTATGTTTACTACAGGAGGGTAGTGATGACTTCGTAAGTTTTTTCTCTTATGCTGAAATGAAGGCTGCTGCTCTTGGCAAAATGTTGTTTGATATGTGCTCTCCTGTGTCAGACATCATAGACCACTCAAGAAGATGACAAGTCTGCTGTTGCCTCTTTTCTGTCCTGTCAAATTCTTGATAATATCTTGTCTGGATGTGCCTTTGGTTATACACAGGTCTTACTGAGAACCTGCTGCAAACACAGCCTTCAGATTATGATGAAGTGATAGAGAAACTCTACTCTGAAGTCTCTGGCCTTGAGAATTTCCCCAAAGTACCAGATCCACAGGTAGATAAAAGCACAACAGACTGTTAGACTTCAGCAAAATCCTTGTTCTGGGTGTTTATTGTAAAGAGGTATTACAAACCTTTTCTGAATTTTACTATATTATTACTTTAGTGAGGCAGGGTTGTAGTAGGGCTGAGCAATACATTGAGTTTTTAAGCTATATTGATATATTTTCAAATGAGATATAGGGTAGGGAATTTTGGTTACATTGATCAAGTTTATATTGATGTTGCTTAGTAAAAAGAGATGACAGTAATAATAACCATTAACAGTTAGATGCTTCTAGACCACAAGATAATCTATTCTAAATGTTAACTAAGAATCAAATGATGTTGATACCCATTGTTGATACAATGGCAACAGAGATAACAATCTAAACTCCCAGTATTTGGAAACTTTTTTGTTTTTATTATAAAAAAGCTGCAGGCAAACTTTTGTGCACAGTCTAGTTTTGGTTGGCAGCGTTTGGGGAAATTGGGTGGAACAGTAAGAGCTTGTTCCACCAACTTTCCCAAGTCTTGCCAACTGTTTTGTGCAATTAAGACACTGCTCTTTCACTTTTGGTTAAAAGTATATAGAAGATCATTGAGTTTCTGTAATTTCTGATTCTACTGATCATCAGAGTAATTGAGTTTTATCATTTCAAAACACATGGTATGGTACATAGACAATTTTGACAAAAACCAACATACAGAAATGTTGTCAGCATTTTTGTACAAGTAAGACAATGTGCAGGAGTTTGACTTCCATTTTTGATCATTAAAATGTAAAAAAAATATTCATGGGTTTTTACCGTGGTATTGAAACAGTTTTCAATATCTTTAGAATTTTTTTAAAGATGTATTTTTGTATGCTTTTATTATAGAGGAGGACAGTGGACAGACTTGGAAACAGGGACTAGAGAGTGGGGGAGAGACATGAGGGAAAAGAGCCATAGGCCAGACTTGAACCTAGGCCGGCTGTGTACATAGGACCCGCCTTAACCACTAGGCTATCTGTGACCTCTTTTGAATTTTATAAGAATATCAAATAAGGATGCACTGATCCATCACTTTTGACATCATATTTGCCAGTATCTGCCCTGCTGACAAACAGTTATTGGCAAATAATCTGGCATGAACCAATATCAGTAGCCAGTGTTAAACTGTCATGTCCAATCAATTTAATGCTTGCATCAAGTTTATCTAACTACTAAGTCAAATTGGATATTTTTTTACTGGGTAGAAGAAGTCACCTTGAAGATAAACTAAGATCTTCTTTCATGGTCATTCATGACAGGAAATGTTGGCATAGCAGGAGCCTGACACCAGAAGACCTGTAGAAAAAAACACTAGTAACTGCAGCCGGCTGACTTGTTATTTTTAACATCAGTATGGGTATCATCCCTGATTTTCACAATCAGTGCATGTCTAAGATAAAAATAAATCATTCCAGTATTGTGACAACCATTTGTCATTTCTTCAGACAAAAATATTAAGAAATAGATGCCAGTATTTTTTGTTCAGTTTTACCTTCAGCTGGCTAATCAGTTGCATTTGACTTTTTTCCTTGTTATTTTACAGCTCGAAGAGTTTGCCATTCAACTGTGGAACTGGGCTGTTACCAAGAATGTGGGAACCACTATCAGCAAAGTCCAAAAAGCCAAAGGCAAGCTTCAAGTCTCAGTACTACTTTTAGTATCATTGAACTGGTTTTAATGAAATTATCAGATAAAAATTTCATGACATTGATGTAATGCTGGGATTTCAAGCAGAGGTAGTCACAAGCTTTTTCACATCCAATTCAAATGTCACCGTCATCACAGTTCGTCATGTAGCATGCTGTCTGCTATTCTGCTGTGAGTCTGAGAATCCAACAGAGGGCACCATTCGCAAACAGATCCTGGTAAGCAATACTGCAGGGTAAGTGCTCTGAGTGCTCAACATTTCAGCAGGATAAGTTTTGTGTGCAAGTGTGTTATCTATACAGATGGCCAGCAAAACAGGGAGAACCTGGCTAGACTGCAAAAACCCCCAGATGGCAGATTACTTCTTAAGTCTTGCTGTCAAGGTAAAAAAAACACATTAGAACTAACAGAAATATGAAGTCTTTACATATATTAAATGTACAATTTCTCTAGGTTCTTGAAACCCTTTATGGCCATCTAACCTCCAGAGGTGATGGAGCAGCTGACACAGCTTCATCAAAAGGGGATGTAGAAAAGGATCTGCTTCGAGTTCTCTCATACCAGGCAGAATCGGTGAGCTGTAACTCATGGGATGTTCAACACCTTAAATGTGAATATTTGTTCTTGTGATATTTGGCAGCTGATGAAGTGCTATTTTGACAGACTTGCAGTGTGAGACAGCTAAAATGTTAACTGAGAAACAATGAGAGGAGGGAATCTCATTTTGTGCTAAAAGGGAATGTTAAATTTTGCAGTAGCATTTAATTGAAAGCTCAAGTCTCTGCTTTACAGGCCATAATTCAAGGAAACAACCATGAAGCTGTGGCATGCATGCAGCGCTGTAAAGACATGCTGCTACGGTGCCCAAAAGATGTAAAAATGAACTTCTTTGTTGTCACTATAACAACGCCATGCACTGTTTCACATTTACATATTGCTGTTCAAATGTGTGGGATGTATACTGTTAATATTTCTTTTTTTTATTGCAGACTGCTTATCTTTCCCTAATGTGCTACAACTTTGGTGTTGACACTTACAATCTGAAAAAGTTTGAGGATAGTGTGTTTTGGTTAAGGTAAATATACGTTTAAATGTATCCTACTAGTTCTGAGTAGACTAGGGATATGTCTGTGAAGGTTCTCAGTCATCTACGTAGGTCACAATAATTCTAAGAAAAATCCTAAATGCATCCGGGCTTGGTTGAAATTATTAATATTATTATTAAGATGTTTTAGAAAGGGGGGTTGTTCTTCTTTCAGCCAAAGCTATGACATTGGGAAAATGAACATGAAATATGCGCCTGGATCAGGAGTTCAGGTAAGAAGAATCTATTAAAAGGGAATAAACATGTGAAAAATACTTTTTCTAACTCCCTTCTGTTTTTGTCTCAATAGGCAAAGGTTCTGAGGTTCCTGGCCACAGTTTATTTGGAGTGGGACTGTCAGAGGTTTGGAGAGAAGGCTCTTAATGCTGTCAACTTAGCCAACAAGGTGGGGTATGATTTTAAAATTGTACTAATATATATTTTGTGGGATTTTCCTTGGACAAATTGCTCTATATGAATGAAAATCTGCAGGAATCCGTGAGTGCATCGGGGCTGTACTTAAAAATCAGAATACTCTTGAGATGTGTAATATCAGATGACCAGATCAGAGCAGGTTAGTCATTTCTTGATCTCATTTAACCATTTATCCAGAACTTCATCATTATAGGCAGCAGGAGGGTGTTAGAGGATAGAGGTATAATTCAGAAATTAAGTTAAGCTAGATAGAATATAGGGATGACAGCTGATAAGAATTTATTGACGCCATTAACTGTTTTTTTATTGGTTCAATTATTTATTGATTAAACAGTAAACAAACAGTTTTCATGACTAAAAATGTTAAACATCAAGTGTTTGGGAGGAGAACATTCCAAAATATATTTCTTTGTTGGAAATGTGTCAGTTAAAACAAACTGCTCTCTGGATCTTCAATCTCTGAACTTGAATTAAAATATAGTGCTACTGCTCATTTTCTTAAAAAGATAAAACCTTAAAATACATAAGAATTTAGTCTCTGGATCCTTGATCTCTGGACATATAAAAAAGAAATTAAAATCTTGTACAAAATTAACAGTTGTGCAAAAAGAGGCATGCCTTGCATAAAATCATTGTTTGACAGGCGCTGCACATCGTGCACGCTGCACATCAGTTTTGGAGAAATGAAGGCACACTTTCGACTGCTTTACCCTGTTTTTGTCCATCATGTTTACTTCCTAGACTTCTCTGTTCTTGTTTTTCAAGGCATAGGGTTGTAAGGCATTAATAAGGGAATTGTTAAGATGTAAATGATGTGATGCATTGAACTGTTTTGAACTGGTTCTTAACTTGGACTAGTTCTAGATTCCTATCCCTGATGGAATATCCTATACTGATGAAAATAAGTAATTGATTAAGGAGACCCTACCAGGGTATAAGCAGGCTCTTAAAAGTATTAAAAGTTGATATGTCAATTTAGTAAAAATTGAGGCTTTCAAAAAGTATTTAAAAGTCTTAAATCCAAGACCATAAGGTCTTAAATTTTGTAGCTGTTTTCAATTTTTATATTTGTCAAAGAGGTTATAGGCTAGTTTTCCATTGTTGTCTTACATCAGTCTGCATACTTGTTGTTCTGGCCCATTGAGCTATCAGTGCATCCTTTAAGCTCTGCTGTATCCTTACCTAGCAAGTTAATTATGTGATCAAGTGATGTTTGCATTTCAGTGATTGGTAAATGCAAGTTTTCTGAGCTGTGGTTGGAGGAGAGGGTGTTGGAGCTGAGGCTTGGGCTGAAAACTGTTAACATTTTACAGAATTTTGAAAATAAAAAGCAGCTTTTGCCTGGTGTAACACAAGCAGAGTCTGTCAATATTAGTACTGCAAGCATCTCAAAGAAAGCTTCATTTGCATATAACAATAACAAATACTGTGCATTGTGTTGACTATGTTGTCACATTTTTATCTTACAATCTCCTCAAAGCATGCTCATAACTGTCACCATTGTAACTGGTTAGAAATTAAACATGCATGGGGTTTTAAAGTATGTGAAGAAGGTCTTGAAAAAGGTCCTAAAAAGTATTACATTTAATGTCAAGTTTTCTGTATATACCCTGCCTACCAATTGTTACCGTGTGTCTAAGGGCTATGAGTTAAGCAAGGTTAAAATAATATTATAAAATAAATCATAAACATATAGATAATACAATTATATTTTTTTAGGATTACATGAGATGCTGGAGTCTAAAGTTCCTTTTGATGTGTGTCTGAGCACAGTGAAACTACTCATGTCTGAAGACAGGTATAGCTGTAGAATTTATAAGGCACACAAATATACATATATTCACATTTCTATCAAGGAGCAGTCAGACTTTTGATGTTCAACTCTGAATAATATCCTCTGTTTGATTTTCCAGGGAAGTGCTTGCATTTGAGTATTTGAAACGTGTGTGTCAGCATTTTGAGTCGGCCCCTGACCTGGGAACAGCTCTTGTTTTGCACATTGAGCTACTGCTACAGAAAGGAAAGGAGCTGCTGGGCAAACAGAAGATAGAGGACGTTATCACCAGTAATTTTCCTGTGTATTACAGTTCTTGAATAACTGCTTTGTTTGATGTATTTTATAGAAATACATGTATTGCACTTCAGAGGGGCCTTTCTATGAGTATTACCATTTTTACTCCCTCATAGACCACTATACAGGAAAACAACTGACTCCACAGGCCCTCACAAGTCTGCATGCCATGCTGTGGGATAGAGCATCTAAACACTTTGAGGTATGACAAGCACAGTCTTGTTTATGCATAATTTTTTAAAAAATATTTTAAAGATTATATAAAACATGTATAGTTGTAAGCATTTGATCAGGACTGCTGCAGCAGCTTCTCAGGTCTGCATTGTGTTACTGTGGATCATATGGTTTCCTTGTATGTCCTACTGTACCTTTGAACTAAGCCCTGGCCTTAGAGTTACTGGTACTCAGTATCCTTTGCTCTGTTGCGAACCACTTCTTCTGTGTATTTAATTTCAATTTGATTTGTTTTCTATAAATAGTTTTACTCAGTGTTCTGTCTGTCCTTTCAGGCTGGAAACTACTCAGAGGCGCTACAGTGGTACAACTATTCCCTGAGTTTCTTTAAAGCCGGTCAGATGGAGCCAAACTCAGCCAAACTACAGAGGAACAGAGCTTCCTGTTTCCTGCAACTCAAGCAGCTGGAAAAGGTGAGACAACCAGAGCCTAGACAAGAAATAAGAACCGTAAATAACACAAATCCTCAGGTGGTTTGTATTTGTAACCAGGCACAATTCGAAGTGCTGTTGCAACATTCTTATTTCTTATATGTGATGTATGTATTTCAAAATATGTGTTTATCAGGCCAAAGAAGCGATAAAAGAAGCAGAGAGATGTGATCCGGACAACATTTTCACTCAGTTCAGCATTTATAAGATTGCAGTGCAGGAGAGCAATGTGGAGAAAGGTATATAAACATGAGCTACAAAAATGAAGCATGCGCAGTGAGCATGCATGCTTCTAGTGTTGCAAGACAAACAGCTACATTTTCAGCATGTTCTCCATAGTGATGAGGCTGTTTATTTGTAACAGCTACAGAGGCAGTGAATGCAATAGGACTTCTGTCCAAGTACCCTGTTTCCGCTGAGGACAGACTGCTGGTATCCGAGAACGCTGCTTTCAATCTCCTCAGCCTGGCTGCTCAGATTGCTTTGGAGGTATGACTTGCTACTCAGCATAAAAATTGTGGAAAATATGTAGAAAATTATCTGTTCAGTCTGCCAAAGTTTCCAGTATTTAATTTTAAAAACCTGGCTTTAGTCACCATTAGAAGTACCCACATTTTTCTACACTCTACTCAGCTGGTAGAGTTTGGGTGCAGGGGTCACTGCTGCTGTTGGAGTGTGTCCACGTCGCTGCACTCATAATAGCTGGGGAGGGTGAATGTTTGGGTCTCTTAATGTTACATCTTTACAGGAAAAGATCCACCCGGCTACATAAAGGGAACAGTTGGGGGTCGGAGAGAAAAGCATTGAGATACTGTACTCCATCTCCCAAGAATTACTGAGCATAAACATGTAGACAAATGTTGGTTTTAAGCGTTAACATACAATTTAACTTTAACTTATTTGGAATATGTTATGGATCTAAAAGCTTACTGGGAGCTTAATTCCTCTGGGTAATATCAGCCAAATTTTCAACAACCAGATTTGAGCAATATGAAGAGTATGTGACTTGAGAGTATTATTTAAGAGTAAAGTATTGTATGGTCTCATATCAAAAGAAAATGGGTTGGAAACCTTTCTTTATGTATTCTATCATTATGTTTCATATGGATGGTGGATTGTGGTGTCAACTATGATGCTATTTGATCTTGATACAGAATGAACAACGGGAAACTGCCATGAGGGCATTGGAAAGCTTGTGTCACAACTCCAAAGATGAAAGTCAGGTGCTGACTGCTCTCAGGTCTGTTAAGCAAATTAACAATTAAAAAAAGCCTTTAAAACATAAATCACTCACCAGCAGGACAAACACATATTCTCTGATAAAATATTTGTTAGTACTGTTATTACCAGACCATAAAAAGGCTTTTTTTAAAGACATCTACGGAGATTGATTAAGATACAGAAATATTGAAGGTTATTTTGAATTTTGCATTATTGCATACAAAGCATCCAGGGATTACACATGAAGAGTCAACAGTCAGCAAAGATGCTTCTGTGCTGAGAGATTGTAGCTAGTCAGTTTTTCCATACACCTCTATGATCCACTGACCTATATTCCCCCACTTCTCTGAAAGTGTGTCTCTGTATAATACAGTTAGTAGGTGAAAAAAGGAGGTCAACACCAGTTTCTCCATTCATCTTTTTATAGGTTTTTGGTTAGACTTGTGCTCTCAACAATAGAAAAGTCAAGCAACGAGACAAGGTGAGGCAAAAGGGGCATTCCCCGTAAAGTGTTATAAAGATGATTCTCCTTTCAATAAAATAAAACCCTTAAATACTTACATACATCACCTCACTTAGGACTGTTAATCTGGATGTTCTTCTGCCTTATTTAAAAATGGGTGAGTACATTTTCAACAATTATCTTCTCTGCAGAAAATGTGATGTGGGACAACCAGTGAAATGTTTTGTTTTCTATCACTCCAGCTCTGCAGAAAGTCTCATGCCAGTCCCGCATGATTGCTGAGCAACGTGCAGAGGAAGCTAACTGGTTCAGAAAGATTGGTGCCAATTCTCTTTCCTTTTCATTGCAATCAGATATTTTATTCTACCTATCACTTAAAATCTTGCAGCTGCTCCAATTTGTGTGTGTCTTACAGCTTGGAACTCAGCTCTGCAATGTGAGAGCAGCCCTGACAGGATGAGGGATTTCTTTGTTCTCTCTTACCAGGCAAGTGCCCTTATTAGCTTTGTCAGAGCTAAATCAATCAATATCTATGGAATAGAATGTGGGTGTAGATCAATATCACCTGTACAAGGATTTGCCTTTTCTTTAGAAAACTAAGCACATCAGTTGAAGATAAAGAACCACAATGACCCACGATGATCCCATCATGACAGTTACCTCTGCCCTATGACTTTTGGACCTTTATCAGAAAACCTGTAATTGCACATTGATTTTTAGGCCTTTATTCCTCTAGGATTATTTGACAGAGCACACAGACCTGATTGAAGTACTTGCATCCATGCCTGAAAGCCAGTCTTGTAGTACTCGAGTCCCGGACTCCGACTCAAGTCCAACTTAAGTCCTGGTTTGGAGGACTCGTGACTTGACTTGGACTTGAGCGCTGATGACTCGGACCTGGACTCAGATTCGAACTTTAACTGCATCAGGACTCGAGGATGAAGAGGAGGACTCAAACCTTTTTTTGCTGAAGACTTTTTTTTTTATTAATAATTGTTTTTCTATGAGAAATACCCGCATAACTGATCCGTGATCATGCAGTGCCCAGCACATGCGTGCACCTGCATGGGCGTTCACGTGAGTCTAACCTTCTGTCTGTCGAAGCAAACAGAGGAGAGAGAGCAGAAGGAGCGGGCTAGCCTGGGTGACAGAGAGAGGGGCTGATAGGTAGTTAAAACCTGTGGCTCTTCTCTGTATTCCATTGGTAATCTTTACAAGAAATTGAACTAAAATAAAACCAGTCTACCTTTGAATCGCTGAAAATCTCCACCAGTGAGCTTAGCTAAACAAGGTAAGCTAGTGAGCTAAACAAGATGGCATATGGTAGAATTATATGTTTAAAGACAGCTCAGACTTTGCAGTATTGGGGAGGGGGGTGACGTTAAGACCTTTTTATGATGTGTTCAAATCTGAATTTTAGTTTTTAGTGACAAATCAGAATAAATCCAGTTATTTTAAAGGAGGAATCATTAGTATAAGATAGAGGCAAAGCATGAGTTAAGTTAAAAACATGTTTTCTCATTTTTCCATCCTAAATACACAAATAATCCTGTTAATATAACTAATATTATCAATGAAGAGTGTAACTGCTCCTCTAGCCCTTTTGAATAATTAGTTTAAGAAATTTAACCTGACACGCCAGATGGATGTGTTTCACACATCCATCTGGTAAACCTTCAACACTAAGTGTTTGGTAAAGGGCAGAGGATTTGAAAAAACTCGGAGTGTGATTGGATGAACGTTCTGCCACATCTTTACGGGCCAATCAGAGCAACAAAACAAGACACATAGCTGTGACCGAGGTGTGCATGCGCAGCCACCGAGGAATAACGCGAACCATGTAGACACCGTAGACATGTCAGTACACGACTTTTGTCATTAAAAAAAAAAAAAAAAAAAAAAAAACTCACTGCTGTTCTTTGTTCTTCTTTTAACAAAGAAATGTCATCAAGTTCTGATAAAACTGGTGCTTTAGCAGCATCCACACTAATGTCTTGCACCGGCCTCTTGTTGCTGCTTGCGTTAGTCATGACTCCACTGCGCCCGAAAGTACTGCCCTCGATGCTGATTGGTCCTGTCACTTTCTAACTGGGCCCAAATGGTTCAGACGGGGAGCTTTGCAAGATGGATTTGCTAGTGAGAAACACGGAAACGGGCATATCCATCTGCTTTGCAAGGTTAGAAGAAATTCATACATTTAAAAAACAGATCAACGTAGCCCACCTGTAAAGCTGGAATGGTTTAAGAATAATTGATCATTTAATTTAATTTAGCTCTATGTTTTAAGTGCTGGGGACTCATCTAGGACTCGAACTAAGGTAAAGAGGACTCGACTCGGATTTTTCTTTGGTGACTCGGACTCGACTAGGACTTTAACACTAAGGACTCGGGACTCGACTCAGACTTGTGGTTTGGTGACTCGACTACAACACTGCTGAAAGCACACATATACAGTTAAGAGGGTTGTGCAGTAGATGTTGAGACAGTGAGGTTAATTTTTTTATTGAGGAGAAGTATTATATTTCCTCTGGTTGAAAACACCAGAGCACTCCCTTAATGAAAATATTTAGCACTGAAATATATTCAGATAATGCCATACTGTGACACATTGTAATACATGAACGTGTGATACTGTAGCTCTCTCAGCTGTGCCCTTCTGATCGTACAATCCTTCTGGGCCAGAAGACGTGTCTGCTCATGGCTTCTGCTGCATCTTTGGAGCTCTGCAGGAGGTCTCCCTTCTCTGCTCAGGTACGCCACCCACTCCCTGTAACCCATCTCTCCTACATTTAGCACGTTCTCCATCCACATGGATGGAATTTTACCAAACCAGTGGAGAAGAGAGGTGACTAACCACATTATCGGCACCAGTGTAGGTGTTTCACTTTATGTCCCTCTGCTTTTAAAGAAGAACTGAACACTGGATGGTGCCGATGAATACAGAAGGATTTTTCTTTTAATGTTTCTGTTTGATTTCTCAGACTGAGGAGCTCAATCAGGCTCTGGTGCACATTCAGAATTGCAGGGAAATCTGGAAGACCCTGAAAGCATCAGGTACGATGTAGTGCTTCACAGTTTGGTAATGACTGGGTTCCTGCAGATCTTTGAAAAGTCTTAAATAGTCTTAAATTGCAAATTTGAGGTCATAAAAAAATCTGATTTTTACCAGTTAGAGGTCTTACATTTTTGAAGGCACTTTGTCTAAGACATGTCTGTATCCAAGCCTTGTTTTCTAGCCAACCTTGTAGGTTTTTAATCCTCCTCCTCCACAAATTATTGCAGAAATGTTCTCCATAATTAGAGGAATTCAGCGTTTGAAGTTCTAAATTTCCTGGAGGAGGACCCCACTCTCCACTTAGACTTTATCTGACTCACTATGATTTAATAAACTCTGTACTGTTGTGAAACACTAGTCTAGTTCTCCAACATCTGGGCCACCAGGTTGCCCACTCAAAAACTGGTGCACCCCACCCTTATTTAGACAGGTCTTCCCTGACAAAAAAAACAAAACAAAACATTATTCTGATTTTTAATACTTCAACTGTCAGCTTGGCACACCTGCAAAAATGTGTTATGATTAATATCACGAAAAGACATTGATAGAATAGAGGCATTAAATGTGCTAGAAATCTTTAAATTTGGGCATTTATAACCAAAAATTTTATTTTTCCTTTACCATTTGACATTTTATAAATAGTACGTCAAATCAGAGAACTCATATCTCATCCAGTGTTCTGAGAAATCTCATGCCATTCATTTTTGACCGGGGCAAAAAGTGGTATTATTTTCTCCTGTTTAGGTCTTAAAGAGTCTCAAATGACATTTTTCAGTGTTTAGGAACCCTGTAATGTTGTGTGATTGTGATATTACTGGACAATACTGCCTTGTGGTGGCAACATGATACACAAATGGTATCATGAGTCTACTTGCTTGCTCTCGGAACATACAAATATTAAGTAGTATGAAACAAAACCTTGTTTGAAATAAAGGTATTTTGTACAATGTGCAAATGCAGTGGCACTTCTGTAAACTTAACTGCTTTTCTAGTACTACTTTATGCAAAGAAAATTGCAGCCTTTTATGCAGTTATGTAACTGCACAGCCTGACATCGTTATTGCATTTGCGATTAATCGTGCAGCATTGGTACAATGAGAAGCTAAAATATTCAAATAATTAATGAACTGTAATTCTCTGGTATAATTATCTGGTATTCTCATGTACTCCCTCATAGGAAGCTTCCCCATGGACCCAACAGACACTCTGCTGCTGCTTTATGAGTTTGAAGCCCGTGCTAAGTTGAATGACCCCAAGGTAGAGACCGTTCTGGAGTCAGTCTTGGAGCTTGAGAATGTTGAAACCAAGGTTCTGGAAACCATTGTAGGTAAAGATAAGAACATTTTCTCTATGCAGAGAAATATTATGCCGTTTTCATTATGCTGGCTTCCTCCTTTTCCTTCACATGTAGCTTTAGCTATGGAGCCTCCAGTCCACTTCCCTCTGCTGTGTAAGAAAGCCTTGAGGGTTGCGCTCTCTCTGCACAAGAATCAACCACAGGCTGACCTGGCCCGCTGCAGGCATACCCATCACTGCTCTGCATGAAAATACCTACTGATCCATTCCCACAAAGTGCACATTAGGGTGATTGTGTAACTCTTTTGTGTCCCTGTCTTAGTAAGTGTGTTCACAGCCTGATCAAGCTGTCCCTCCCAAGCGGTGTGTCAGAGGTGGAGGCCCATGTGCTGGAAGAGGTGTGGGGCTACTACGAGGAGGCCCTGTCCATCATTGCAGCCGCAGTGAGTCAGCACCAATCACACGTTGCCCATCCCTTGGCTCCCACCTCCTGTTCCCTCCAGCAGAACTGCTCCCTTCTATATAATTAACCCCCTCTCTTCCACTCTATGCTCGCCTGCTGTTCTGGAAGCTTCTTTTTATCAATGGGCTTTCAGCCGCACTTCAATTAGCAGATGCTTCCATTCACCACCCCCTTCCTGCCAATTTGAATGTTAATGCGCTGTACAAGTCATCACACTGCCGGTGAGCTGCAGCTCTGAAAGAGGCAGCAAATTATTGAGATATTGCACCGCTTTAGAGGCATAGCATATTTCCCCTTTCATATTCAGTTAATACTCGAAAGCTGTGGAACTCTTCGGATAAAAGTGAAAGCCTGAGATTAAAGTGTTTGAGAAATGAAGGAAACATGAGAAATGATAGACATTCAGGTTTGTTTATGGTCTGTTTAACACTCCTTGTAAAGGTTAAGATACAGTAGAACAGGGTTGTGTGAAAGTTACTCACAGGCTTTAACCTCAAAGAGATTTCCTTCTGTAAGCTTGGCTCAAGTGAGACACCCAGGTGGCCTCCATTAAAAGGTCCTTTGAACATCTTCCTGCTCCTCTCTGCAGCCGGACAACTTCCCAGAGATGGAGACCCTGTGGCTGCTGACGAGGGCATGGAACACAGGGATACTGCTGTACAGCCTGGCCCAGTACCCAGAAGCTGAGAAGTGGTGTGGCCTAGCCATGAGCTTCCTTCGACACCTGGGATCCCTGCAGGAGAGCTACGAGAAACAGGTACAGGGCTGTTGGAGGAGAAGGGAGGGGGGTGGTGTTTGGAGCATGATGGAAGTTAACGATTCTGCAAGTGAGGCTTGGACGGGAGAAAAACACAATCATGATGCTGAATTTTAGGCTTTTTCATTTGAACAGTTTCTTGTTTGTCCACAGATGTCTGCTCTCTACAGTGAAATCCTGGACAGGTTGGACAAAGCTAAGACGAACCTCCTCTTGGAGGAATAACAGAACAGGCTCATCAGCGTGGTGTTCGTATTCTGAGGGTGACCTTTAATTGACTCTGTACCATCAATTAATCCAAGGTAAAGGTGATAACTGTTGTAGTAAAATGTTCATTACTGTTCTGCTGTTGCAGTTTGGAGGCAACCTAAAGGCTACTCAGAAAATAACATTTGTTCCTGTTCCATATCAACCCTGCCGTCCTCTTTGTCTGACTTTAATAAACCCACACTACTGAAAAGCAGAAGAACAAGCACATCGAAATCATAACTGAGTCACATATTTTATTTTCAAACAAATAAACTTTTGTCAAGTCCCAAAATAAAACCCAAACAAAAGTTGCAGGACTGTGTTCCCTCATGACCAGGACAGGGAAGACCATGAGGCCAAGTGTCCTGATAGGCTGTACCACCTGCAGTGACAGGAAGGAAACTACTGTACAATCAAAGGGTTCATGTTTGCAAGCACTTACTGCACAGATGTGCTATAACAGAAACATCATCACCCAAAAGTACAAACAAGAACCCTGACCCCCCACCCGAAAAATAAAAGCATATATGTCATCATTTCTCTCATCAGAACAAAGCCCCTCATCAATTATACACACACAGAGGCATCCAGGTTCCATCTCGTATATAGCACAACCTCAATGGAAAGAGTAAAATGAAATCAAGTTCTTTGGGCTTTGACATGGCTGACTGAGGTATGAATACCACACACATTGTTAACAGTCAGCTGTATTTCAACTAAACACCAGAGAGGACCAATTCTAAGCTTCTAATGATGTATTGATCAATGCTCCTGGTTTCTGTGATACTGTGTAGGTTTCTGCCTGCATCTCTTTTTCATTATATTACAATAAATATTTTTTAAAATCTATACACCCAGACACGTTCCACAAGAAATCACATGTAGACAGGCCCTACACGCAGGAATTGAATTCCCAACTGACTAGTTAAGTTTTCCAATAGGCATCTGAAGAGAAATACCAACAATACAGCACATTTGTATGGAAATTATATCTCAAGAGTAGCTCAAACTTTACTTACCTGACATTTCTTGTCTATAAAACATGTTTGTCCCAGTTTGATTCACACATGCATGAAGCACAGGTGAGGGGGATCTGCTGGGGGCTTATTTACATTGTACAGCTACCACACCCTTTGAAACAGTCTGCAAGCAGTTTATAAATGGCTCTGTTCCCTTCGGTTATTCCCTGAACTCTGGTTTTGACACAGGTAATGACAGCTGGTTTAGCAGTGGTGCCTGGCAGGTGGGCATACCTGTTCAGAAAATGCCTGCAGGTACAGGTGCTCTGTTGGGTGTGAGAGAGCAAGGGGGACCCAGAGGTCTAGGTTACAATTTTCCATTTGGGTCTGGCTCTCTTGAGAAGAAGAAAAAAACTCCCTTTGCAAAAAAAAAAAAAAGCTGAGGAAAGCAAGAATGTTCATGGTCACAGGCCAAAACACTCCTTCGTCACTCCTACTCCTCCTCCTGCTCGTTCTCATGCACTCGTCAACATATAGTGCCAAGATCTGCATGGGAGGGTGAAGCAGGTCATCCCTGGTGATGCCACGCACAAAAGTTACCACACGGATGGCCTTGAACAAGCTCCCGCCTCACGAAAGAGAAGACACATAATACAGCCTGATTACACCATTATGTTGAGAACACCTTCAACTGAGCGACAGTAATAGAAGTACTTGTTTGTTCACATTTGACAGCTATGAACTCCCTTTGTCATCGCCCATGCATGGCCTTTCAGTCGCAGGGTTAATGGTTTCTGTACGATAAGATTCCTGAGCTGGCTAAGCTCACCCCAGACTCACTGAAGAGCTGAACACAGTGGTTCTGCACCTGCCAACAAGAGATTCATTAAGAATTCATGTGTTTACAGATACACAAAGCATACAGGTTTAATCAAACCCAACTTTAGTGTTATTTTTGGTAGGGGGACATGGGGACAATCCAAAAACAGGTTATATTGACTCTTTAATTGTTAGGACATCCAATACAATTATTGTCTTGTTCTACCCGTTTTAAGGCCACCGTCATGGCGGCAGATAGGACAGTACCATTCAATCAGAAGAGAATCCTCTTGGAAGGCAGAGAGTGTAATAGGGTGGTCTGCTGCTCAACATGAGTCAGGAGGCTCTGGCTGTCCAAATTGTGATCCAATGGCCTAATTTGGGAAGGAAGGTGGAAATACAGGGGAATAAAAGGCGCCCACAGAGTTGAGACTCTGTTTTATCTATTGCACTCAAGTCAGGCCCCCTGGCAGTTGGAGGACACAAAAAAAGAAAGAAAAGATGAGAATGTTTCCTCTCTTTTCCTCGTCAATTGTGTGCAGCCTCCCTCACAGACAACAGGTAGTCACAAAACAGAATTTGTATTTGATGTAAGGCAGTTTGGTGTTTTGCAGAGAGCCCAGTTACACTTCTCTACCCCCGTCCTTTACACAGAGCAGCTAAAAACCACAAGCAAAAAATCCCACAAAGAAAAAAAAAAAAAAAAAAGTAAAACTAAAATGAAATCTAACAGCCCTCCAAATTGACAATTCTAGTGAAGTGTAAAATGTGTAAGTTTTTAATATGTAGTAAAATCTCAGTGGGATTTTATCATTTATCTTGTGATTTCATAATATAAATGTAGAGATTCACAATATATTTCTTCCTCTTGAGCCGCCTCCCGAGATGTCTTTATCAGCTGCAGCACAGACAACTGGCAGGCGATCAAACAGCAAGCTGGTTTGTGATAAATAGATCACCAGTTTGTAGGCTCCACTAATTTCCTCAGTCATTATAAACAAGAGAGATGACTCCTTGAACAGTACCATCAGCAGGGCTCAATTTTATCCAGTCTTTTTAGAAAAAAAAGGAAAAAATTCAATTGGTCTTCACTTCTCATCTTGCGTGTCTCTTTAAATGTGATTTGATGAACATTTACAAAGTGTTCCAACTTGGTATGATTTGTCTCTTGTTTCCCTGCAAATTCTGAATCCCATCTCCTCTCTCCAGATTTCGATAAAACATTCTGATCTTCAGTCAGTCCCAGTTCACAAAAGGATTTATTCCTCTTCCCTTTTGTTTTCATTTGACAAATTCCTTTGGAATGGCATTTCCAGTCTTGAATGGATTTGTTGAAAACTCATGCAGGGGGTGTGCACAGTCACAGTAATGGTGATAAGACTTCTTTTTCATTTAGAGAGTAACATAATGATGACACTAAAACTTGATATGAAACATATCTGCAAAAAGGAGGTGAGGAGGGGGGGCTATTTTGGACTTGGGTGGGGTCTCTGGGAGGCAGGAGGGGAGCTCTGCACTGATGCAGAGAGGACGGCAGGGAGCTCAGAGCTTCTCTGAGGAGGGGATCCAGATGTAGGGCCCAGACTGCTCCTCGATGATTAGCTTGATTTTGTTGTAGATCTCCTCTATTGAGTCACCCTGTACGATAGCTGGAGACACAAACAACAGCACATTTATATCTGTTGGTTACATGACAACCTGATACAAGGAGGGGTAAACAGTTGTAACATCAATACAGCAATCATACTAAAAAAAATAAATAAATAAAAAAATACATCTTGTCGTTGCTAAACATTTTATACCAGCTACTGCTTTCTAAGTTTAGAACTTCAGGATTGAATTGTGGATTAGACAAATAAAAATGTGAAGAAACAAAAATGGGGACTGAATTTTTTTTTAATTACTCAACAAACGATACAAATATCTAAGAGCAGATCAGTTTGTTGAGCATAAACCTGATCCTGACTTCTTCAAGCAGAACCTCCCAGCAAATCCTGCAAATAAATTTAGTGATGTGCAGAATTAGGGAAAAAAAGGTTTAGTCTATCGCAGTGGATCTCACCTGGTCAAGCATCTGGACCAATCTCCTTACCTTTAACAGCAAATCGGAAACCAAAGATCCTTCATTTTGCAATCATATCTAGGTGTTGTTGTTTTTTTTTTTTTAATGGTGGAGAAGTGGAACAAAATATGTAATGAAACAAAGGGACTGAGACATATCCTTCAAAGTAAAAGCACATCACAGGTTTTTTGCCTCATTTTTTTCATCATCATCTGCCTCATCAAAAAACCTCATGCTCTAGAACACTGGTTCCCAATCTGGGGTCCAGTCCTGCCCGCCCGGGTGCCAAAAATTCCTGGTAGGAATTTGAATGCTCAGAGGATGTCAATATTAGGTCTGCATTTTTCAACTAAAATCAATGCAGCACTCTTACTTCATGGTTCATTTAAAGGTATTTTGGTTCAGAAAAATGACTTAGACTTTATCACTAAAAATAAAGTTGACTCTAATCTTTGACAGCAATGTATCATTTTTTTCTGCGTTGGTCCTCAGGGGGCACACCAGTTTTTACAATACAAATAGAGGATGCCCCAAGGGAAATGGTTGTGAACCACTGCTCTAGAAACATCTTTTTGTTTAACTGACAGCCCAAAACCCAAAGACTTTCCAATTAGGACTGCATAATTTGGGCTAAAATGATGATCATGATCTTTCTGATAAAATAAAAATTAAATTTTATTTTAAGGGAAGTTTTTTGTTGCTAACCTTTTTTTTTTTTTTTTTTTTTTTTTTTTTTTTTTTGAAAACTTACATCTTTCTACAAAACTATTGCCAGGGCTAGACAGGGAAAATTAATTTGCTATGGCATTATGGCCCATAACATCTGCCAAAACAGGTGGTCAGATATGACAGTAGTGGCCCCTCAGTGCACATGTATGGAGGTAAAGAAAGAAGTGCATGCCAAAGAATAAGACAAAATGTTCAGTATGAAACCTCATCTAATAATGGCTTTTGTTAAATTGCACTCCATACATTAGCCTATTATGATTTTATCAGCAAACTATTCTTTGCTTTTAATCTTTTGTACTGATGCCTAGTTTACTTTTCTTCCAGACTGAAAAATGCTTTTATTTTGAAGGAGAAACAACCTTCCAGTTGATCAGCAGTTATGATTGTAAATTAATGGCAAGAGAAATGAGACAAAGTTAAATGTTTGATTTGAATGTAAATTGCATTATTGGATTGTGTTTACAAGCATGGTTTGCAAATAAAGCTGTTTCCACGTATAGAATAAAGCAGGGGCTGATGTGTGAAGTGTAGCTGTGTGTGTGTGTGTGTGTGCATGCGCTCACAGAGAAGAGAAGAGACAAGAGGTAAAATAAATACAACTCAATTATTGTGATGTATGTCTGATCAGATGCAACAGTAAAGCAAACACTGACACAACAATGCTGTAAAATACAAATTAACAATTATAAGTATGCTAAAATTAGCAATTTTGACCCTGCTTTTTTTCTTAAAACCCTAATTGTAGGCTTTATTTTATTTTGTTTTAAAAGCAGTGCTTGCAAATGGATACCTCCAGATTTTAAAATAGTTGCTTTTGGCCTTTTAATTAAAAAATAAGAACTTTTATTCAGCTACCTTACGGTATTTGGTTCTTTTTTTCCTCATAGTCTTATCTCAAAATGCTTGGAGAAAGCTTAATTTCCATTCTACAATAAAAATACTACTGGCATTTTCTATTTTGTCACATTCTTGTCTTACCATCATCACAAAACATATGCACAACTGTGTCATTAATTTAACGGGTTAGATACTGAAGATGGAGTAGGCCTTAACATGTATGAAGGGGGTCTTTAAAAAAGTCTAAAAAAGTATTAAATCTAAAGTCAGTTTTTCTGCATATACCCTGCAAAGAGAAGCAGTAAACCTCTGTATTTAACATTTCAGGTTCTTCTGTTTAGCTTAAATAATGGACTTTTTGTTGCAGCTTTAGTGCCAAAAACCACAATGGGGCTTTTCTTTCCCTAGGATTTGGTGCATTCTTGGTCTTAAAAAGGAACAGTTATATTCTAAATATCTTTAGGATTTTAACAGTGGATCCAAAAAAACCCATTCTGTGTTACTAACCAAACAATCTTTGAAAGCCATTACTTGGACAGGGCAGTGCAAGAGAAGGAAATCAGAGAGAGTGTGAAATTATACGTGGGAAAGGATTCAAACACAAGCTGTCCAAGGCTGTAGCATCTGAACACAGGGTGCGACCAAACCACAAGGCCGAATGGCGCCAAAATAAACTTTTTTAAAGCAAAAAAGATGAGACCAACCTGTGAAAAACTCTCCAAAGTCTTGCTCCAGCTTAACTGCCTTGTCAAAGACTTTATTGGCCTGCTCGTACGTCTGCCTCTTATTCATTTCCCTGAAATAAGAAAATTAGGTAAGAGTCACAGACACACTTAGACTCAGTGAAATTTCATCAAAATGGGTGTAAAAAAAACTTACATTAGGGCTTCAATGGATTTTGGTTTAATAAAGATGGCAATCGGATAAAGTTGTGCTTGCTGCAGTCGTTTTATGGCGTTCCCAGAAACATCCAGAATGCAGTGTTTCCCCTGTGAGCAGGTAGACAGAATTATTGTAAAAGGCAATCAAAATTAACACATTTTTATGACCATAAAATATACATCCTATGATAAATCCCTCCATATATGTGTTTGTGTTTGCTCACCCTCTCAGCCACAGTTCTGACAGACAAGATGCTCGTCCCGTACAGGTTTTCGTTGAACTGGCCAGCCTCAATGAATTTATTATCCTGAATGTCTTTCTCCATTTGCTCCCGCGAGCCCACAAAGTGGTAGTCCTGGCCATCCATCTCGTTTTCTCGCCTTGGACGAGTTGTATCTGCAAGGGGCAATGGACACGGTTTATATTTTCCCCTGCAATAGGGTTCAGAGCACTGTTTGGATCTGTTTTTTAACTTACGTGGTACACAGGAGCCAAACTTGTGGGGAAACTCAGAGATGAGGTCATCATTTACTCGGTCCTTCATGGGGCCCAATATGATGACAGGCCTTGTGTAGTGGACTGCATTGGAGACAAAGGCAGCAGGTGAAGATGGAGTAAAATGCATACATATACTTTCAGTTTTCCTTGTGCCATGTGTGATAGATAACCCACTCACTTTCCTGTCGAATGACTGGCTCATAGGAAAGAATTGTGTCCTCTTGTCCTTCTGTAATAAGACAAAACCTTTTAGTTTTCATCTCATTTTTAAGAAATAAAATCAAATTATGTAGGCTGATGAAAAACCAAAGAGGAATATTAATTTACAGGTGTCATTTCACAAGTGAATTTAAAAACATCTACCATGTTAATCATCTATGTGGGCAGTGTAAAACAAACCAGAGACAGAGAGAGAAACGAAGGTGACTCACTCGAACTGCTTTCACTGTCACTTGTGTTGGAAGTCAGGCATTCTGTAAAAGCAATAGAAAGCCAGTTGAAGGAAATCTTAAATGCAGCAGAGCCAAAGCTGAATTTAAATGTGTTCTTTTCTTAGGGGTGAGGATAATTTCACCTTCCTTAACAGCCTGAGAGGGGTAGCAGGGGAAGCACGCTTTCTCATCATACAGGGCATTTAAAAACAGCGGATAAAGAAAGCAGAAGTCTTGCTCTGTGCAGCAGCCATGCTCGTGTAATATTAGGGAAGTGGTTTTAGGTGCAAGCAATAGGAAATTAAGTGTTTCCTGTGACAAAATCCCAAATGACCTGCTATTCCCTGACCAATGTTTCCTTTTGCAAGATCTGTGCCAGTGGCAGCTGATCTGTTATCAGGGACAAAGAAAACATTAAAGCTATGTGGTCCACAGGAGATAGGCAGGCGCTTGCTGACTCAGGGGAACTGAAGGGGAAAAGTGTTTCCAATAAGGCCTCAACTGGTGACAGATATATTTCAGGATTATGTAGCCCTATTCACACATGCAAAAAACACCTGAATATTTCCTGACTGTACCTGGGTGAGCTGAGTTTATCACCCAAATTGTAACCTGAATTTTCCCTGCTCGCTCCCTTGTATTTTCCCGAATTCCACCCCTCCCTTTCCTGACAGGAAAACTTCCTGCTGTGAAGGATATGTGTGAACAAACAAGTCAGGAAATTGTCTGGATAGGTTGCCCTGGAAAAAAAACTTCCAGGTTGCATGTGTGAAAAAGGCTTGTGCGACAAAATTCAACTTAACATTTCTGATGACTAGAGCCCGACTGATGTTTTTTGACAGTTTTATAAATAAGGGATTTTTTCATATTAAAGACATGCTAATTCTAGAAATAATTATCACAGATTACCAATTCAGCTGTCAATAGAGGAGCTTCTTCAGCACAACTGAAAATAGACCCATTGTATGTAGATTCTGTGTGGGAAACTACTATGCTAATGTACTCTGAAGTCTCCTTTGTTTAACAAATAACATTTTTAAAGGCTATTTCTTATTATAAGACATGTCAACCAACACAGTATTACTCAGTTGTGATGCTGTAATACATGAGCAGCAGAAGTATTTAGAGTATTGTGAACGCAAGTTTAAGAGCACGCTCTACTGAGCAAATGTCCTGATCAGACCTCTCTCTTAATCAGGGCAATCATGCCGTACATTTACATGATGTTTAAAAAAGTTTAATGTGACTAGTTATGGGAATTCAGGTCTTTTTACTGATCCAGATATTGTGGCTCAGCTCATCTGTAAGAGCTCTCTATTGGGTATCACTTTAGCTTTGTTAAATAAGCAAAATTTAGCAATTTTTTACCTCTGATTGAAAAAAGGTACACATACTTTATGAAAATAATTCACTGTAATCAATCTAAACCTTATAAATCCCAGAGTAACACTATTATACTTAATGTATGGAATAAAATATATAAGTTGGACCTCAAAGTACTGGGTATGCCAACACATAACCAAACCCTTTATAACACTCAGATTACGACATACAACCAAAACTGGACTTTTAAAATACAAGGATTGAAATCTTACCCTAGCAAATTAGTGAAAGTTGGACTAACAAATCTAAATAAAGCAGTTGGGGGACGATGTACTCTTGCGTGTATTCACCTTATTTCTGTTTGGCTCAGTTGGTAGAGTGGGCACCATGATCTGGGCTTTGTGGCAGGGTGGCAACATGGAAGCCTCTCCTCATTGCAAAATGAACGAGGAAAGCCTGCATGGAGTTTGCAAAGAAGTCCTTGTGTACTTCCATGTGTTTTTCAGTGACCCAAGGCTTGCGTCTAGCCACCCTTTAAGTAAACCCAGATCAGTGGAGGCCTGCAGTGATGACTGTCCTTCTGGAACTTTGTCTCATCTGGAGATGAGACACAGGATCTCTGGAGCTCAGCCAGAGTGATCATCAGATTCTTTGTCACCTCTCTTACTAAGGCCCTGCTCTCCCAACTGCTTAATCTGGCCGGGCAACCAGCTATTGGAAGAGTCCTGGTTCCACTGAACTTCTTCCATTAGGGAATTATAGAGGCTGCTGTGCTCTTGGGAACCTTCAGCACTGGAGAAATGTTTTGTAGCCTTCCCAGATCTGTGCCTTGCAACAATCCTGCCTGAGCTCTACAGGTAGTTCCTTTGACCTCATGACTTCTGCTTTAATTTGCATTGTCAGCTGTAAGGCCTTCTATAGAGAGGTTTGTGTCTTTCCAAATCAAGTAGAATCAGTTTTTTTACACAGGTGGACTCCAATCAAGGTGTAGAAACATCTCAGAAAAGACTGAGAAAAATGGGAGGAATCCAATTTGAAACATTTTCAAACATTTCCAGAATTCTGTTTTCACCTTGTCATGACAGGGTAGTGAGTGTAGATTAATAAGAATAAAAAATGATTTTTTTGACGGCAGCATCACTGTACATGTTCACCAAAGTCAGGAAGTGTAAATTGGTCCAATCTGATTGCTCATGACCTCACACAAAGTACATTAGGGGCATTGAATTGTATTAGAATATAAAATTTAAGTACATGAAATAAAATATGAAGAGTAGCCTATTTTATTTTGTTTTTTTATATAGCAGCGTTTACTTTTTCTGTCCATTTTGGGTCCTGCCCCTTACAGGTATCCCATATTACCATGGAAAAAATAAACTAACTAACTCTACGATGAATAAAAACTCACATTTTTTTGCAAGGATATATGCAAAACGGAACTTGGAAAAATTTAAAACTAAAAGTAAAAATAAAAAACAAATGAAAATTCCAAACTATTATAATCTTGTGCAACATAATAAGTCATCTTGTGGTTCACTAGTAAGCTAAGAGAGGTGCATACTGCATTCTACCAAGGAGAGTGACATACTTCATCAGTTAATCGATTCTCCTCCTGTGCTGTAAACGAGGTCGAGGACAGCAGTCCAATTAAATACCCTAATCAAGCTATAACCATAGCCCTATTCCACTAGTTCCCATCCTGGGGTCTAGGACCCCTAAAGGGGGCACCAAAGAGCTCAGGGGTTGCACGAGGCTTTGATGCTCTAAGGTTGCCAAAATTAGATTTGCACATATTGAGAAGGACCATAATGAAACAGTTATTAAATAGTTTAAACAAAGGTCTTTTAATAAGAAAAACATGCACAGGTTCTTTTTAGGGTTTTATCAGTAAAACAATCAAAACCGATTCTGATTTTTGACACCAGTGTTTCACTTTTTCTTTCTGTGTGGGTCTTAGGGAGCTCAGTTTTTCTTAGGTATAAGGAAAAATGGCTGGGAAATGCGGCCCTACTCAACTGTGCATGTTTACATGCTGAGCACTACACAAATGTGAATTTAAGAAGTTTTCATAACTGCAGAAAATATGCATGCCTGGTACTCTGTGATAGAACATTCAATATTTGTTGATCATTATATCAGTCGGGCTCAAGTTAATACCCCATGAGCCTTTCAGAATTTGTCTCCACTCCCCCCCCCCCCCCCCCCCCCATCTGGAATGCACATTAAGCATGTACCATGACTCTGTTAAGAATACCAGAGGTTTGTGTGCGTTTCCCTCTAAATATATATAGTTCAGCATTTCCAGCTAAGTCTGGGATGACAAAGCAGTTTTTCTGTGAACTCATGGGGCGACTGCTTGACACAGTATGACCACACACTTACTCAAACTCTTTGATCCATAAAAGTCATCGCTTAACCCTGGGAAGTCCTAGGTGTCCCGACAGGTGAGAGCAGAAACCAAGAGAAGAGAGCAGACAGGAAGAAGAAGAAGAGGTTAGTGAGAGTCGGAGCAGAGAAGGAGAGGAGTGCTGCGTTGTGCTTGCTCGGCCCACTGACACATGGTGCTGTGCTCTGCTCATTAAGCCTGAGCTCCACTTTGTTCATAGTAAGCCACGGCCTTTCAATTACACAAACCCAATCCCATTAAAACAGGATTTTGACCTGTTAAGTGTTAAAGCTTCAGTCCAGTTAATGAGATTCTTCTTGTTTGGGTCAGTGACTGACTGCAGAATTGACCAGGACTTATACAAAGAGCAGCATCAAAGTGTAAGCCGGCCTTGTGTGTTAATGCAGCCACACAGCACACACAGCAAGGCACTCCTCTGGAGCCCGTGGATGCACAGACACACCCGAGAGAAGCCCACAACTCCAGCTCTGTGTGTGGGGCTTCTCTCTGGTACAGTGAGAGAGGGATGAGAGCGGTGCCATCACGCAAACCATCCCTAGAGGTGAGTGGAAAGATGGAAGTTGAGAGACAGAACTGAAGCATGAAAGGGGGGAAATAAAGGGGGACAACAACGACTCCCTCCCCCCAAATCCATCACACAGCTGGTACTCACGTTCAGACTCCACCAACTCCTGAACAATATTCTCCTTGCTCTTGTAAA
Source organism: Cheilinus undulatus (assembly GCF_018320785.1). Taxonomy (NCBI): domain Eukaryota; kingdom Metazoa; phylum Chordata; class Actinopteri; order Labriformes; family Labridae; genus Cheilinus; species Cheilinus undulatus. The sequence goes on along the minus strand of NC_054874.1, from coordinate 9,054,098 downwards.
ACGGGAACTTGCGTGAAAGGTTGAAGCTTTTTTTGCGCTTTACTTTGACTGGCTGCTCGTTGATGTGTGGAGGAGAAGGGAGGGGGGCAATGAGGGGGTGAAAACAAAAACAGAATGGGTTTAAATGAGGGTACTGGGCACCCATGAAAAAAACAAATGAATTGTAAACGATACACACCAAACAATGGAAATGAGAAGCAGGTAATGGTGATAATGGATGGCAAAACATGTAGCATTTCCATAAAATTTACTCTGCTTGTATAATAGATGATACAATACATCATTTCATCTGATTAACACTTATTTTCTTAATCAAACTAACAGATTCAAATGTGCCATCATTTAAGAATGCACTCTTATTAATATTACTAAGCTGTGAAGGTTACAGAGAGGACTCATCTCTAAAGAGTTTCTGTGTAATCTATATAGTAATAAGAGCACTTTTTTGTGCTTGCTTCAGTGAGCAGGTGCTGGTCTCTTTCCCACACTCAGGGGGAAGTAGGCCATCTCCCTGGGAGCCCAGCAGCAGCTCTGAAGACAGCCCCTCTGGCACCAGGGTGGGGAGCAGCTGGTCCCTCTACACTTACCCTGTTCGACTCAATCATGCCTGTCCTGGCATGGAACTTGACTGTTTTTAACCTGGCCCGCTCCTTCTTCTCCACTCTAAGGAATGATAAAAGAAAAAATCAGTCTATACCAGGCATGAGTGATAGAAGTCATGCTTGTTTTGTCTGGTATGAAGAAAAAATGTACCTTTTCTTGCTTGGAATGACCCCAATCTGCTCACTCTCTCCATGTGGCGTGACCAGCCTTGCCTGCCACCACTCGTCATCAGAAGCATTTATGACATGGAGGATGTCACCGTAAGAGAAGCTCAGGCCTTGGCTGGGCAGGCAGCTGTCCCTCGTTCGGTCATAGTCGAACAAAGCTCTGCGGAAAAAAAAGGATTTGGTTACACTAGTTCCTTTCTTTATCCTGGATGTGTGTGTAATCACTCACTTTTATGCCAAGATCAAATTACTGTGTCCGAACTTGGCACAGAACGGCTGCTATGAACCCTCTGCTTCACATGTTTGTTCAGTGTCACTCTTTCCTTCTACGGGGTTCTTACAACTTTTTGGAATCACTTTCAAACAGTTTAAAGGCGTCAGTGTATTTTACGCTGACTGATTTTTATTATGAAATGACAAATCCAAATCAAGAAACAAGCTGTTTCCTAACTATCATTTATAAAAATAGGAAAGCAAAACATGAAAAAACCTGTTCTGGGAGATTTCAGGCAGTTCAATATCATATTGATGATGAACAAAAACCAAACCATTTTGTTTTTGAGATTGAAGAAATGAAAAACAAACAGTTTTTTTTGTTTTCTGTTATTTATTAAGTAATGAAAAATGTTTTTCATCTAATCCAGTGGTTCCCAAACGTTTTCCATCGGGCTCCCCTTTGGCATACCCCTCACCTTGAATATCAACATGTCAGATATGTAAATGTACAACCAACACACAGTCATGTGTTATAAAAGCAACAACAAAGTATTAGAAAAATGTGAAGACAAAAACAAAAATTAACAACAAAACAAAAAATTTGTTTCTTGATTCTTGAAATGAAAAACAAACTTTTTTGTTTTTTTGATTCTCAGTATAACATTGAATGACTTCATGGCAACACAGAGTTTAGCAATTGTCTCACTGGTTTGAATAGGCGGGGGGGTCTCTCTCCAGGTACTCTCGTGTCCTCCCACAGACCAAAAACATGCTTGTTAGGTTAACTGGAGAGTCTAAATTGGCTGTAGGTGTGAGAGTGCCAAGTTGTTTGTCTCTGTATGTCAGCACTGTGATTGACTGGTGATCAGCCAAAGGTGTACCCTGCCTGACGCCCCGTGACAGCTGGGATAGGCTCCCTGTGACCCAGCACAGGATAAACAATATAAACAACAGATGGATATAAATCTGAAATGCCTAAAAACACCAAAGTAATTTTTTTCATATTTTGCTGTAGGCAAATGATTCCAAAAATTAAAGCACAAATCAGAGGAGGGCCTCCCCTTGTCAGGTAAAATTACACTATGAAAAATTTTGCTTTACATGTTTCAGGACAGAAAACTAAATGCACCTTATTTCTAAGGAGCGGGTACAACAGCTAGCTTCCTACAATGCCCATATGCTCAACATTAAAGGTCAGAGGTCTGAGAGCAGATGGTCAGCATCATTGCACTGCGGGGCAGAACAGCATTACCACAACCTAATGTCTTCCTCTGGACATGATTTAAGGCATGCCATCCCTAAGTTTCCACTTGACATTTTTAACTGCTGGAGCCACATACTTTCCACCACAAACACAAACTGTTTATTGTCTGTCTGACAGCGCCACTATCTTGTCAGACAAGTTAACCCACAGCAGCTTCCTTAAAGTATTCATACCTGCTTTACAGGCTGAAAAATAACTTGACCTACAAGCCTATAGCTATAGGCCATTTGTCATGTAGTAATGGACAGGAATGTAGTGGCTAAGATCTGTTTTCTACCCACTACCCAGGGCAAAGATTTCTACAATAGTATTCCAGGAAACTTAAATTAATCTAGCCTTAAGTAAACAGTACAACTATACACTCAAAATGCCACCAGTCAGAAGCTTTTCTATTAGTCTTACATACAGGTGAACAATTGAAAGCGTGTGAATATGCCATAGTCAAACAAAATACTTTATCCATGTTTTATCGCTGTGACAGATCAACAAATTGTTTCAGGAAAAATATGTATGTATGTGAATGTATTTCTCTTTTTAAAGAACACCTCAGAGGCTTAACGCCTCCACATTCCAGAGGCTGGGAGGACATGGCAGCTCCTGCATCAGCCGGCTAACTAGACAGCTTTCCCAACATAACTGTGGGCTTAGTCACCCTCTCAGGAGCAGGCTAGGCTCTACATGCCTTGTGGGAGCCAGTCTATAAGAGAAGCATGATTCAGACCAGTTAATGCCTCTCTCTCTGAAGCTAATGTCCAATGAGATAACACACAAATACTCTTGTGATGTATCCCTATATTCACTTTGCAGCCGTTTTCCCATGACGTTACACGACAGGCTGGAAACAATGCGTTGTCATAATATTAATGAGTAGGGCTGTCAAAATGTTCGGTACAACACTTGGTGTGAAAGATGCTACACTCTCTATTTTTAATGGTTGGTGAGAACTTAAAAGCACCAAAGCTTTATAGCAACTACAGATTTTCAGTCGTAGCAAGCAAACTCCTGCACACTGTTTAAACTACACAAAAACACTGAAAACATTTCAGGATATTGCCAATGTATTTGTGCAATTTAGGTAGTGTGCAACAGGAGGAGAGGAGACAGCCTGCAATCATTATTAAAAGGAAGCACGAAATGACCCAGTATTGGGAATCTATGACTTCTGACAGGTCTTTATATTATTTGGCAACTCCACTAAGTCTGAGACACTGGGTCGTTGATAAACTGAATCAAGAAAAAACACGACAGATCCTCAAAAACTAATGGACAGTTATAACCCAGAGGCACATCAAGTCAGATTTTAAACAAAAGTATGTTTATTTAAAGTTTGCATGACTATCTGCTATTGTAAGACAACATTATTTACTGTGAATTATCAGTAATATAAGCTAGCTCTCCCTATTGTATTGTTTAACATAATAAACTCTTTCCTTGCAAACATTTCCATTTTACAAGGTGACAACATGGCATGAAGGTTTTAATTCTTCCTAAAAGTTATCAGGATGCTTGAATTAGCTGTTGGATAAAAGGCTGACTTTCCTCAAGACCCAGGACACAGTCTGAGTGACATCACCTATAGGTCACTAAAACTCAATGATAGCATATGCCATATTGAAAAAGCACTCTAAACTAAGGATGTTCCTAAGCGTCTAATCCCTATTCGGCTAAACGCTCATTTAAATTTCGTTTAACTGACTAATCTAAAGATGAGAAAAGCCATAGAAAACTCCTCACAGGGTCATTGCTTTAGCAGGTGTGATGTTAGCCTGATATAATCTATACAGCATGGCTAACATTACAAGCTAGCGCCGCCAGCCTTCATTCCTCTTTGCAGATTAATATCGTGCTCTGATATGTGGCCTCTTTTCACCTTTGGCGGAAGTTATATGTGAGTTCAACTCTCGACCTCCTGCATACCATTTTATTTTCATGTATTACTTAAAAAACTGTCATACCACGTTGTTCCCACCACACACTAACTGCTAAGTCACCAGTGAATTTCTCATGTTTACATCCGTGAAGTGCCAGACAGGAAGGGAGCGGCCATTAACTGATGCTACAGCGGCCTCTAGTGGAGGGAGGTTCATTACAGTTTTAAAGAGCACTATAGACTGGGGCTGTTTTCGAATTTGCTTACTGCATACTCCTGCCAAACACAATATGCAGTATGTATTGCGCACTGCGTACTGTGTTCGACAGTAGTATGCAGTATGACTGCCAGTCGGACGTTATTGTGCAGTATGCAGTTTAGCTGGTTTCTGGTAAACAGAAGTACGTCATACCCTGGTCAGTATTAAATGATGCTACAGTGTTCTCCATCCATTTACGTACAGAAAAAATCTGGGAAGTGTTTTTATTTAATTTTTCGGGATTTTTATAGCCGTTGTTTTTAGCTTAGCATGTATAGTGCAGTGAAAGGACACACTTGACAGCACCTTTCCAGCCGTTACAAGCCGTAACAGCTAAACAAAAACAACAGTGACCTTATTACAACTTATTTCGCTATAGTACATTTTAAAACAGTAAAGATGAAAGGTAATGGCACTTTTGTAACTGTCAGCCGCTCCTGTGAAAGTTCCGCCCCTCTCCGCTATTACAAACTCTGACCGGGCGCTTTGCATTGTGGGTAACAGTAGGCGAAGCAGACTGGTCCGATGCATGCTGTGAAATTTTCCCGAATCAGTATGTCATCCGGGTATTTTTGGCATACTGCGACTTTCGCATTTGTTTGCATACTGCACACTACATTTTGGGCAAATCAGTACGCACTGCTAGTAGGCGAATTCGAAAACAGCCTGGGATTTGAAGCCTGTGTTTATAAAAAAAAAAAATACAGGCAATTAGTATAACCAACTCGTGAATTCTAAGGCGGCTTCTTTGATAAACAAATTTAACCGTTTTAACAATTAACCGTGTGCATCCCTGGTCTAAGCTTGACTTTCTGTCAACCTAATTTATTTGTTTTATTTTATTTAAATGTATTTAACAGGATAACCTCATTGAGATCAATAATCTCATTTACAAGAGTGTTGGGGCAGGCAGCAGAAAAATTAATAGTGTTACAGACATTAAACATAAAATATTAAAAACACAGATCAACCATCTCCTAAACCACAGAGCACAAATTCAATCTGACAATCTGATGCATCTGCTGCCAATGCATTCAATCTACTTTTAAAACAAGTTAAAGAGACCACCTTCCCAAGATATATATTTTCCTGCAGAAGATTCCAGGCTGCAGGAACAGCAAATCTGAAACCCTCTTTTCTGATATCAAGACAGACTTTAGGCACAGATAGCAAAAGTGAATTTTGTGACTGAGTCACAGAGCAAAGCCTGTAGCTTCCAGAGCTTTCAAAATGAATAAAATCACACAAGTATGATGGAACCAGGTTAAATAAAGCCTTGTAAATAAAGATATGGCAATGATTTTGCCTACGAGTGGTCAAAGAAGGCCAACCAATTCAATCATTCAGAATACAATGATGAGTTAAGGACTTCAGATTGGTTATAAACCTCTGTGCACGTGGTAAACAGAATCCAAAGATTAAAGGCACTGGGAAGAAGCATGCAAGGACAGAATATTAACATCAATCAAAGGCATAAAAGTGGCAGCAAAAAACCTTTTCTTTGTAGAAAAGAAAAACAAGACTTTTCTCTGAAGTAAAATCCCACTTTAGCTTCTTTACAAGTTGTTGAACATGAAGCTTAAAAGTCAGAATCATCAATCAAGAATCCACGGTATTAATAAGAAGACATCAACTCAATCACATCACCATGAGATGTAGTAATAGCAGGCAAGCTCAGCGGCTTCTTCAAGTTTAAAAAAAGCTGAGATTGGTTTTTTATCAGCATTAAGAACCAATTCTAACTCACTCAGTGTCCTGTATAAAATCAAAAGCTTCCTGTAAGTGAGAGAGATGCTGTGTAGGAGCAGAGCAAGAAATGACAGTGTCATCAGCATATAAATGACAATTTGCACTGGGTACATTATGACCAGTTCCATTTATATCAAGTGTAAATAACAGCAGTCCCAAGACTGAGCCCGAGGCACTCCATTTTTAACTTCAAGATATTTAATACGAGACAAAAAGATATGGTGGCTTTTAGTCTACTGGAACACAACTTCAGCTCAGTCATCTTGCAGTCAGATCAGTCACACCCCATATTATTAACTCTTTTCCTTTATAAAAACGAGGGCTGCACAATATTGGATTTTTGCTGACATCTGATGTGCCAATATTCCTAAATTCATTTGTTCAATATGGATATTGAATATTGGATATTGAAACTGATATAAGAAAATGTGCTGCCCAAGACTCCAAACTTAATGCTCCCATTATAAGGAGAAGCAAGGGATGACACATATTTTATAAAGAATCAGTCAGTATGTTTAATAAATAAATACATTAATGCCGCTGTTATCTTATTTTAAAACTGTATTGTTTTTCATTATTCTTACCAGTACTTGGTTTTAAAGGTGACATATTTTACCCCTTTAGGACAAGTTTACATTGGTGTCAGATGTCCCCAAAACATGCCTGTGAAGTTTGTTTCTGAAAACAGTGGGTAGTGGTGGGGGGTTCTTCTGATTCTTGTGGGGATTGTGGACAGGCCAGGGGATCATATTTGTTAGAAAAGCCTGAAAAGGTGTATTTTGCATAATATATGACCTTTAAAGCGGTACTACCACCAGGTGGTGGCTATAGCACATCTAAAAGCTGTCTGAGAACTGCCATTATAATCACAAAAGAAGTAGAGAGCAGGCAAGTCTAGTGATACAGCTGCACCAAGAGTTACACTTTACTTCTCTAAACTTATAAAATAATCTAGTTTACTTAACATTTTTATGTAAATGACCGGATAAAGAATCTACTTATCTTGGCACCAAGCAATTAGCACCAAGCAGTTAGCCTGTTAAAGGCTATTTTAATTATGTGTTAGCATCAAGCTAACAAAAGCCAATATTCATGCTGGTCAATCTCTTAGAAACTTTGAATTTTTTGTGACTTTTGAATTTCAATTTTCTTTGAATTTAACATCTGATACTGCTGATGTGTAGCCAATCAGCATTGATTTTTGTTTTTGCCTGTACTAATGAATTACTTTGTAAGCTTTTTTCCGCCAATAATTATTATGCTAGTAATATTGTGCATCCCTAGTAAGAACATCAATCAGACAAGTTACAAAATAATTCAGTCCCTGTACAGTGTGCTGATAAAGATGTGAACTATTTAGACCAGTGTTTGTTTCTGTTAGGTTCTAAATATTGTTATTTCTGCAGTCAAACTGGCATTTTATCATGGGTGTATATATGGTCAAGTCAAGTGGACACTCGCCTGTTTCCACCATGCAAACTGTGTCAGATAAAATCAAGCCTTCTGGGAACATGATCAATGCTTTTGACCAGGAGCTTTATTCATCCAGTAAAGCATCTACTGGGTTAATGTTAAGAGGCATACATTAGTATATCAGTAGAAATATGATGAACCACTTGGACTTTGATGTTACATCACACACCCTTCACCTTGACCCCTGTGAGTCGTTAGTGACTCGATGCATTTCTGTGAGCAGAAGGACACCACCTGTTTTAATTCCTAAATGAGCCTCTGTCCAGATTGGCATCTGGCCCAAAGTGTCATAACACAGGTCACACCAACAAGCCCTGCAGTCAATCTACATTACACAAAGTAGAGTCAATGTCAAACATGACACTGAAACAACAACCAGGGTCGCCTGTCCATCAGCCTTGTGACGCTGATTAAAAATACCAATGCAACACCCTAAATCAAATGTTTCCATTCAAATAGGTGAGGTTTTCATCAGATTATCCCTGCAATAAATGTCCTATTGCTGTAACTGACAACATGTGCATTGAGGCTTTAGTCTCCCCCGCAGGCAGGTAGAGGTTTATTATGCAAGAGAGGCTATTTTGACTACAGGTCTGTGAATTTGATGTTGTAAGTGCAAGCATGACAATGTTTGGTGTGTGTGTGCCAAAGCTTTACCTGACATAGAGGGAGCGTTTCTCACTGGTACGCAAGGAGCCAGATCCTGAGCTCATGCTGCTGTTCATCATCTGCTCCCTCAGGTCGTGGATCTTGGACTCGAAGCGACTATACTCTGCATGAGAAGAAACAAACAAACCAAGTTAAAAAAAACGCTCAAAAATATCCTCAAGCGTACTTTTACACCTTCGGGATTTTTGGTTGGTACATTCAAGGTCAAAGCTTTCTTGACCATGTAGAATAAAGATGCCAAAAACGCGCTGAACTGTGCCCTTGTTTCCCTGGAAAAATTGCAAAAGATGTGTCGTTATAGCTGCAGTGCGCTGGAGTGAATAAAGGGAAGGTTCAGCGAATCCTCAAGCTGATTAATGACCCCAGGAACAGATGGTTTATCAAAGATCTGCCTTACACATCCAGTAATGTCTCATGTCAGGTAATTAATTATACAGATTAATTAAGTTCAACATGGGCTCTTTAGTGTGGTTAAAAAAAGGGAAGACCTCCAACAATTTCCAATGCATGACCATTTGTCATAGGTGTGCAAATCCAGTTGCTGCTCAGGAGCACAGGGATGATATATGAATCCACCTGGACCTGCTCATTAACAATGCTCTCATTAGCCCGCTGTGCACCGTGTCCTCTGTGCCCAGGCTGCTGGAACGAGCTAGGCCAAAGCACACGGCTAGATAAACAGAGCAGCAGATGCAGCTAGAAAAACAAGTCGGCTAGGTGGCTCATGTGATCACACAAAAGAGATGTTAGAAGTACAAAAAAGCAGCACACATTTGTAATAAATCAAGCCGTTTTGACAGTTTTATTTTTCACATTGCTCATGAAAGAGAGGTAATTGAAGTTTTAATGAATATTTTCAGTTATTTTTCATGTTAAGTGCAGGGATTAGGCAGTACACAACGAAATATAATCACATCATGAATGTGATAATGTGAGCCACTACTCTAATGGCCCAACATATCAGTGTCTTAATCATAATTAGCCTATAAAAGTATAAGTGCTGGAGAATATTATCCACAATTATTCTGCATATCTCATTTACTGCCATTCCTTTTATGGGTTGACTCCTACCTTATGGCTCAACAATCCATATCAGGCAACACTTCCTGTAACGTGCACAAGAGATTAAAGTCCAGCTTCTGTCAAACAAGCCTACAAGTAGCCTTGAAAAACAAACATCCATGACAACAGAGAATATTTAGCCGAAGTCAGTCCTAGTTCCCAAGAAATTTTGGACAGGTGCAAAAGCAAAATTGAACTCTAACCCCCCTTGCCGAAACCTAAAGGGGAACCAAAGCAAACACAGGCCCTGCCCCAGGCCTCCTGCCAGCTCCCCACCCTCGTCTCTGCTCAAAGGGTTAACAATACAACAGGGTGACGCTGCAAGGTGAGGTAACCAGACACCGCCTGACTGCCTGTAACCAGGAGCAACGTCGTAGCACTCCTAGAACAGGGACAGCACATGCGGAAGCAGCCATTCAGACTAGTCCACTTGGCTCTCAAGCATAGGAGGTAGGAAAGAAAGGCAGCCTGGGAGAGGAGGGGTCGACAGACAAGACAAAGAGTAGCTTTGGCAGAGCAGTTAATGAGCTGCGTCACAATACGACCAACCTGAAGAGCTGGCTGTGTGCTGTGCTGCTGAGATAGTGCTTTTAGTAGCACAGGTGATACAGCTTAGCTTTTTTAACACTCATTATATCAAAACGATTAATCTAAATACTGAGGAACTGAACCACTACCAGCTCTGCTGGAATCAGACTTATCCATGCCTATAGTAGAAAATAAGACGGTCAAAATTTCTGATACAATATTTGTTTACACCACGTACTTTAAAACAACAGTATTTCCATTTTTAATAACCAATAGTTTAAAAAAGTATCAAAAAATACATTTACACACCTTATTTGCATATCAAGATTGATGGCTGTTGAGATGATAGTAATCGCAGTTAATTAAGGTCAACGGTTAACACACTCATTTTTAAATCTTGATAAATTTCATGCTTTATTGTCCCTTCTGCACACTTTGGTTAAGCCGCTGCAGCATCTCCCTGCAGCCATAGTGACATTAAATAAGTCCAACACTAGTCCTTAATGTCTCATTTCACTTAAAAAAACTGACAGCTCAGTGGACGAGTCAAAAGTCATCTGCACCTTGTGTTATCAATTAGTTACCTTTTAACAGTTCAATTATTTCCTCTTCAATCCATATCAAGTTCCTTGTTTGAGGTTGTGTTCATGTTTAATCATCAATCTACATTTAAAAGCAGGTCTGTATTCAAACCTGGAATCAGTTACCCGTAGTTTAAGACAGAAGAAAACTCCAGAATGATACAAAAACAGTTTTGAATGCAAAATAGTACATTTAAACTGTGATTAAAAAGATGCAATTAATCAGGATTAACTACAGAGGTTATAAGATTAATTGCAATTACAAATGTTCATCTTTTGACAGCCCTGATTTAGACGCATCTCTGCTATGAGCACTGTGACACTGTCTAAACTGTATAACTACATTGACAGTGTTTTGGCGCTGAATAGGTGACAATAAATATTACTAATGTAATTGCGCCATGTCTGTTTGTTGTGTGTGTCTGTGTAGATTTGCATATTCCAGATTTGCTCCAATTGTCCTTGAAACATCTAAGAAAACTTCTTGGGTATACTGGTTTGAAACTGGGACCATGAAAAGATCATTAGCATGTACAGATTTTCTATAAAATCCCAAAATGTTGTGCCAAATCATCATTCGAGTTCTGCTGTGTCCTATTTACCTCGTTAACTAAATGTCGGAGCCGGGAATGACGTCACACCTGAGTTAAAGCCATTCAATTTGCTACGAGCTTGTAAGAGTAATTACAGAACCAGAAAACAGATGGACTTTATTGAAACACGCCCACAAGGAAACGTATTTGGATGAGATGATACACCAGCTCCATGATCCCCACTCAATGTAAACTCCCTTTAAATCTCTTTTCTGTGCACATATTAAACAAGATCAAACAGGTCGCATATTGGTGTTACAAAAATTCACTGACAAATTCATGGCTCAATTGCCTCTTTGTCAGCTGTAGTTGCTAGTGCTGTGTAAACATGTTTGAATATGGATCCGTCTCTGTGTAGCCAGAATCACACGACACGTGGGCCATGTGATACTTTGTTAAAGCTCCACGAAAAAGTGTGTACACTAAAATGTCATAAATAAGTCAAAAGGTGCAGCTTTAATGCTCCCCTTTGTGTTGTTGGCCAATCACTGCACATATGCACCAATGCATGGAGATGCTAAGCTCATATGCAGTTATTTGGGGGGAAAAAACCCTTTCTGTGCAAATTGGCCTGATTGCATTTAACATCTCATTGTGTTAAGAGAGTAAAGATTAGTTTACTATCTGCAGGAGCTGATGGAAGTGTGCGGCAGTTTTTATGATGTACAAACTTTCCAGAGATCAGAAAACAATTTCACCTCTGTATGACTCAAAATAAATTATGAAACATGATGTTTAAATAAGTTTGGTAAATATTGCTTTGACGTTGCTATTTTTAAGCCATAACCAGGAGTTAGATAAGTCTGGGACTCCAAGCTGCTTTCTTCATCCATGTGTGGCACTGTTACACATGACAAGGATGTGGATGTTTTTTTAGCGTCTCCTTTATTCTGAGAGGAAACTTAATCAGGGTGGCGCTGAGGCGAACATATCAATATTGCCTTTAATTAAACACACTGTTATTCTAAATATTTGACATGGATTGGCAGAATCCGTGTGGTATGAATGCGGGAGTTTGCCCGCAATATATATTTATAAAAACAAGAATTGACCTAATATTGGATGCCTACAACTCCAGCCTTTTTGCAGCAGGAGCAAAGCAGTTTTCAACATTGATTTTTGGGAGATTAGAATTCTGGTATTGTTAGGAATGAGTATCAAAACCCAGTACCAACATGGTACCGGTACCAACACAGCTAATATCTACTGGACTGGATTACAACACAGATATTGATACTTCATTTTGATAACCCCCACCACCCCAAATGAAAGGCAAGGAAAAAGTTATGGAATTTGTGTGATATATTTGCTCTCACTTTATTTTAGCTGAGCATAAATGCCTTTAAATTGTTTCGCAGCCTAGAGCTATGTCTCTGATCTGCTTGCATTTTCCTACCAGGAAATAATCACAATTACCTTTCACTGGTTTCCCTTTCATATCCCATGTTCTACTGGCATCTTTCAAAGATATTTCTATAGATCATTTACAATTCCCAGACAACTTTTATTCTCCCACTGACTTTCAGCACATTTTTTTCCTCTAAAAAGTATCCATTAAAGCCCTGTTTAGGCACCAGCACTATCAAAAAGTATTGATTTAGAACTGGTACCAAAAAACAACAAACCTCTACACGATAGCCAGCCCTAGTTATCATGACAACCGTGTCCCATGAACACTACACAAAAACATGATATAATAATTAAACTCTCAAAACCCAGATAAAGTTACAGCTCTTTACAGTGACATGAATGTCACTGTAAAAGTGTCAGTGAAGAAAGCATCCACCTGTAACACAAACACAAGAAGGACTCTCCCAGTTCTTAAACAGAGAGCAGCACTGTGTGACAGGTGAACACAACGTCACAACAGTTCCACTAAAGAGCAACACATTATACTGAAGCTTAGGTTCTGTAAAGACAAAGATCAAAAGCAAGAGGAAATGGAGCTGAAAATATCTTTTGACGTGTGCAGCGACTGTGAGGACATCACCCAGACAAATGACGGTAAACTAAGTCACATGATGTTAGACTTCTCATTCAGATCTCATATACAGTAACTCTACACACTGATGATGAGTTAATTAGTGATTGACTGGGGCCCATAAAAAGAGCGCTGATCTTGATATCATTTCTCGGTCTGATATTGACCCAAATACCTTGACACAGAGCATGTACTTTGCCATTCAATGGTTTACATTCAAGTCTGTATACTTCATCATGCAACATGCCTGGTTACACATCATCTGAATGAAAAACAGTTTCTTCTACACAATGAGACATCTTATATTAAGTAAACACTAGTATTTCTAAACTGGGGCCTGGTCCACAAATAGGCGGGCATTTCTGATAACTGAAAACTCCTACCAGGGTGAAGATTTTAATAAACTCTATTTACAGAGTTTATATGAAGACAGGGAAGAATAAGATCTTGAACTAGACTCCTGTAGTGCTCACACATACACTCACAGATTCTCTCCCACCTGCCTGAAGACAGACACCTAAATAGACTACCAGAGGTCACTGCTGCTTCGTACAACACTCTGAAAACACAAACCTGGGCCCTAATGTTATTGGATGAGACCTGGTTTGGGTTGATTGGAAAACTTTGAAATAAAATGATCATTACAGAGAAATGGTGAGAGAATTTTTGCATGTCAGCCTGTTTTTGCTTCTGCTGTTGACATGGCGTGCTCTTTACGGCATGTTACGGTTTGTGTCAACAAGTGGTTAAAGACGTTTTTGAGAATGGTGCTTGTGGATGGGATTATTTTTTTAAAATTTTTTTAAAAAGCATGGCCTTACCTTTTTCTCTCTTCCCTTGATTGCCATCCTCACTTACATTACCCAAACTTTCACTAAAAATCAAATCTCTTAGAGAAAAACATATATATTTTCACCTCATAAAAAGTCTCAAGTTTATGAGGTATTAACTAAGTAAATTTGGCATTTAACACTCTATACTGTGGATTCCTGCACTTAAATATAGTTGTGAAAATGACCAAAAAGAAACAATGTAGGGATGCACAATATTGCAATTTGCCGGCATCCAACATGCAGATACTTAAAATTTCATTTAAGCTGATACAGATATTGATATGGGTACATAAATGTACTTCAGACCTTAAACTTTAGTCATTAAAACACAACGCATTTCTAAAAACACACTTAGAGGTTTAAGGAATGAGGATAAACAAAGAAAAACACTGGTCCTGTCTGAATCTCCACTAACTTATTCATTCATTTAGAGTATTTACAGCCATAAAAGGGGCTGACTGTTTATTGGGGTGGCATTGAGTAAGTTTTTACTTATAACCCCTTCTTTTTAAATGTGTAAACCAAATCATTAAGTGTTGTTTTTCATTTCTATTCCATGTATGCTTTTTATGTTTTTCCATGACTAAATGAAAACTACTTTTTCCTTTTTATAAATTTTTGTGTGTTTGAAATAAACTATCAAACAAATAATCAGTATCAATGCTGAAAAAACAATATCGGTCAACCCCTACTATATATCTATATCTATCCATGTTAATTCTGTAACATTTTGACGAGATGAATTTATTCACGTTCATTTGTTTTCATGACTAAATTGAGACAACGCTGTAAATGATGAATATGTTGGGAAACAAAATAATTCTTTTCATTAACCTAACAAAATTAATCTTGATTTATAACACCCTGATAGATCACGACAGCAAATAGCAGCACCAATGACATTTCAGGGAAAGAGCCCCCTGAAATCTGATTGGCCACCCCAGACTCTTCAAAGTGAATGGCTATTTGCCTTGTCAGCGATTAAATAGCCATTTTAGCATAACTTAAGCTACATTAGACTGGTTTAGCACTCTCCTCTGGCATTTATTCAACTAATAGTCAGACAAAGTTGAAAAGACAAACACAATTCTGACCAAACTGTCACTTGCATTGGAGAGAGCATGTATTTGTTTGAAATGCAGGGATTTTCAAAGGATATACAAATCTTAACTAGGATCCCGCAATATTATCAGCATGATATCAGCAGATAATAGCTTATAGTGAATTATTGGTATAGGCAGATATGACGATTTCTGTTGATATTTTGGCAATAAAAATCTCCCCATATCAGCGGTAAATATTGGCTGTAAGAACCAATAAATTAGCAGAGTTTTAGGCTGGACTAACAGACCTACATCAGCTGAAATCTTTTCTTTTTTCATCATCATTCTTTCCACTTTAAAGTGTGCTTTAAGAACTGAAATGTGCTGACTTTTTCAGCCCCAGACTTTAAAGTGTTTTAAGGACTGTAGTTTTAGGTCTGAACTACATTTAAATCTGCTAAAATCAGTTTGCAACTATCAGAAGGAGATATTGGGAAAAAAAATCCACTATCTTGCATCTCTAATCTTACTAATTCACAAACCATTGAAAATGCTGTGGCCTTCAAAAACAAGCACTAATAATATATAGATAGGCCTGGCAGTCTGATTCAACTGATGAGATAAGTGACCCTTACAATAACTTATTACTAAGAGCCAAAGCATATTCATCACAAAAAAGTCATTAGGGCCAAGTCGATTAAAACATTCTTGACTAGTCCAGCTCTTAATCCAACATCAATTACTCATTAGCATCCCTACTTACAAATACACATAAGAAATGGCAGCCCACAATGGAAGAAATCTGTCCCTTAAAGTACTTAATACACAAGAGCGAGTCTGTATTTTTAGGAGTGACCCACAGGATGAATAGGGAGCTAATAGAAACTGGGACTACTCTGCATCTCTCACTCCCACTGTGTGTCCTCATTAGTCGTACAGCTTTTTTATTTTGGGGGACGGTCGCTTCTCTTTTGATCCAGTTATGCAACACAGCAGGCATGTACATGTAATGTGAGTGTGTTATGTTCTGTGGGAGAGACAAGCCAGTGAAGACACAAATCCCATCCCCAATGTAATACACTGCTGAAGGAGCATGCAGACCCTGCTTTAAGTGTTGCTGCCAGTGGTGTAAGTTTAGTAAGAGTGCCTTTCCTCTGTGGGACTCCTTCCATTTCCTACATGCAAAGATTTTAGAGTAATTATACTCTTCGATAGTGGTACAAGGCGGTATGTGGAAATACACCCTTCACGTCCACTCCTTTCATATAAATGTGAAGTTAAGACTTAGTGATGCTTCAGTAAGCCACTGAGAGTCAGGGGGGCCTCTCGCTGCAGCCTGTCTGCTCTGTTTTACTTGTTGTCTCTTTTGCTGGCCCTATTTCTGATGTCTCAGGACCCCCAGACCCAGAGCACACGCATTGAGGCAGAGTCCCCTGAAACCCAGCATTCATGCCTCCTTCTAACATTCTTTTCCAAGCTTACCAGGGTTTCCACCTGCTTCATACTAAATATTAACAATACAGTGCTAAAGGATGCTGTAAGCATAACTGCTAACAGATCTGAGGTCAGCAGAGGGGACGCAGGAAGTCAATCATTTGCCAGCACTTGACTTGTGTGTTTATGCATTGTGCACAAACAGATGACTGTCCTTCACAGGGTTACAAAGGGGGCGCAGAGCTGAAAGCATGGTTTGGTATTGAAACAAAGGTTCCCTTCAACTAACCACATCATTATTCAAGATGCTGCCTGATTGGTCTGGCATGTGAGACATCAACTCACATGGACAAGAAATTGAGCATTATTATGAGTATTGTGCAGCACGAGGAAAATCTATGCCACAGTATTGTCAGTTTCGATCCCAGCACGTGTTTCTGTTTTGTCCCTGTCAATTCCCTGATCCTGTTCCCCCTCAACCTCAATGACCTTGGAGAGTTACCGGACATTGTCAGTGCTTATGTTTTATTGAACGAAAAAGGAATAAAGAGTAAGAGCATGCAACAGCTTAGGCCCCCTCACATTCCAGTCATAGTCCAACCTGAGAAGTCAGGCTAAATCTAAAGCTCACAATATCCTTTCTATTGTTGTCATAGCATTACTGAAGCATGCTCAAGGAGGCATGGCAAAGAAACGTTGCTGAGAAAAATGCAAATCTCAAAGCCAGTGGAGACTTATACACAGTCATTCTTAAATTTAGGGCACCAAAGAGTGAGGGCTACAGTTTTGGGATATAAACCACTGATTCTGAACAGGTGGGATGGGAAGCTGTTGGTTGTGAATGTTTGCCTGGAAACAAAATGTGGCAAAAAGTATGTGAAGTAAGGAGGCCCTTAGAGGACATACATCCTTATAGGGAAGGGGTGTCCAACCACATTAGAACATGAAGCTAGGCTGTATTGTACTTCTTAGTTTCAGCATAAGGTAGTGCTACCATGCTACTTCTGTAAACAAACATTTTGACAAGAACAATTTACTGATGTTCTAGTGACTAAATTGAGACACCAATGCAAATGGTTAACATATTGGCAACCAAAATAATAACAAAATTGTGATTTATAATGCCCCGATTGATTACAGTAGCAAACAGCAGTACCAAAAGCATTCTAGAAGTGGTGCCAGTGGTAGCCAGGGCCCACAGGGCCTCCCCAAAATCCTTAAAACCATTGAATTTTTTGCCTTGTCAGCTGTTAACTAGCCATTTCAGCATACTCAATCACTAAGCAAATCTAAACTAACATTTGATTGGTTTTACTCACCGCAGTACCCTGAAGAAGAGGTATATGGAAGTATTACAGAAGTGGCCCTACCTTCCCTATACACTTCTGCATGTGGCCCTTGGTGGAAAAAGTTTGGACGCTCCTGTTATAGGGGATACATAATATTGTCAGCTGATGTCTTATGCTATAAAACTCTGCCTGTATCAGCTGTAAATATTGGCTTTATGACCAAATAAGTAAGCAGAGTTTTTAGCTGGTACAACAGCAAAATGTCAGCTGAAGTCTTTTTCTTTACTCATTATTTCTTATTTCCAAGGACTACAATTTGTTCATCCTCTGACTTCAAATTGTATGTTTTAAGGACTGAAGTTTTAGGTCTGAACTGCATTTAAATATCTGTATCAATAAAATTAATTTCTAAATATTGGCCTACCAGATATCGGCAAAAATGCAATATCATGCATCTGTAATCTCTATATTCTTTCAAGAATCTGTGGTGACAACCGGTTAATGCTAGTTGTTTTCTTGAGATCTCGACTTTTTTGTCTTATTATCATATTATAAAACTGCTTTTTCCATCTTAACGTGTGCTAGATCTCTAGAACCCAATGAAAGTGTACACATATTACAATAAAATGACAACAGAAAATTAAGGATGAACGATATTTTATGTCTGGTATCGCCAGATATTAGCTTAAAAAGGCAAATATCAGTAAAAAATGTATGATGATATTTATTATCTTTTTCTCTATTTATCCTCATTCTTTAAACTTTAAAGTGTTTTTAAGGACTGAAGTTTGTTTCCTTGGTCATCCTCAAACCTTTAAAGTGTGTCCAAAAGGACTGACATTTCTTGTCCGAAAAGCATATTGAAATGTGAGTACTGATATCAGTTATCGGTAAAAATATCAGCAAAATTTCCAAAATATTGCATCCTTACAAAAAATATTAAAAAACATGCTTGCATGCATGTATGGCTTCTGCAACGATGCACTTTCAAAAACATGTTTGTCCTGTCTATTCTGCAACTTTTTCCATCAATTAAAAAACTGTTTGAAAATGAAGAGAAATGGGGTCAGGATTTGCCATCGTGGATGTTGTGATGGGTCCTGAGGCTAGCCCGGCTGAGAATCACAGAACTAAACCAATTCAAACAAATGAGTTATAACTTTAGGATTAGTCACCCTGTTTATAGCCATGATGTCAGCCACCTCTGTGTCCAAAGTCTGCCATGTCAGTACAAACAAGTGTAATATACAAGCAAATAGGTGAAATCACAGGTTAGCTCACAGTTTTAAGACACCACAACCTGGCTGACACACACCTGTTTGACCACACCTCTGTGTCCCCACCTTAAGGTTTAGGTTACATAAGGACAGTAAAGCAGGGGGGTTTAAGTGACTAAATCAGTCCTGTTGTGAATGAATTGCGACATAGTGCTATTTTAACTGGCCTCAAGTATGACTTAATGGAAACAGTGACCAAAAAATGAAACAACCCCAAACAAACACAGGCTCCGGATAATGACAGGGGTGTATTAACAGTATAGTAGGGGTGAGGCTATCACATGTCTGCTACTGTTACTCATTAATGTAAATGCTCTTTTTTTAAAGGGTGGGTTTTCACCGCTAATTCTTACCTTATAGGAGCTAAAACAGCCGGAATCTTAATAACTGATGCATGGGTGAAACTAGCTTACAGGTTACAGCAAGGAAGAGCAGCACACTACCTCTGCACTGTAGTCCAGATAAACCTGTTTTACAATGATAGGACTCACACCGTTTGTTCCTGTTTCACTGACTAAATGTTTCCCATGCTCTCTCTTCCCCCTCTCACCTCAATCAATTGAAAACCTGGTTATTATTTCGCTGTCGCAGCCGGTAGTTTCTTCATCCAGCCATTAGGGAGTTCATGCGGCTTCTTCTGCTCGGCTGCTGTTGTATTATTCGAGCCCATCCCCCATCCGCGCAGGCTGGTAGACAGATAAAAGTTTTTTTCGTCCTCCACCTTCAGTTTGAACCCGTTTAAACTTTCCTCTCTCTTCTAAGTAGCAACAGAGCTCAGATAAGTCTCCTCTTTCCTCCGTGTCCGGGTTTAGAGTCCACGAACAGTGGCTGCTCTCTGTGGTTTGAACGGGGAAGGACAACAGCGGTTCGTTTGCCCGCCTTGCAGTTGGCTCAACACTTCAGCCTGCTAACACAAGTGCCGCCCCTAAACCTGAATACAGCCTGCCTGCCCTCATTTGCAGCCACTTTATCTCACATCCAGCGCCAGGTAAATCTCCAGATACTCAGCTATACTGTAAAAGCACTCGTGAATTAGCGTGGCATTAGTCTTTAAATACGAACAGAAATATGTCAGAAACGGCCTAAATCAGAGAAGCGGACAGTGCGATATCCTGACTTTTATCTTCTCCCACATGAGCTAGTGAGCTTCAACGGGATCCTACATTTCCCACAATGCAGCTTGACAGACCTGCATGGTACATGCTACCCACATCTTTTGAAATATCTGACAATTTGAGGAGCGCTTTGTAATTACGTGGATAGAAGATTTTAACTTATTTGAAGGAAAAACAAAGGTGGAAAACAAGTACCCTGTTAGCCTTGTTTATGTTAGCGAAGTACAACTCTGACAAAAGAAAGTAGATGGTTTAGCTTTGTCCAAAAGATGTGGCTTAACACACATCTGCCAGAAACACAGCATGTGGACTTATATTTTTGAGCAACCAACAGGTATGGAAGCCCATTTCCTCCTAATAAAAAAGAAAAAAGAGTGAAAGTAAGGCAATTCTCGAAAAAAGAAAAAATCCCAATTCATAATTATGGGATAAATGTCAAAATTATGAGATAAAAAGCCATAATCACAATATTGACATTTTAGCTCATATTTTTTTCATAATTTTGACTTTTAAGCTCATAACTATAACATTTTATCTCATAATTATGATACAGGATTCTTTATTTTTTATTTGCCTAACTTTAACATTTTTCTTTTTTAAGTGGCGTAAATAGGCTTCCATATTTGTAGGGGTTTGTTGGACTGCTTCCTGGAGTTGAATTGCCAGATTCGGCAAAAACATTTGTGACACTGCCACTTCTAACATTTTTAATACATGATAATAAAGTTTAAAAAAAACGTGCAGTCCAAAATGTACAAAAATGTATGGGCGGCCTTTTCTTTTCACTCTACAAAAAGGAGATATGAAAACAAAACATGAATGACTAAAAAAAGTTCATATTCATTACAATTTATAAAAAGTTGAAATTGTGACGGGAAAAATTCTCACAATTATAGGATAAATTGTCAACATCACAAGATAGTCATGATTATATAATTGAAGGTTATAATAAGAAGAATTTAAAATTAAGAGATAACGTTAAAATCACGACATATGATAGAAATGATGACATTATTATGAATTAAAAAGTCACAGATATATTATTATTATTATACTGTGACTGAATTTTAACTTATGAATCTTGACTTACGTTAGTGATGTCTACATGGACCACTTGTAATCTGAATAAATGCCTGATCTTAATAAAAAAATCTTCATACAAACACTTCATGTGGAATTCTCTGATCCGGCTCATTTGGAACAAGATTTCCTTCTGATAAAGAGGGGTGGTTATGCCAATGGTCATTACGCTCAGCTCCCATGAAAACACTCGATTTGATCGTCTCTCCCTGTTTGGGGGGATTCTTGTCTCACTGTGTACATCTGCCCTACGGACAGAAACATGGCAGCAGCGAAACAAAACTTGTTTGTTGCCAAGACAACTTTCTTAGTTGAAACTTTAAAAGAGCTCAGAGATCTTGACCAGATAAGATGGCACAGACACATGAAAGTAGAACTATCCAGTACTGATTTTGACAGCTGTTTTATTTTAGTCTCAGTTGTAGTCCCTAGATTAAATATCTTTTAGTTTTAGTCACATTTTAGTAATTTTTACCCTTTATAGTTCTAATCAAGTTTTAGTCAATAAAAACTCCAAATCATTTTAGTCTAGTTTTAGTCCAAAAAGTCCCTACAGTTTAGTCTTTACATTTAGTCCTAGCATTTATTCTCTTGCCTTAATCTTGTACCAAACTGTAATAAGTTCTATGCACTCTGCCAAACCTGGGGTCCCTTCTTTCTACAGCTGAAAGGCAGAAGAGCAACAGATGTGTTGTATTTCAACAGATTAACCCACAGCGGAGAAATATCATGGATTTTAAATGACTAAATGAAATTTTAATCTAGTTTTAGTCATCTTGATGAAAACTAAACTTACAGTGCTTAACAAATTTATTAAACCAACCTAACCATAACCATAACCAAAGTAAGGTTTATGCCACAGCTGCCCTAAATTAACAACATTGGTAATTACCGAAATCATTTTTTATTTTTCTGCAATGGTTAATACACCAATACGTAGGATCTCTTAAACCCAAATGATATTTTCAATGCTAAAATATAATTATTATTGTTACTCGTGAATTTTCAAATTTACTGATTTACAAAAAAAAAACAAAAAAACTGAAAAAATAGTCAAGCACATTAATATTTCTTGATTCATATGTCAAATTATAGTTATTTACTTGCATTCCAGATAAGTTAGTTTTAGTGCTTGAATGTTATGCTTGATTCATTCCTGACTTCTCAGAGAAGCCCAGTGAGCCAGCTCAAATTTGGGTGAATTCAGTTTGAAATCCCTCATTCCTGTTCAAAATGGTAAAACGTCGAGAGCTCACTGAAAATGAAAGTGTCTGCATTAAAGCACTTCATGATGCTGGATGGTCTCTGGGACAAATATGACAGGTGGTCTAATAAATTTTTTAAGCACTGTATTTTAAGTCAGTTTTAGTCATCAAAGATCTATTTTTGGATAGTCTAGTCTTTCTGATGGAAAAGAGGTAGTTGATGAACAATTTTAAGTCCTAGTTTCAGTCAATGGAATTAACATTTGAACAATGCAATATTTTCGCAGAGTGAGTAGTTAAAAAACGAGCGAGTGAAGATGGTTCATTCACAACAGAAGTATAGAGAAGAAGAAGATTGTTCTTATTTGGCAAACTTTCGGAAGATATGACCAGTGGGCCATTACTGCACGTCAGAGCATTTTTATTAAGATGAAATGTTTGATGCATGGGCACACCTATCTGAATAAGATCGCATCTTTTAGTGTTAATGTGAACAGAGACATTTAAATCTCAGGTAAGTATGAATTTCGGTCTGTGAAAAAAAACACTCATATAACCACAGCTACTGAGGGACTTTTTCTAACATCAGTGCTTAGTTTCAAAGTTTTCCTCTTCTTTTACTGGTCAAAATGGGCCTTAAAAAAATTTGGGCTTTACAGTACTGGCAGGTGAATTATGTTCTTGATTAAAGTTGTTATTTCTTCTATCAGGCTATAAGCGTGAATTCTTTTTGTCCCTAAAAGTTTCTCTTTATAACCCCAGTCGACCTGTGGAAGTGTTTCCCATTCACTACAGTCAACAAACCCACATAGCAAGCTATCTGGGCATTATTTACCAAGTTGTTAAAGCGCAGTTATCGCTAAAAGTTTCAATGATAATTGAAAGTTAACAGTATAATAACAGAGGAGAAGTTTTATCGTGGTTATTATTATAAACAGAAACTATTTTAATCGTACTTGTGTGTGATTTTCATCAGTATTCCTGGCCAGAAGGCAAAACTTTCCCAATCCTCTTAGGTTTCTGTTATAAATTTGTACTCGTAAAGCCAGAGCTGGGATGCCCCTAATGACAACATACAAGCAGCCCAACTTTAAACCTCAGCAGCCATAGAAGACCTTAGAAAACTTTTTTTCACTCTGATTTGATGCATTAAATCAGCACTGTATGTCTTTAATATGCCTGAAGAAAAATCCTGGCTTGTTCCCTGTAGCATTTAAACCTTTTATTTGGTTAGATTTAGTTATTTGCTAATCATACATTTGATAAAGGGGTCATAGAAATTCTAAATTGCAATGCCATTTTGTTTGAGTTCTACTTCACTAGCTAATTCAGTTGGTATATATTGTAGATGGACTAGTTGGGGGTCAGCAGAGTCTGGATAGGAGATATATTAAACTCAGATGGCTGAAGGGTCTCAAGAATACTGATTGATGAAAACTCTTTCAAACACAGCCTATTCAAACTGATAATTTAAGACTCATTTTGTCCCAGTATCATGAAGTATTCATGTGTGATATGAGAGGAAATAGCCTCACCTTCAGGCCTGTACTGAGCAATGATGGTGACAGTCTGCCCGGCTCTCTTCAGAGCTGCAGCCGCCTGCTCATGTGTGGCATTCCTTAAGTTCACTCCATTTACCTGCAAACAAAAATTCTTTAAGCAAGATGATCCAGATAATATCCTGAGGGTGTTTAACTATGTGCATCTGTGGAGAAAGCAAGTTCAGCTGGATGGTTTTGTTTCAGTGGGTGGAAATACCTTTTGCCTTTATAAATATAAGGGCTACATTAAATATGACTCAGTTATAATTATTTTTCTTTTACTGAAACATAAGTCAGTAAAATAAAAACATGCTGCAGCTCAGATATTTAATGACCCTTCAATTGAACAATTTGGTGTTTGCTTTAGTGTACACAGCACTGATATAAAACAGGCATTTATTAAGAGCAATGCTGCTTTTTGAAAGGTTAACAGCTATAAAATGCAAATAAGGGGATTTAAATATGTAATTTATTGTTTACTTTATTGATTCACAATATTCTGTTATCTGGCACAGCACAGTTAATCCCCCTCTGAGTTGTTTTGGATTTAATGTCTGGCTCAAGGACATTTTAGGAGGGCAGATGTTTGCAGGCTTTCTAAACACCATGCCCCATGAATTCTCCTCTAATTATTGTGACTACAGGGTTTCCTGACAAAAAATATATATGAAGAATAATTTGAGCCAGCTTCGAACATGTCACGGTTGTTGACAGGAGCAAACTCCATGTTGAGGGATACTGACCGAAAGAATCCTGTCGCCCCTCCTCAGCTCGCCGCTCAAGTCAGCTGGCCCTCCTGCCAGGATGAAGGATACAAAGATGCCTTCCCCGTCCTCCCCACCAACGATGTTGAAACCCAGGCCTGTGGAGCCCTTGTGCAGCAACACCTTCCTTGGCTCCCTGCCAAAACAGAGGGACAGCGTTAGGGTGAAGGGCAGGGCAGAGGGTAGGTAGAGAAAGGGAAGATAGAAAACTACAACCAATCAGGGTTCCCACTGCTCTTTGGACAGGACTTTTCCTGGAAACTTTCAGCTATATTTAGTTGGTATGACAGGGACACAATGTGCCCATGCACGACTATATCCTTTCTCTGGAAATCTGATTAAAAAGATGTGCACTGTATGGCTATAATCATGGAATTTCAAAGGCTTATCATCATCATGAAATCTTAAATGCTTACAAATGATAACAAACTGATCAGAGAATTACCCAAATACACCTGCAGAAGTATATAAACCATAGGAATTTAATTTAGGGCTGTAAAGATTTATCACATTAATTTTTATTGAGCTTCACAATTAGTGCACTAAATCTTTTAATCACGATTAATCACATGAATTATTGTCTCTTTTAACAAAATTTGGTTTAGCCATTGCAGCACATTCCTGCAACCACAGTGATGTAAAATAAGTCTACCACAGTTAAAGCTATCTGCAACTAGAGTTATCAAAAAGTGACATTTTTACTGTCCCCTTATTCCTTTTCAATCCACATCAAGTTCTTTTTCTGAGGTAAATTAATGCAAAAATCTTTATACTACAGATAAAGCAGGTCTGTATCCAAATAGGAAGTCAATTACCCTTAGTTTAAGACAGTGGTAAAATACAAAAGGACACAAAAACAGCTTTGATTGCAAAATAGTGGAATTTTGAAATGCTATTAAAAAGATTATCAATTACGATTTACAGAAATTCTCAGATTAATTGCAATACAAAGTTTTAATTTTTTTTTTTAACAGCCTTAATATGATTACATTACAATAATATGGTGGGCATTTACAACCTAATTTTTTATCCTACTTCCTATAAAAATCAGCATATTTAAAAAAATAAAGAGCCATGTATTTTGCACATGCCTTATTCAAAATAATATCACATTGATAATCACAAATGATGTTGTACAACTCTTTTCATGCATCAGATTTTGGTCGCAGTTCTCTGTCTAGTGCAGGTAGCATGTTGCCTTTTCTTAAAACTAAGGCTGCCAAAAGATTAAATATTTTACTCACCATGAATCCCAGAATTTCTGTTACTAATTGTGATTAATTGCACCCTTTTTATTGCCTTTTAAAATTCCACTATTTTGCATTCAAAGCCATTTTTGTGTCATTTAAAAAAAAAAATTCTGTCTGTAACTAAAGCTGGGGACACACAACTAGACTTTTTGCCAGATTTCACCCACGATCCCCAGTTGGGCATCAGTCTGCACTAGTTGGGGAAAGCTGGCATGGCTAGTTGGTTTAAAAATCTGTTATTGTGGGAGAGGAACAGACCTGACCTCAGTTGCAGTCGCTCAAACATGTTTGAATTTGCGGAGCCAAATCTGGACACTGATTACCAACCCAACGACAAACACGTGTTGCCAGTAGCCAATGAAAAAGAGAGGGTGGGACAAAGGAAATAGCGTCAGAAGATGACGCGACATAGCAGGATTATCAAAAATTTTAAAAATGTTTGTTTTCTTCGGCTGCTTCTTTCCGCTCCTCCTCATTTCTTCTTTGTAGAGTTTTAATAGAGGTTTGCAAACAACAAATTGATGCATTTCTGCCACCAGCTGGGAATTTGTTTACCCTTTAAACCAGGCCTATTCAATTAGTGGCCTGAGAGCCACATGTGGCCCAGCCTGTGGTCATGCCAGGGATGCAGAGGGCAACCTGTTTGGCAAGTTTTCATAAATTCTCACAGTATTTCAGACCATGAATGCAACACTCCGTGGCTAGCGAAGCTGACAGAAGTAGCCCCAAGATACCGAGTATAAAACATGTCTTTTTCAACTGTCGCTACAACTGTGCAAATTTAGTTTTTTTGCACTTTAAGATTTGCCTAGAAAAGATGTGACCAAAATTATTCTTTACAGAATTTCATTTTAGTTTTTATTCTATTTATTTCAATTTTTTTTCAAGTGGAAAATTACATTTCTACTACCTCAGGTTATGTTCAAATACAGCTCTGTTGTTGTTGTTTTTATGATCTTTTTCATGTGCTTTTGTCATGTTGCCAAATTTAAAAGTGAGACTATAAATAAAAAGTGCAAATTTTTCATCAAATTGATCTGTATTGGTTTAAAATTTGACATTACCTGCTGCTTACTGGCGCCCAACACGTGTGGCCCAGCTACATTTCTTGGTTTTAAAATTTGGCCCAGTTGAATTTGTAATTGAATAGCCGTACTTTAAACTGTTGCCCTCACAAGAGTTCAATGCGTTCAGTTGGCTTTAGTTGGTGTTAGTCTGCAATCCCTCATCAGGCGCTGTTGTTAAGTGTGTGATCCCGTGTCTTTCAAATACAAAAATCTGCTGAAACCAGTCAGTTAGTGCGTACACCTAATCTTTTAAAAGTCTGTAACGACCGTAAAAGCTGTGTAGTGTGTCCCCAGCTTAAGGGTAATGGACTTCCTGTTTGGATATACACCTGCTTTTTATAGGTAGATCGAAGATCCTAACCATGGAAAAAGTGACTTGTTATGGATCTTAAAGGAAATAAGTGAACAGTACAAAGGTAAATGTTTAAAGACACAAGGTTCAGATGACCTTTGACTTTTCCACTGATCTGTCTGTGAGCTTTAAAGTGAGGTGAGGAGCAGTGGTGGACTTATTTACATCACTGTGGCTGCAGGAAGATGCAAACATGGCTTAATCAAAAGGACTGAAAGGGACAATGAAGCATGCGATAATTCCAGATTTTTTTTAAGTGCATTTATTGTGGAGCTTGATTAATCACGATTAATCTTGACAGCCCTACTTAAAACTATTGTCCATGAACGAATGTTAATATTTGATATAATCCTTGCATGATTCAGCCCTTTCAGATTACAATTTAGAATTATGAAATAAAATATGGAGAATATTTTAAATACTTTCTAAGAAAGCTGAGGATGTTCCAGGACATTTTGATCTTCCCTTCATTTTTCATGTGTTTTCCCCTGACTAGAATATTAGTTTTCCAGGTTTTCCTGTGTGAGTGGGAACCCTGCCAACACTGAAACAGAAAGAGGTACATAGACCGAGGCTGTTTCATCTAGCAGCCATCTTTTATTGTCATGTTGTTTTTAAAGGTATAGCTTGAAATAAAAGTTCAATGATTAAGCTACAGCACCAATCACCACCAGAACACAATACAATGATCATGCATTTATCATACTGTTTATAAAGAAAACTCTACCATGATAATACATCTGCTCTATGTACAATAAAAGCAAATCAAAAGAGGCAGCACAATCAGCTAAAAAAGCCCACTATCTGTCTGTAAAACTTTCTGCTTTGCAATCTCATGGAAATGTACACGTGTACTCACTTCAACACCCCCTCATATTAATGTACGCAGACACAATGAGCCACCTCCTGCTTGAAAGACCCACTGAAGCTCTGCTTTAGCTTTAGCTGCTATGACTCATCCTCCGGCAGGCTATTCAGACTGCCTCAGTTTTTCTGATGCTAAAGAGGCCAAAATCCGCCGCTGTGGTCCAGCAAAAACCCTCGGAGATCACACTTCACACGGCTGCAAACACACTCACAAGAAAAGTACAACACAAAGCCATGCACACATACTTTATAAACTCACATACATGCATGCACAGACAGTAGGGAGAGACTGGCACAGTTTCCTCTCCTTACAGAAAACGCTGCATGGTTCCCATTAGTGGTTTCCTCAGCCTGCGGTCGACAGGAACAATTCCCTCTCAATCCCTAATGGCTGCGCTTTAACTTGCTGTTTAGACCATTTTCCCATCGACAGCAGCAGAATCTGCATTCCAGGCTCTCCGAATCAAACCCATGACTGACTGGAAAAAGCCCTGATTATTCCACTAAGAGCAATTGAAAGACCTAAAAATGTGCCTGGAGAAAGCGGAATTGGACTGTTAACCTGCATTTGATCAAAATTAACCTAAGTGAGATGGAAGACCACGCATAAGGATTGATTAAAAGCAACATTTTGATTCTGGATTTGCAGGAATCTTTAAAGGATTTCTATAAGGCTGATTCAAAAAGTCTCGGACCATCTTTGCTTCACTATATTCTTACATTTTTCTATATTCTTTAAGATCTTTCTCTCACAAGAGATAAAAAACTATCAAAACAGCCTTCAAAAATGCTGAAAGAACTGACTTGCCTACAGACGTCAGGCTTAAAATAACCTCACTTTCCATCTTGAGCCTTTTATCCCAGCTCGACACATGCATGCACACATTTCCATGGTTACCTTACAATCCAGAACCAGTGCTTGCTTCTGAAAGAGCATTTCCTAGCAGAGCGTTCAGGCAGCGACATAGAAGATGAGATGTTTACTGTGAACATGTTGGCTATGGCACATCGCTCAGCTCAGTGTTACTCCTTGGCCCCCCGTTTCTATCTGGAGCCGCGCTTTTAGAAGCTCCTTTGTTTGAGGCCTGGTTGTTTCCTATCTCATCCCTGTGTGCTGTGATGGGAAGCAGCTCCTCTTTGGGTTGTCACAAATAACTCTCTCACCATCATCACCAGCAAGGCCAGACTTATTACTTAACCCTAACACTCCCAAGCGCATCATATTCTGTACAAGATGAGGCTCACATCTGGAATGACCAAAACTGCGCTACATCAAAAGAAAGTTGGATGCTCCGATCTGGAGGTTATCCAAGTTTCACACCATGCTGTCCCCTCATTTCTGCTCTGATGCTGCTTTAGACCAAACCCCCCCCCCTTTAGATCCAGCACACCAGCATTCCTGTCTGTCGGCTCAGACCTCTGGAGACTGTGCAGACAGATTTCCAGAAGCTCCTTGCTAATTTGTCTGAGTGTAAACAAACTGAGAAGCTCTTGAACATAACTTTCCTGACTTTCAGGGCCTTTGATTTAACGCCCCCATATTCTGTGCATACTGAAAGCAAGATTTCCTCACACTAAAATCAAGTGTGGACTACAAGGAAAAGTAGAGGCCTTTCTTTTATCGTACTTTTTCTATAGGACATTTTCATAGAGTGATTTCCTAACGATCCACTCCTCTCTCTCTATCACAAGACCTGCCTCTCCTCCCTCCTTTCCCCTCCTTTTGCCTTTTCATTCATGCCAGGAATGTAAACAGTTATAAACCCTTTCTCTTTGTGCAGCCATTTCTCCTTTTCTCCAGCTCAAACCCCACTCCCACAGCTATATTTCCCCCACTGTCTGCGTTTGGCCCAGGCTGCCGCAGCTCAATCCTAAAGCTGTGAATAGATATCTAGGCTGAGGGGTTCAGCAGGTCATGCTGCCCTGGACTCAGCCCAGTAATTGGCTCTGCTTGGCTGATTAATGGTGGACACTGCAGATGGACGCCATTTCCCACAGACAGGCAGTACCTCTCACTGCACTTTCTCTGGCTTTATCTTTCCCCACAGCTTATGTACAGACGTAGATGCTGATAAAATCAAAATGCTGCTTATCTCTGTCTGCTTCCTAAATTTCAGCCATACATTCTTTGTTGCAGTCTTGTAATCATGGTGTGCTATCTGTTTGACATAGAGCAAAAATATGTTCACTGCTGAAGTGACAGATGGTTTAAGAAATGTCATGCTTCTCACATTTAAAGCGATGAATGATTAACACCATGACCCATTTAGACTGGATGCCATGTTTGTGTGTCTACACCTTTAAGACCAGATGAACCGTGACACTGTAAGACCGAGCAAGCTTCTGAAAATGGAAATTAAAAATAGCAAATATTTTTCTGAGTTAATAGAACACATTTTTAGTTTTAAATACACAGTGCTCAATTACTGTAAGTGTGAGGGAAAGGTTTTCCAAGCATGCCCTTGGGCACTGGGCTTTCGGAGGTATAATTTAAAGGAAACTGTGTTTGCATGTGTTCTGATGCTGCCTGTTACGCAGTTATCACTGTTATGATATTTTGTACATATTCCTGAAATTAGAGTCGCTTTTTCAGACTTTTGCACCTTGGGTGAAGTTACTCACTCATTTAGTCAGGTCCAAACCAATGGGACACAAATGTAGCATAGAAAGAACCTTGCCCTGAACTTAACAGAGAGTTCCTGATTAAGAGGTCACAGATCTGTCACTTTTTAAATATAGACACCCAAGTTTGTCACCTAAGTTTCTCACTTAGAATTGAGGACCATTTTTAAATTTATATGATTAAAAAAAGAAACTATGAGAAAGTCTGTCATTATTATACATAATTATGAGATAAAATGTCAAAATGATTAGATAAAAATTTGCCATTATGAGATAGAGAGTCAGAAAGCCATAATTATGAAAGTCAAAATGATATTATAGTAAAAAAGTACATAAATAAAATATAAAAAGTAAATATTATGATATTAAAAGTCATAATCTGATTATAAAAATGAGATAGAATTATGATAAAGAAGATAAAATGTTGGAATTATGACGTAAAACGACAAAATTATGAGACAGAAAGACATAATTGGGAGTAAGTTTTAAAATTCTGAGATAAAAAGTTGAACTCATGAGAAAGAAAACTACAATTATAGAATAAAAAGTCTCAATTATAACAGAATGTCATTGTGATGACAGAAAAAATATTAAACAAAAAAACTCAAAATTGTGAGGCAAAACTCAAAATGTATTTAAAAAGTCATACTTATGTTAGTAGGTCAAAATTATGATGTTGAAGTTATATAAATTGTCATTAAAAAGTCAAAATTAAGAGTTAAAAGTTATAATTAAAAAATACAATAATGAGATGGTAGGTCATGGTTATGAGATAAAATTGTGAAATTAAAAAAAAAAATCATAATTATGATATAGACACTAAAAACTGAGATAAAAATTATCAGATTAA
Source organism: Cheilinus undulatus (assembly GCF_018320785.1). Taxonomy (NCBI): domain Eukaryota; kingdom Metazoa; phylum Chordata; class Actinopteri; order Labriformes; family Labridae; genus Cheilinus; species Cheilinus undulatus. The sequence goes on along the minus strand of NC_054874.1, from coordinate 9,022,494 downwards.
AAGTCTATATCATGAGACAGAAAGCCATAATAAGAGAAGTCAAAATTAAAACTTTTTTTTCATAATTATGACTTTTGTAATAATTTGTTTCTTAACTCATTTCCATGACTTTCCATCTCCTAATAAATGTGGATGTAAGATATTTTTTAAATTATTGATTATTGATTGTTATGTTCATATTTTTATTCTGAAGGTGTGCAAATGGGCCTCCATACATTTGGTAGAAATTAATGTGCTAAATATAATAATGTGAAACCCACGAGTGAAATTAGCAGAAGATGGGGATTATGTAACTCTAAGAAAGCATGTTTTTATGACTGGATTTAAATGGAATATTCAAATACATAGATATCTCCACAGCTAAATTAAAGACGGTTAATGTGATAAAAATTCAAACATATATCATTTAGAAGTATCATTAAGTTACCTGAACTTAAGTGCCTGTTGCGTGACAAATTCTATTTCTTTGCTCTAGTATTTCTTGGACATTTCTGTAATCAGTTTCATCTGTTTTTTAAGTTCCTTTAACCCAGTGGTTCCCAAAGTGGGCCATGGGCCCCCCAGGGGGGTGTGACGTCATGATGGGAGGGGCTAAGCAGCACAAGCAGATGACTTCAGCGCTGCAGAATAGGAGCAGTTTATTGACGTCACCTCAGATTCAACAATGTCACTGAGAGCCTTGGTGCCTCTTTCGTTTTGCAACATCATACCTGTGTGAGACAGTTGTTTTTTCTGCTGTTGCTGCAATTAAGACAAAAAGCAAATCAAGGCTAGACACTGAAAATGAGACTGCCAGCCTCACAGCTGCACCCAAGACTGAACAGATCTGTAGTACTAAAAAAAGCCCACAGTAGTCACTAAAACTATTGCAGGAGTTATAAATCTTAAAGATGTTTGTTAAGTTTGTATTTTCAGTGAACTGTTCATCTGCAGAGAGTTAGAAATGTAAAAATCAAAATTTGTAGGCTTTATGTTGTGGCAAATTTGTGTGCAAAAGTTGTGAATGCCATTGTGGGGTAGAGAGGTGCCTGAAAATATTTTCATCTGCCAAAGGGGGGCCTGACAAAAAAAAATTTGGGAACCACTGTTTTAACCTATCAGGTTTTACAGTATTGTGTGGTTCTGCCTTTAAGACTGGAGGTAATGTCTGCATATTTTGGTTGATCTCGCTAGTTTTACAACATCTGACATCTGACGAATGCACTGCAACGTGATTTGCTGAAATACAAATGTAGAGGGCACATGCAATTAAAAAAAAATTAGACAACAACAAAAATTAACTGGACAAGTAAATCGTGACAGCAGTAGTTATTGAGTTCTGTGGGTTTTGTGATGTAACATCATCCCTTTTTGTTGTTTGTAGATGATTAAATAAGGCAAAAAAACAATGATTTACAGTAAGCACCGAGGGTTTAAGCTTCCTGTTAGTTATTATTAGTCTATCTGCTAGAGAGGCTGGAAAAAAAATTGGTAAATGTTGAAGTTCTATTTTTCAGAAAACCCTCATCTTTTGGGGGGTTGTTTACTTCTAGGCGGCCTAAATGGGTTAAATGAGCACTCAGCTGAATCTGCTCTGATTACTCTTATGTTAATCTTCATTTTGCTTTTACAGAATCAAAACCAAAAGGTCAAAGTGTTTCTTGTCATTAATGACTCAGAGGTTGTGTGTTCCTGAGTAGGAGACACATGTAGTTACTGATTAGCTCACCTGCTGCAGTCCACAGGCTTCTGTGCACACAAGCCTCATCTGAACAAAGCCGCCTAACTAGAAGCATTGTCGTGCATATCTAACAACTGCAGCCCTGATAGGAGCGGCAGACTTGTTTGGTGATTATGCACACAGTCACCACTGCACACAACATATGTTTACACTAAACATGCACTGAGGTTTTTTATCTCTTATCAGGGTCCAACGTGGACGGAGACAAGAGGGCTGTGTACAGTACCGACATATCTGCAGAAGAAGGGGGTAATATCAGATGGAGAAGAAGGGGGAGGGGGTTGTCGAGGGATGTGACTGTGATGACACCACTGAGGGGGAGGTGCAGATGGGCAGAGTGCCGACACAAGCTCTGACTCACTCCTCACACAACCAGCCTGCTCCACTTCTGCGGAGGCCTGCACTTACTACAGCATCCATCTAAAATAACCCCCTTTTGCTCTGAGCCAATGGGTGATCTGCTATCTGCCCGTCAGTCTGATGGGGTCTGATGCTTGTGTGCTGTGATTGAGAGTCAAATCAGCCATGAGAGCCCTCTGAGACAATGCCTTGTACATCCACTAGGGGCAAACAGGTGCACCACACATGATCACAGGTCTTATGTAACTCTCATTTGCACCGATGACTGACGACTTGTTTGGTTTGCAGGATGTTTACCCGCAGGTCTGTGTCTGCATTGCATTTGAGATGTGTATATGTGCTTGAGAGTGTCAGCACATCATGAGCGAACGTCTCAAAGCACAGTATGTATGTGTGATTGGTGCTGGCAGCACGGGTGACAAGAGGGGTAAGACCCGGGTGCATGGCCTGGTTTTCCCAGTGTGCAGATGAATCATGACAGCTGCAGGACTGTCTACTGCTACAGGTCTGCTGGCCCGTACCGGATCATGCTCTTACTGCCCGTTACATTTATGGAAACAGTGAGGTCTGGTGTTTATATTTACATGCATGGTGCAGCAGGAAACATTCCAATGCTGCATTCCAGCATGGTTCATGTTGAGTGGCCACAGTGAAGTTCTCCAGTCCTCCTGTACTGTCTTTCCTTTTTAACACCACAACCTGCCTTTAGTTTTAATAAACAGCAAGCCAGCACATGGCTCTGCCAGCTGTGTGTAGGATATACAAATATAGCCTAATTTGAACATGATTTCAAACCCGGGACAGAGTTTATGCACTATTAACATTTAAGGTGTTGCACCAGCTGAACAAGAGTAATCTTCTTGATTGCTGCTGCTACACCTGACAAGCTTTAGCACCTGCTGTACTGAATATGGAGTTTACCAGTGTATAAGTAGGGGGGTATTCCAAAGGACATCTATCAAATTTAAAGATAAAAAGTGTTAAAAAAAACATCAGTAGAAAAAAATGATCTCTCATATCTTAGAGTGAATTTAAGAACTGTTCAACTCGCATTGCTATTATCACATTTATATATTTTATACATCTTATACATGACGAGGATGTGAGTGTTGCGATTGTTTTCTTTGACTTTTCCTTCATCCAGGGAGGAAACTTTGTCAAGGTGGTGCTTAAGTGAACACATTAATAATACTATTGCTTAAATGCACTGTCTGTTATTCTGAATAGAATCCGAGAGTGATGCGGATGGGATTGGACAGAGCTGTTGTGGAAGCGTTAATGGTCAGAAATCCAGTAGGAGCGGGATTAAGAAGCATGTAGTCATTCTAACTTCTATAATCATTACTAGTGCAGTTTCATTAAATCCAAGAGCCATACTACTTCACTGCTATATTTATCAATAATAGTCTCTCTATTTCATTGCCGTACTAGCTGATAGGAATAAGCATGATAGAGTCCCTTTCTTTTCTTTGTAAATTGTTTTGGACTGGTTTTCATGTGGGAAATAAACATTGGGTTAAGCTGTGTTGGAGTGTCCGACCGTCTTGAATGCACCATGACAGCAGTGCACGCGAAGCTGCGGCTCTGTCACCTTTAAATGACATCAGAAGACTCAGGTAGTGGGGAACGCTGCCACTGAGAAGAAGAAGACGCCAACTCGGATTCTACAGCAACCAAAACCCCACGGATTTGAATGAAACTAGTCTTTGTTTTTGAGTTAAATCTCAACTAAACAAAAACTGAACTGAAAGAAAGCTTGGGCTCACCGATCCACGCAACGCTTCAATACCGAACTAGGCCGGAGGCCCTGACGACCACGGCGTACAGGTGAGCTTACCCAGCTTGTGTTTCTCCATACTGAAAACCAGTCCTGTTTTCCTTCATCTTTTCTGTAATACACTGGATGTTAGGGCTAGAGTTTTGACATTGTTTACTTACCCAGGGTTTAGCCCGTAACACTAGCTGCTAATGCTAATACTGCATTGTTCTGTTTTCTATCAACCATAACTGTTACTACGATTTTTCCACATACTGTTACCATTATAAATAAAGTAATATTAATTTCCTACAAAACGGGAGATAGGTTTATGGCCACAACTGCCATAAATTTGTCTTTTATATGTTGTTTTGTTGTTTCTCTTGTCCTTCTCCACTTCCTGCTTTTCTCCACCTTCAGCAGAGAGCATTTATGGTATAAATGACTGACACTGGTCTGTTATGAAAGGGTATAGTCTTTTTAAAAATATTAATGATTAACACTGGTCTTTATTATAATAGGGTGTAGTCTTTATCATAGTATTAATGATTTACACTGGTCTCTTTATTATAATAGGGTAGAGTTTTTTATTATAGCATTTATGATTAACAGTGGTCTTTAATAAAAAAGGGTACATTATAAAATCAATGATTAACACTGGTCATTATTCTTAAAGGGTGCAGTCTTCATTGCAATATTAATGATTAACACTTGTCTTTATTACAACAGAAACTGTATGCTTTTCACTGATTGGCCAGATGAAGTGAATAAACTATTTTTTCAATGATATTTCCATTAGTCTAGATGTAACGCTCCTATAAACCTTTCATCTCTGTGATGCAACCAAATAATAACACAAGTTTAGTTCCAAACCATCTACTTTCAATGTACGATCAGATTGTTAACTATAATCTGAGAGAGAACTTCAACAGCTGAGCTGACAAGGGACGGAAACTTTGACTCTCTTTCACTCACACAAACAAACAGGGATAAAGACACTGGTGTGAATTCAGAGCACATATGACACAATATAACACATAAAATGCATAACATAAAAGCAATGGGTTTAGTCACAAAAACATGAGCACATTCATCCATCAGGAGAGCAAAAATGGCATATTTGCTGATATACTGGGATAATTGAGTAAAAGAGAATCATGTAACACTGAAAAGAACATACTGCCTGAATAATATCTTTACTAGAATCCACCAGTGGAGGTAGTCTGGCCTGATATAGAGGCTTAGACGTATCCAAGCCTCCTGACAGATGGAAAAGAGCAGCTTGTGGGAGCCTGAAGCCCTTTCAGCTGCACCCCTGTGGAGATGTATTTGTGCAGAGCAGGTACGGCTCCATTTTAAACCACACTAAAAAGGGAACTATTGTTTTTGATTCATAGATATGAGCTGAGAAAATAAGTGGACCAATAATGACTATGGGGTAGATTCTTTCAAATACCACACTTGAAGCAAATCTAAAACAAAAATAGGGCACAAAGGCCAAAAAATAGTAGGCTACTTTCGTCTACAATGTTTAAGCTCTTTGGTTGATTTGCTGTAATACTTCCTGAAATAATTCAAATTAAATTGTGAAGGATTACTGTAAAAAGTGCAAAATGCATTTTTATCAATAACAGGAGGGCTTCAAACAAACATGAAAGCAGCAACATATTTAAAGCAACACACAAAGCAGTTAAAAAGACATGAGGGAAGGAGACATTGACATGCAAACACAGACATAAAGCAAAAACAAAGCTCCATTTAAAAATCAGAACTTTCCCTTACATCTGCCTCTCTTCTGTTGCCATTTCTTCACACTTGACTTTTTCTACCTGTGCAATCTGAGCAAAAATGTGGCGTAACATTCTCCAGGAAAGGCAGGTCCCTCTCTGGCCCTAATCCTGCTACACAGAGGAGGGTTAGCCAAGCAAGGCGTGATGGACTAGGTTAGTACCTGCCAGAGAAGGGGAGTGGACCTTGGCACAAGGGAGCAGGGGAAGGACAGAAGCCTCTGTAGAGGGCCTGGGGCCCCTTGCTGTCCCCAGGTTTGTGGATGACACTGTAAATAGGTTCAGCTCTGCTGTGGGGGTACAGGAATCACAGTGAACGGGACAAGTGCAGGACACAAAGAAAGCACACAAACCAACAAAGATGCAACAAAAGCACATACAAGTCATGTAGACAGCTTGTACAAGGACATTACAGGGTCACATAACACACACTCATCCAGTAACACATGCACTCCGAAGCACAGCACACAGACACGCTTCAATGCCAGCATGCTGTTACACGCACACATAGGGGGAATACAGCCTCCTCCCCAGAGCTGTGGGTTAAGATGACTCAAGGCCCCGTGGGATTCTCCAATCAAACCTCTACGACTGCTACTCCTGATCCAGTACTTGGATAGGATGTCAAAGGTTAAAACACAGTCATAACAAGTACGAGAAGTGACAAGCGGCCTCCCTGCAAAGTATTTGGTCAGCACACAGCCACCACATACTGTCTAGCTTTAATATAGTTTGCACCACCAGGACCACCATCAGCTAAATATCTCTGAAAAAGCACTGATCTCTTAATGAATAACTACATATCATCATTCACAGCTGGACGTACATGCATGTAAAAGAAACAACACCCAGAAATTGCATATTGACAACTTAATGGAGGCTGCTGGGGACAAAAAGAAACCCATGCAATCTTAAAATTACTTGAGGAAAAATTCTAACTTAATCTTAAGAAATTTAGATTTAAAGTAATGTAATTTTTCACATACTACTCCAACAAATGTCAGCAAGGCCTTTCTGTGATTCTCTTAGTCTCCTCTCTGTGTGTTGTGCTAGTCTAAATGTACAATCATGGAGACTGTGTATAACATATGTGAAGAGTTTCATTCATAGGGGAGACAGTGTATAGCCTACCTTGTGAAGTCTTCCTCCCCCAGCATGTGGCGTGGGACTGGCGAGTATCTGGACGGGGTGACCTGGGGCGGTGGGTAAACAGGTTTAGGCTCCATTGCCCCCATGTAGTTGTGGCTGACATGGTTGTCCACCATGGTGGGGAAGGCTGGAGGGAGGGCCAGGCCGGTAGGGGGAAAGAAAGAATGATTACAAGACAGGCACAACAAGGACAGAGCAACACATGAGAACAACAACACATTGCCAGTGACAAAGGTAGATGAACTGAAATCAAGTAAAAAAGTTGCAATGTGAAACACAATGGCTGGAAATCAAAGTCCTGAACTCTGACAGAGAGGGAAGAACGTCAATCTTTATAGTTTGCTGGAGTATAATCCATGGTCTTAGGGCATCAAAGGATTAGCTTTTTTACCAAGGTCAGTACAAGCTCCATGGACTTTAACAAGTAATGAATCAGCAGAGCGAAGTCATGTAGCTACCAAGATTCGACTCAAGCAAGGTTGAGATGGAAGGTGATAGCTTTCCAGTGAGGGTTTTAAAGACATATAAAAACCCATATTTGTTGCACCTCTCTCCAAGGGAAAGCCAACCAGCCTCCTCATACAGAACACAACAATACACACTGTCCAAAGGCTTTAGAGCTGGAGCTGAAGCATATCTTTAATTATTACCTTCCAGCTCCCACAGCCAATCACAGCTCTTTCTCTCAACACAGCGGTCCATTTAAATATGATGTACTCCTCACTAATCCCTACCTGCATTAATCCTGATGCACCATACTGCTGCTGCTGGCAAAGCTTAACCTCCTCCACCCCAGCCTCCTCCTTTATAGCATAAAGCTTGTTGCACCCTCATTTTAAGATTCATGCTACTATGTAGTAATTGCTTTTGAACTAATATTATATTCAAAGTGAACTGTCATCAATATATCTAGCCATAAGGAGGTTTCTAACCATGTGCACCCTGGAAAGTCAAAGCATGCTGCTTGACTAACCCAGGGAGCATGATTTGAGCAGATCCTTCTCCCCTGAGTAAAACTGTATATCAATTTTGCAATTAAATTGTAAAATCTATGACAGGAGTGTTCCTGGCTGAACTGTTTTACTGTGAAGGAAATGAGCCTACCTCTAGAGCCATGCAATTGCCTTTGTAATAGCAATGATGTAATAAGCAATGAGAGGACTAGTCCAAATTATGAATGTACAGCTTTTAAGAAAACAATATTTTTTGCTCCGTTTTACGCTAATATTTGCACAGTAAGTTACTAGCACTGTCTTTGTGTGATCTGAGATGTTTCAGTGATTATGTGCTCATGTTAGCTGTCATTTAAAGCCAACAAAGCCAAATTAGGGGATTTTTGTTAAACAGTTAATGCAGTCCTTGTTCTTCTATTCAATAGCCAATTCACAAGCCTAAAAAAAAAATCTCTGAATTAACATTCCTGATTGAGGCAGCTGAGCGTGATAAAACAAGCGTCTCAAATCCAGATCATCTGACTACAGGGCACACTGTCAGAGGGGGGTTAAGTCTGCATCACAGGCTCGCTTAAACCCAGACAACTGCAAACATCAAGAATATACAGAAAGCCCTCGATAGTCCCGCTTCTAACGCTAAATCACTGTTGTGTGGAAATCTGAGATGCTGCAGCTCAAGATCGTGGGCTATCATGAGCAGGTGGGATGTGAGAAAGCAACCACACTCAGTGGGAGGCAGAGAGCTGCGCTTGTTGTTTCTGTGGGTAGGATAGGATTGTGTGTGTGTGTGTGTGTGTGTGTGTGTGTGTAAGCATTCACTACATTCACTATGTGGGTGTGTGGGCATAACAGTTTTGGGAAGAGAACAGTGATCCAACTTTAAAATTCATGCAGGCAGGCCTACTGTAATATCTCTGCTAAAGATAAGGAAAAAGGTGTTTCGCAGTGAAAAATACTCAAACATGGTCCTTCACTTATAAATCACAGTTTCCTTGCGTCAAACACGTAATATAAATAAACCTGTTCAGATTTTGGAGCTTGCTGCTTATGGATTAGTGAATAGAAGATTTTTTTTTTAACATTTAAAGTGAGGGAAAAGGCTCTCTGTGCTTTACACATGCACTCCTGAAAATTTCAACACAGCCAGCGCCCTTGAAATCTTCCAGAGAGGCTTTTTCACACGTTCCTTACACCGTATAGTGGTGTTGGATGCTATCAAAGTCACAGATCAATGTTCATAACATATCCATAACAAGCAACAAGCAAGCCTTTTAACTGATATGTGTGATTAGTTAATTGGAAGTATTCACTGCATAGACAGAAGAATGGAAAAAGCATACTGGTGAGCAGGAAAGAGTACCAGGAAGCCTCATTACATTCACTGTTGCATGACATAGACATAACCACCTCCTTTGACACTCAGTAAAATTTCCAGAACATTTCCTGCTACGTTCTCATGTCAGCTCTCCCTAACTTTCATAGTTATTCTTCCACAGAGTGAAATATTCAGCCATTGAGTGTACACGTGCAGCTCATCGGAAATTATTTTCAGGAATTTGTGCAGATTTGAAAAAGACTGTAATGCCTAAACTGTCAAATAACAAAGTCATAGAATTCTGATTGCTTGGATCTGGAGTCATTTTATATTGTGCAAAGCAAATGAATCGGCCAGGTTTCATGTCTGTCATCAGGCAGATCCATCTCAGCTTCAGTATGAAACAATTGTGCCAGGATGCAACAATCAGCTAACCTGGCACGTCAGATGGATTTGTTTCACACATCCATCTGGTAAACCACTCATACACAGCATTTGGGAAAGGGCAGATCCTTTGAAAACAAACTCAGAGGGTGATTAGATGAACGCTCTGTCAGTCACATCGGGGCCGATCAGAGCAAAAAAAAACACGTGACGTAGCCGCTACCGAGGAGTAAACTCTAAAGAGAACTGCATAACGGGAACCATGGTGACTGTAGACATGTCAGTACACAACTTTTGTGGTTTTTGAAAAGAAAACAACTCAATGCTGTTCTTTGTTTGTCTTTTAATGAAGAAATGTCATCAAGTTCTGATAAAACTGGTGCTTTAGCAGCATCCACACTAATTTCTTCCACCATAATTAAACCAGCCTCTTGTTGCTGCTTGCTTACGTCATGACTCCGCTGTGCCTGAAAGTACTCCCCCCTCGTTGTTGATTGGTCCTGTCACTTTCTAACCGGGCCCAAACGGTTCAGACGGGAGCTTTGCAAGATGGATTCACCGGTGAGAAACATGGAAACAGGCATATCCATCTGCTTTGCAAGGTTAACAATCAGCATCATTTGAAGAGAATGAGGCAGTAGCAATGGGCGTGTTTAGTTGTACTGCAAGCCAGTAAACAATGGCTGCTGGTGGAGAGATTATTTAAAGACCCTGTAAAGTAAAATCCAAAATTTGTGTCTTAACACTCTTGATATTTTGGAATAAGGTTGCCGTAAACATATAAAAACACTGAGATCTACTTGTTACTGAATTTTGGATTTAGATCGATCTAAAGTTTTTCACCTTTTTCCTGGCTGGGTTTAATTTGGGTGGGGCAAATATGTGAGCTGGTGATGTCATAAATATGATTCATTTAGCTTTAAAGTTTTAAAAATATTTGTGGAAATGGTATGTGCAGAAATTTAATTTGCAGAGATCACCTTATCACTTCCATTTCAGTTTTTCACCTTGTATACAGTATATGTGTCTGAAATTAGCATTTTTACCCTTCATACATTCATTTGGACGACTTAAGAGAACAAGAATATGTAGATACGTACTGCTGGAGTAGTCTGGCGGGGCGTACATGTCATTGAGGTGCACAGGTCCCGGTTTGGCCACCTTTAGATAAACCATATCAGAGGTGTTCTTCAATGCAGCCACTGCCTCCTCATGACGCACATCCTGCAGCACGATGTTGTTCACCTGAATGTGATGATTGTCAGGAAAAGAGAGGAGGATGAATCCGTGCATCAACACCTGAACACCTCGTGTCTTTGCTGCACTGTGACAACATCAGCCATCACACCAGCCATCACACCAGCCAACACAATAATGAATCATAGCTTGAAGGTATTATGAGACTTCATAGCACAGTGAAAGGTTGGTGTGCTGAGCGGCGTTAACAGAGGTCAGAAGCAGTAGGTAGAAGGTTGAGAAGATGCTCTGAATTTCTTCAGTTGCTCTTTTAAGATCCAAATCCCTGGAAACATGCTGTCAATCTAAAGTTATTCAACACCCTGTATTTCAGCAGTATTCATAGGAAGCATCATGCACTTTCTCAGTAACTCAAAGAAAAAGTATGTGTGATCTAATACAGAAATGACGTTTAACACTGCTGCCGGGACTTTGTCTTCTGATCAGATGCCTTGAGTGCAGCATGGTTAATCATCTACTATTTAACTGTAACAAAAATTAGAGTTTGCAGCTTTTTCACACAGAGCTGTGCAATTAACACAGCACATTTCTGCCAAAATATAGAATTGATGGTTTTATAAACTAAATAAAATGTAAAATTGTCTAAAATTACTGAATCAAAGTAACATGAATTCATATTATTTGTTACTTTCTACCTCCTCAGTAACAGAGCAGTTGTTTGCAGGTTTTTCTCTACACTAATGCTAGCTTTAAATTATGTCTTTTTCTCCTAATTTAATATTTCTTCCATTTATGCACCACTCATGGGCCTTTTAAATGTCCCATGTCCCGCTCTTGAATGTTACATTATCAATCATCCACACAGTCACACTGTAAATGCTAATTTGTGCTGTCCGTATCGCTCAGCAGAAAAAGACAGGATGAGGCAACCAACCTGATAACATCCTGCACTTAACATGTCCCATAAACAGTCTGTCATCTCAAAACCCTTCCTGCCCAGCGGTAGCACTAAGCACTCGTCATCGCCGCTAACAAGAACTCATTTTATCCGACTACATTTACAGCTAAAATGACTTCATTTGTGTTTCGACAAGTGGGTGAGTCAGAGAGAGAGGCTCATACAGCGAGCAGGCGGTCTCCAGTCTGCAGGCGCCCATCTTTTTGGGCAGCTCCCCCCTCGATGATCTTGGTTATATAGATGCTATTGTCTCCCGGGATGTGCTGGTTTCCAATCCCTCCAGCAATGCTGAATCCCAGCCCTGTTTGGAGAAGACAAACAGTCAGACAGTCAATACGAGCAAGTATTTACACATTTATCTATATTCCATGTCTGGAGCTGCCTCTTCTTGAAGGTATACTTCATTTCTTTGAACATAAAATTGATTTAAAAATGTACTTTTTCTCTGTATTTTCAAACAAAATAGTCAACTAATCCTGAACAGTTTGTCCATTTAAATGTGTCTGTATGAAAGGCTTGTAAGGCAACAAACCTATCAGTCAAATCAATCAGCTTTACTGGCATGTGTTTGCATTGCCAAAGCAGTGTAGAAATAAATCATGAATTAAATATTGCATGAAATGACAGGAAATAATTCTAACTGCTGTACACACTATACGGACAAAAGTATTTGGCCACAACTGTGTATCTAGCAATGGGTTTTTCTGGAGAGCTGACTGACTTTAAATGTGGTACTGTGATGGATGCAACCTTTGCAATAAGCCGGCTCTTTAAATTTCATCCCTGCTGGATATTCCACACTAAACTGTAAGTGATCTTATTAAAAGTGGAAGCGTTTAAGAACAACAATAACTCAGCCAGGGAGCGAAAGACCATGTAAAATTAAAGAGCAAGGTGCTTAGAGGTTACCAAGACTCTGCTGAGTCCATAGCTGTGGAGTTCTGTACATCCACTGGCACTGATGTAAGCACAAAAACTGTGCAGTGGGACCTTCATGAAATGGGTTTCCATAGCCGAGCAGCTGCATGCAAGCTTCACATCACCAAGTCTAATGCCAAGTGTCAGATGGAGTGGTGTAAAGCACAAAGACACTGGACTGTGATGCAGTGGAAATGTGTTCTGTGGAAGTTTCTCTGTTTTGCAGTCTAATGGGGAGCCTTGGATGGCGGGTGCAGGGAGAATTTTAGCTCTCTGACTGCACTGTGCCAAATGTGAAGTTTGGTGGAGGAGGGTCAATGATATGGGCCTGTTTTTCATGGTTTGGGCCCCTTATTTCTAGTGAAGGCCAATCTTAATGCTTCAGCATATCCAGATGATTTGGACGATGCTATGCTTCCAACTTTGTGGCAACAGTTTGGGGAAGGCCCTTTTCTATTCCAACATGACTGCACCCCTTAAAGATGTGGTTTGATGAGTCCAGTGTAGAAGAACTTGACTGGCCCGCACAGAACCCTGACCTCAACCCCACTGAGCACCTTTGGGATGAACTTGAACAGAGGTTAAAAGCATGGGCATAGCACAGGGGGGAAAAGGGTACTGATTACCTGGGCCCACAGGGAGGGGCCCTTGGGAAGCCTGCAATGAAAAGTGTGTTTTCATTTATTTATTTTTTAGTAATTAGTGTCATTATTGAATCAAAAGCAACTAAATGGATTTGGTAACACACTGAAATTTGTATCAAATAGAGTGAAATAATATACTGAAGGGCCCCAGTTCCTCCCTTTAAAATGTCCAAATGGTATAGTCCAGCACTGCCAAATAATGCAAGTAAAATAGATTTAATCATAGTAAAAAATTGCTCATACATTGGGAAATTATGGTTCAGAAGTACATTTAAATGCATTGATATTTTCAAAAATGATGATTGATGATTGATGATTGTTGCTTAGCTCGCCAGCTAAGGGGGGCCCTGTGTAATATTCTGTCTGGGGGCCCAAAATCCCTAGCTATGCCCCTGGTTGCCAGGTCTTCACATCCAACACCAGCGCCTGACCTCATAAACACTCTACGGAATAATTGGATACAAAAAAATCCCCCCAAAACAATCCAAATTCTTGTGGAAAGCATTCTCAAAAGAATGGAGGCTGTTAAAAGGGGTTAACTCCATATTAAAGTGAATGCATTTGAATATAAGGTCATTACAGTTCCTGCTGGTGTAATGGTCAGGCAGCCAAATTCTGTTGTCCATCTAGTGTATATCAGAAATTTAGATGTGACTTGACAAATTTGGTTTTCACTTAAGTACTAATATATTAGTAAGTACAATTATGATTAAAATAATAAATTAATGGTGTCTTTTTCATTATGTTGCTGACCTTTTGGCCCTTTCAGCAGGTTAACCTCCAGGATCGTCTCAGGTGGAGCCTGCCTCCGTCGCACCAGCAGCCGCACCACCGGCCCCGCCTCCTTCAGGGCTTCCACCGCTCGGCTGTGCACCACCTCAGACACATCCACATCATTTACACGCAACACGCAGTCGTTCACCCTGCAGAGGAGAAGTATTTAATGAGAATCACACTCCGCCTTGTCAGTCAACAGATAAAAGCGATTGAGTTAATTCATTGTACAAAGGCATGGGAAGACCTTAGCACAATCAAAAATCTCCAGAGCACACAAAGAGCACTCCATATCATCGTTTTTGCATGTTTAAAGCTTTAATTTTCCAGTGAATCATAACTTTGAGGAAACAGAGAGCCTGGAGGCAGTGGGCTGAAGGAGCTCTGCCTCCCACACAGCTCTCAGGCCGGACACTTGGCTGCAGAGCGCTTTTAAGTGGGGAGTAAGGAGGTGAAGTTGGAGAGAGGATGGAACATGCAGAGCAGGAAAGGAAGGAAAGAGTGAGGAAGAGGAGGGGAGGGTAACATGGGGATCTTACCCCAGCCTTCCGTCCATAGCAGCTGCTCCTCCAGGAATGATCTTAGTGATGAAGATCCCTGGATCATCAGGAATGTGGGGATTGTCTATTCCTCCAGCGATGCTAAAGCCCAGGCCAGAGTTCCCCTGCACACAGGTCATGATTGGCACTTTGATTAGGATACAATAAAACACATACACACTTAGAGGTAAGTGATGGAGCAGATGTGGGTTCAAGGTCAGCACTGTATGGCTCTTAAGTGTATTGGTATCTCAGAGGAACACGTGATCAATGGAAACTGCTCCTGGGATTTCTTCATGTGTTGTCCATTTTTGTAGACACGTGTGTATGTCCTTGCATGTGATGAATGATAATGGCATGTATTCCATTAGCAGAGGGCACTTCATTCAAAATGTCATGCTTTCTCTATCAACCCACAGAGCAGCGTCAGTGTTAGAAATGCCCTGCGCCCTCACAAAAGTGGATTTATGAGGCAAAGTGAAGATGAGAGGAGAAGCGTAATTTCTGTTGCATGATTCAGAGTTTAACCTTGTAAAGCCAATGGATTGGCTAGATTCCATGTCTGTCATCAGGCAGGTCTATCTTGCAAAGCTCCAGTCTGAAACACTGTGCCAGGTCTGAGAATGAAACGGACCAATCGGGCTCATTTGAGTTAAATGAGGCAGTAGCTATAGGTGGGGTGTAGTTAGACTGCAAGCTGGTAGCAATGACTGCCATTGCTTCAAATGCCACCACATTTGAATGTAGCTATAGTATAGTGGCAGTTTTATCAGAACTGGAAATAGGTTAAAAAGTATAAGACAATTGTTCTCAAGTGAAAATACAGTAGAATTAAAATTAGTAGCCTATAAATCTACTCAAATACAAGTAAAAAGTGTTTAATCTAAAGTTTACTCAAAGTACTGAGTAGCTATGGGGCGGAGCCAGAAGTGTTTGATATCTGGGGCTTAGCCCAAACTAGTGTCTAGGAATATGCTTACCAAGTCAGTTTTTACTCATCAGGCAGTTATAAATATAAAATCATACATTTCATAAATTTAGATTTAAACCACCCACAAATTTAAACATCATTTGGGCAACAATGATTGAGCTCCACTTTTAAAAAGCATCTTTAACAGCTAGCATCATTTATTTCAAATGCTTTGGCTCTCAAAGTGTGCCAATCATTCTAAAACCATGACACACTTTACTGAAGATCAATAATTTTCACTTTTTCTACCTAAAAAATTGGAGAACTGTCTAAGGTTTCTTTTTTAAAAAGGACAATAAGAGCCAAAACTAACAGACTGAAAAACAGCACATACCCCAGAGCAGTTTCAATAATAAATGATAATTGCATCAAATGGAACTGCGCACAATTTCGTTGTACCTGTGTACAATGACAATAAATAAATGATTCTGATTCTGAATGATTCTGATTAATTCAAAGGAGCATAAAAAGTGTGGGTTTCTAGATTTAGATACATTATCAAAAATATAGAACATGTTCATATCTGATACAATGTTAAAAGTATTACTTATACTGTAGTTTTAGCTCTTACAGGTTATATAAAGTGAAATTACCATGTCCATACAATAAATGATTTATTTTTGCATTTATTGATCGTAATACTAAGCAGAAAAAATACTTCCACCAGCCTGAAAGTTTTGGGGCTTTTGAGAAACATTCAGGGCCCTGTAAACTACCCCCCACTTCGCCTATCATAGCTACTGAGCAGTCGTACAGTTAAACGTGACCTTCCTGAGAATATCGATCTCCAATCAGGTTATTTAGGTAAAGTCACAACTTCATAGTCCTAACAGTTGAAGGTAGCTTTATTTTTCTGAGTTGATTGAACACATTTTTAGTTTTAAGTAAACAGTACTCAATCACTCAACATATTATTTTTAAATTACACACAAATTATTTGATAACTGTCCCTTAGTCTGCATATTTTTCCCAGCATGCCTTTGGGAATTAAAAAAGTTTGCACCATGAGTGAAGTTACTCACTCAGTTAGAGCAGTCCCACCTGTGAAGCGTATCTGAAAATGATGGAAGAGGACGTCCTGTTCAGAGTGCACTTTTCAATTAGAGTCACTTGAAATCCCTTAAGTTGGCCTACCTTAAGATGCATTTATGTTCAAGTTAAAGATAATAGAAATTAAGGAAAACAACAGTGGATGAAGAACATGTAGCTCTACGAAAAAAACTTCCATATATTGTTTTGTGTTGGACTTAAACATATTTTTTTAATCAAAGGCAAGTTACCACAGTGCAGCTTACCTTAAAAAAGCCAATTAAACCAACATAAAAGTGTGAGCAATGATTAGTAACAAAAAAATTCCAACCTAAAAACTTTGACATAAACAGTTTCAACAAAAGTTTTGAGAAGGTTCATGTTGTTTACAGTGTACTTCAACAGCTGTTTTGGACTGTAATGTGGAATCACTCTCGATATGTGCTACGGACTCTCATGTAGTCAAAACCAAAGTACTGGCCAGCTTTAAAAAGTTGACAGAAAGCTTGGACCTTCTCATTTGGACTTTTAATGTGTTTTCTTAGCTCAGTAGTTGATCTTTCTTTAAATCATAATAAAGTACAGAAATTCACTTGAAATATACTTAAGATAAGTAAAATTATAGATTTTAAAATGCACTCAAAAAGTACACAATAAGCTACTCAATTACAGTAAGATAAATAAATCTAAGTAGGTGCTCTCCATCCCTAAAACTGAACCAATTTCTTTATCAAACAAAGAGAAGAAAACCCCAATGAAAGCTTTTCTTGGTGGCTGACATGTTTTTGTTCTGCTTCAGCATGCGTTTGCAGAAGTTACGGGGAAGTGTTGAGTTGAATTACAAGCCAGTGAAACTGTCAGCTCGGATGTAGCTTTAGTGACAGTTTTGATCAGATTTGGATGGCATTTCTTAATTGAAATAGGAGCAAAGAACCTCACTGTCAGTGGTGGAAAGTAACAAATTACATTTACTCAGATAACTGTAATTGAACAGTTTTATTTTGTGTACTCTTTTGAGTAGTTTCAGTAATGATTACCCAAGTACTGAGAGCCCTATTGTAGTGCTAGGTGTTTTGTTTTTTATTCCCACTCTCGCCCATTTTTGGGGCTTTAGACATACACCAATTTGCGTGAAAACTTGGTTGATGATTTCTAAAATGGCCCTTAGAAAATCGTGCTTTTATGGAACAATGTCGAAAGGCAGTTCTACTGAGATTTATGAAATTTAGTGTGTAGATACGTCTTGGGGGGATCTTCAAACAGCCCAGTGGGACCATGTTTCTATTCCATTTTATCCATTTTGAATAAATTAGTCAAAATGTGAGTGTTTTGGGCCTGTTTCAGGGGTCATACTTGATCTAATTAGTTTTACTTGTTACTTACAGCCGAGTTTACTGCATGTCCTCTCTCTCTGGCCTTTCTCCTTCTACCTGTGTGCTGCAGCACACCTGATTATGATTTCCAAGTAGCTTTCCTCCCTTTAGGTTAAGTCCCCATGCATGTTTAGATTGCTGGGGTTGGTTATTTTAGTTTGGGCTGTAGTTTGTCGGTAGTCCTGATTTCTCGTTGTTTCTTTTCAGTCTTAAGTAGGTAGTTTATGTTTTTGGTTCAGGTAGCATTTTGTCGACGGCTGTCGGTCCAATAGCCTATCACACGTTATTTTATTCTTTTTGGCTGGTACCTACAGCCCCTTTTGCTTCACTGGTTTGATCTATTAACTGATCAAACTTCTGATCAATAAAGCTTGGCCTATTTTTCAAATTTTTAGTTTGTTATTTTGGTCCGTTCTTTACATGTTGCTGGTCTCTTTGTGTTCCAACCTTATTTTGTTGCTAATTAATTTGTTCAATTCAAGAGGCCATGGCATACTTTAGTATAGTTTTGGGGAAGTATTGTACTTTCTTACATTGTAAAAAGCATCAAGTAATAGGTAAAAAAATAACACTAAAAGACAAAACAAGGAGGTCCAAGCTTTCTGCTGGTGACATGAAACCGGCCAGTAGTTTGGTTTTGATTATGCATGAAAATCAGTAGCACAAAAAGAGAGACTGATCTCACATTTCATCCCAAAACAGCAGTTTTATTTCATTCTTGGGTCAAGTCACTCATTGTCTTAAAAACCTGGTTGGAGATTCATATTCTCTTAGAATTGCACATTAAGGAACACTCATATTTTACCGTGAATGCACCTTGGGTAGCCAAAAGTAGCTTGAGTGTTAGTAACTTGAATGCAACAGTCTTGTACCTTTTCCACCCCTGCACACTGAAAGCCTTTCCTGGCAGAAAGAGGCTTTTGTTCTTCTCATGACCGGCCTTGGCATGACTTCGATGCACCAACTAGCTCCAACGTTAGAAGACTTCAACAATGCCTGGCTGCGGAGCTCAAGTCACCCACCAAAGCTGCACATGCCTACTACCTCATCATGTCTTTTGGCTCTGATTGGTCCATAATAATTGTGACAGATAGAACATTCATACAATCACCCTCTTAGAAATTTTTGACAAGTCCTGCCCTCCCCAAACACTTTCTATCGGCTTTTGTCGGTATAGATGTGAAACACATCCCACGCAAATGCTATATGAAACAGTATCTCGCGTGCCAAGTTCACAGAGCTTCTCGCTCACAGCAGGACCCACTCCCTACGACAGCCCTGTCCCTCCTGACCCCTCTGCAATGACAAGAGGACCCATTTGGATCTGGTGGGTCTGGGCACACTGCTGCATCTGACAGCCATGGCCACAGAGACAGTCAGCAAACAAGACAGCTGAGAAAAGACCTCACTTTATTATTTTCTATAATTAATGAGCAACAGTCGCAACAAATTAGGACAGAGGGAGTCTGAGGCCTCCCAGTGTGCTGCTCTGGAGCCGAGAGAAGAGGACCGGGCCTCACCACCAAATGTTACACACCCACAGACCTTTAAAAGTGTGACTTAGCCAGGCTTATTTAAGCTTTCTGTCTGCCTCTCGCAGTGGAAGGGGCAGAGAGGGGCTCTGCATCCATCAGGGGTTTGGAGGTGCATCTATATGTGGGTGGAATAATAAGAGCAGAAACATATAGCGCTGCCTCTACAGACCGATTCAGCACTGACAAGTGCAGCAGAGCCTGCTGAACAATTGAACAGAAGAGCACTTTACATTTCTGGCGTCTGCTGATGACATGTGCATCAGGATTATGTAAAAAGCTACGCTTCAGTGGCGTTATTCTGTCCTCATACTCACACATCGGATATTCTTACAGCAGTGAAGTAACAGCTTTAACTTCACAGGCGTAGCCTATCATATATGATTTAAACAACATTAAGAGATTATTTTTTAGGAAGGGGGCTGTTCATGTTCCTTCTGAGCAAAGACTGAGATATTTACTACCACCTAGTGGAGGAAAATCCATCCATCATGCAGATATCATTGAGCAATAATGTGTGTAATGTGGAGAAAAATGAAAGTAGTAAAGCTCACCCGCTCCAGAATGATCTCCTCATATTTATACATCCCATCACTGCCATTTACCTGTCAAAAGAAAAGCATAACGCTTAGTGACAACACTGAGCTTGATTCCTGTCATTTTCTTAAAACATGGTAGGAAGCATGCAAATGTTATATCTGAATCCTTCACTATCTCACACAGAGAGGCATGGAGAATGGGATTATTGACAAAATACACAGAGGACACATTCACAATTTTACTTTCTAGAAATACCATCATGCATTTTAAACTTGCGGCAGTCAGATCTGCTTATTTCTTCTTTCTAATGTGCTGTAAAGTATGCGACTGCAGAATGCACATTCCACACAAACAGGCGGGGTCAATAGGATAATAGATGATGGTCCAAATGGCAAACAGTATGCTGCTAGCAGGAGGCAGCCTTGTCAGCCACGCTCACACTGAAGCATGCTCATGCGCCGACACAGAGGGAGTGAGAATGAGAGACATGTATACTGTACAGAGAGAGAGAGAGAGAGAGAGAGAGAGAACAGATACTTACATAAGGGCCTGCATCTAGTGAGTCTGCGTTGACGATGATGGGGGGAGGGTTGGCCTGTGAATATGAAGAGATACACATTATCTCGGTGTGTGAGGCTGGCAGCACACAGACGTAATGCGGTACACACACTCTCACTTGGGAGCAAAGTGAACGGATGCCATGGGAACAAGTTGGCAAATCTCCTAGGGCCGAGGTGTGTTTGTGTGTATGTGGAGGTGGGGTGGGGTGGGGTGGGGGAGCTGGAAAGGTGTGAGGACTGAGAATGAAGACTGGGGCAGAGAGACCTCTACTTATTAACCAGAACAGCCTGGTGTCCTGCGGTCAGCTCACAAAACAAACCGGCTTGTGTTCCAGACGCTACGTTTACCCCACATCATCCGTCACTCCTCACTCTTTTATTTCGCACCGTGTAGTACCACATTTTCACATGTAGAATTTTATAGAGGCCATTCAGTTTGTATGTGAAAACACAAGAGGAGCATCATGGCAAAATTAGCCTGATATTAACATAGAAAGAAGAGGGTGAGTGCTACATGGGATCAAAAATCTCTAAAATATTGCAACAAAGATCAGGTGCTCTTCAGGATGAGAGGATAAAAATGCACCAAAAGAAAGAATGACCAGCCAGGTTATTTGCAAATAGAGTCCATGGTAGAAATGGCAGAAAAAAAAATGAAAATCTGGGCATTATGATGAGATAAAAATCCTTTAATAATCAGGGGTATCTACACATTTCTATACCAACAAGTCTTCATTAGAACATCGGTTTTCAGTTTCAACTACCATTTCTACTATGGACTCTATTTGCAAATAATCTTGCAAGTCATTCTTCTTTATTTTTCAATTTTCAGTTTCATAATTATTCTATCTCAGCTTCATTTTGCATTTGCAACGCTAGATTATTACTAAATAACTTGAGATGCACTGATGTATCAGTTTAGAATCGGTCTGACATCGGTTTATCATCGGCCATCAAACAAATGATGTTGCATGCCCACAGATTTGGTTGGGCCCCTGACAAACCCAAAGGTTGGGCCCTCCACCTTCACAGTAGTGATTTAATGATGATAACAAGGATTGTATACTTTAGAAGTAGCATTGGTGCTAGCATTCCTTGCTAACAGTGACTTTATTTTGGAGCTGAAATAATATTGAAATCATTTATTTGGGCCATTATCCACTTTTTCCCACTCATTTAAGCCATTATTATTTGCCTTACTTTTCATATATTTTTAGCAATTCTTGTCTATTGGTACCCATTTTGCCTCTTTTTCTGCCTGTTTTGCCATTTCTAAACCAATTTTTGCCACTTGCCACCCATTTTTGCCTTTGTTGACCCATAGTTGCCACTATTAACCCCTTTCACCACATTTTACACCCCTCTTTTCCCATCATAGCTGCATTTCACTATTTATTATGCACATTTTTGCCATTTTTAACCCATTTCTGCTAATTTTAAAATCCCATTTCAACACCATCACCTTTCCTGTCCACTTTTCCCATTTTTACCAAATGAAGCTCAGAGTTAATTCATGCGGGACATGGTAGTCATGCAACCAGCTGTGATCAGCTGACAACCAGCTGATCCCAATTATCACTGCCAGGCTCCCACAACCAATCAAAGCTCTGTCTCTCAACACAGCGGTGTATTTGAATATGACGTACTTCTCACTTCCCTGCTTATATTTATTCTGATGCACCACGCTGCTGCAGCGGGCAAAGCTTAACCTCCTCCACCCCAGCCTCCTCCTTCATAGTATAAAGCTTGTTGCACCCTCACATTCAGAATAATGCTTCTGTGAATTAAATGCTTTTGAACTAATATTATTGTATTCATTATGCATTGTCATAAATGTATGCATCCATATGGGGGTTTCTAGCCAAGAGCCCCCTGAAAATTTAAAGCATGCTGCTCGACCAACCCAGGGAGCATCTTATGAGCAGAGACTTCTGAATATTTGTTGCTCTAATAAGAGTAGTTATTATCAAAATTTAAAAAAAATGAAATATGGTTATCACAGCTTTACTTTACAATGGATCATGATTTCCTGACCCCCTTTATCCCTCCTTATGGCTGGTCTTGGGCATGAACACACATCAGTCATTGATGTTTAACTGTTGCGCCCAGTCACCTTTATTCTGGCATCTGGTCCTTCTACTACTGTATCAGATAACTCATTTACATTTTGTTATGTTGAAGCCTGATGCTGCAGTTGAAAGAAAATGATTTTATTCTCATTAATTTACAATCAGTACCCCATAATGAAAAGATGAAAACAGAATTTTAGAATTTTTTTGCAAATAAAGGAAAAATAAAAAACTGAAATATCACACTGACATCAGTATTCAGACCATTTGCAAAAGCTTGAAATTTAGCTCAGGTTCCTCCCATTTCTTTTTGATAAATTTTTCATATATTTGCAAAAATAATCTAAAATTCTGTTTTCACTTTGTCATGAGGGGGTACTGAGTGTAGATTAATGTGTTTAAATGTTTTTGACTGTAGCATCAGACTGCAACATAACAAAATTAGGTCATTCTACTTCCTTTTTGACAGATAAATGAAATTCTGGTTTATCAACAGCAATGGAGTTAAATACGGCAAAAAAGAAACATTATAAATATTTAAATCTTTCATCATGGGACGCTCAAAATTGTGATTAAAATTCAATTAAATTCAATTAACTGTGCAGATCTACAATTTGGAAAGTCAGTAAAAAAAACTGAAAAATAAATAAAATAAATTAAATGTCCCGGTCTCTTGAGGATTTTTGGCTCGTGTGTACCTGATTTTTAATATCTAACTCATCCAGTAGACAACATCAGAAAAGTCTGTTTGTCAGTTGTAGTCTCAGATTTGTTCAGTATCTTCAGATTTGGATATTTAATTCAAGCCAAAAGGATTTCAGCAATCTGAAGATTAATTTGAGAGATTATAATTGCATAAAATTGTTGACTAAAATAATTTCGGCTCTTTAAACGATCACCATCTGCTGGTTTTTTAGTCTCATATCCAACAAATCCCCGTGGATCAACGGCTGGAGAGGCAAAACAATAAATCCGTAGCCATGGCGTTATAGTTAAAGACATGAAAATTAAGGACTGACTGTTTTCTGACCTATAATTCCTTGTCAAACTAATCTTAAAAAATTGTCAACAGATATAAAAATATAATAGCCCTGTGGAGAATTGCTGGTCTTATTTCCTCTTTCTTCTGTCAGTAAAATATCAAAAACAATGACTTCAGTAAGACTGTCCAAACTTTACATAATGAAAATGCTCTGTTTGAAGCTCCCCTCTGTGGCATTAACATTTCTTTTAATTCTGTCATATCTTGTTCTCTTAGGGCACATTTAAATGGTAAAATGTAAATCACAGATAGGCTACCAGCCCCTATTAATGCACAGAATCAGCCTTTAACACCCATTACAGCTCAGTGAGCTAAGACAGGGTTAACAGTTAAACTTAGTTTCCAGTGTAGCTCTTTTGTGCCACCTGGTGTTTCTTTTTCCACCTCTGGCCTGCAGAGGAGCTGGAGTTGAGACCTCAGAGGAAAGACAGCAGAGAGGAAACAAGAGGGACACACTGGTAACGGAGGAGACATCGGTTAGGTTTAGGAGCCGCATCATGGCGGTCCACTAACTCAGCACAGTGGCTG
This sequence comes from Cheilinus undulatus, assembly GCF_018320785.1. Classification (NCBI taxonomy): domain Eukaryota; kingdom Metazoa; phylum Chordata; class Actinopteri; order Labriformes; family Labridae; genus Cheilinus; species Cheilinus undulatus. The sequence continues at coordinate 8,998,397 of NC_054874.1, read as the reverse complement.
TCTACTCTTTATTGATTTGATCGAGCTGTGTGGGTGAAGGGATGCTGACAGCGCTGCTTGGGGAACTGACTCCTCCTGAGGTGCAACACTGAAGAGCAAATCACTAACTCTGTATCTTATCCCAGCCTCCCCTAGCTCACCCAACCTCCCCTCCAACCACTATCATGCAGATAGTCTGTGTCCAAGCAGAGTTTTCTCATTTAACCTCATCTTTCACAACAATCTTACAGATTAAACAACTGATGTGAACTGTTATTCATTTACTAACTTTACTAAATGAGGCCAGTGAACATATCACTGATATGAACTAATGTAAACGTGTCAGAACAAGCACAATAGCTTCATTTTCTCTGAAGTCCTAAGGCATACACTCACAATAGCAGGTATACAATAGCAATTGTAAAGTGGAATCACTGTTACTGACCTCAATAATGCTCTACAGAATGAATGGGCACAAATTCCTTCAGAAACACTCCAAAATATTGTGGAAAGCCTTCCAAGAAGAGAGGAGGCGGTTATAGCTGCAAAAAGGGAGGGCAACTCCATATTAAAGTACATGGATTTAAATGCAACGTCATTACAGTCCCTGTTGGTGTAATGGTCAGGTGGCTGCTTGTCACTTATGTTAGATGAAGAGCAGCAGAGCTCCAATTATCACTACTTTGTTGAAAAAAATAACTTGTAACTTTTGGAGCCCTGCAGGGTGCAAGATGTTTTTGCTTGTTAGAACTATGCAGAACTTTTAGGCGCGTTGAAGCCAAAAATTGGAGCTGAAGTAAAGGGTAGGTGTGGTGAGCTCTCCTTGCATATAACCAGGGGCATCGGAAAATAACGTGTTGAAAAAATAAGGAGTACTACGGGGTGGATGTGGGGAGTAAGTGTGGCCTAGGGTACTGTCTGGGCAAGTAGGTGGACATCTCGGGCGTACTAGCTGGGGTGAAAAGAGATGGCATTGAGCTTGACCTTGGCTGCCAAGCGATACCTGTGTCGACGTGTGTCAAGCTTGACTCTGCCTCCCTCCAGCCATGCATAGTTAGTGGCCAACACGCCTAAAACTTATGCAAAGACTGTATGTAATGTGGCCAACAATTTTAACTGGGGATGTAGAAGAATTATGATTTTTCTGAAGATATATTTTGGGGCTTTTTATGCCTTTACTTGCAGAGAAGGGCAGGGGTAAGGAGCAACAGGCCCGACATGAATCCAGGCCATCTGCCTACATGGGGCATTTGTCCACTAGGCCAGCTGCTCCCCCAATTATGATTTTTAATTTCAACAGAATTTCTACAGTAAATTGATAAATGTCCAGTTTTTGGTGCATTTAGAAATTCCAGTATTGCAGTCAAACTGCTTTATTTTCATTTTTGCACTCTCTTAAACTTTGGGTAACTGATTTCCTGTTTTGATTCATACCTGCTTTTATTTTGAAAGAAAATAAGGAACCTCTGGCAGATCAAAGATTTTGGCATGTACTTTACATGGCAAAAGGAACTTGTTATGGACTGTAAAGCCTACAAGGTGACTGTAAAAGACAACACAAGGTGTAGATTTAATTGCAATTAAAAATTAATACACTTATAATAGACAAAGATTAATCAAGATTAATGCATATTAATCAAGATTGACAGCCTTAGTTTGAACTAATCCCATTCATACTATTCAAGATTTAAAGTTAAGTGTCTTACACAATCACACACCAGCATGTTACTGCAGGAACTGGGGCTCAAACCCCCAACTCGGTTGAGAGACGACCAACTACTGAACCACAGTCGTGTGTATGTTTGTATCCCATGTACCAGTGGTGTAATCTGGGATAACAAATATACCCAGAGGGAGTATTGTATTGTATTATATTGTATTGCAATGTATTGTATTGTAATAGCTAACAAATTAAACACAAGGCAAGTCAAGCTAGTTAATGAAATGTATTGTGATGCAAGGAATAAAGTACTGTTCACTGGATTATGATTCACAGGAGTTTTGCAGAGAAGGCTCTGCTAAAAAGATGCTCCCTGGGTTATTCAAGCAACATTCTTTGACTTTTCAGGGAGTGCATGGCTAGAAACTCCCATATGGATACATACATTCTTGATAATGTGTATTGAGTACAATAAAATAAGTTCAAAAGCAATCAATACATAGTAGCATGAATCTGTATGAGGGTGCAAGAAGCTTTATGCTATGATGGAGGAGGCTGGGGTGGAGGAGGTTAAGCTTTGCCAGCAGCAGCAGCAGCAGCAGCGTGGTGCATCATCATTAATGCAAGCAGGGATTAGTGAGAAGTGTGCCATAGTTAAATACACTGCTGTGAGAGAAAGAGCTGTGATTGGCTGTGGGAGCTGGGAGGTGATAATTGGGATCAGCTGTTTGTCAGCTGATCATGGCTGGGTGTATGACTACAGTGTCTCACATGAACTAGTGCTAGTTTACATTGAAGGAAATACATTCTGCCTCCTCTGCTATAAAGTTCCATGTACAAATTATTTTCAAACCTGGTTATGTATTTTTAAATTGATCTTAAATGACACAACTTAAGCAAAAGCTTTTGGAGTCAATCAATTACATATGGCTGCAACATTGAAAAAAAGGCAGCTAAGCCAAACTCTAAAAAAGACATCGTTCTGTGATTAAAATCATCCGTCTCCTAACAAGCTGTTCAGGTATCCTTTCACTCCTCCAGTCCTTCTAATCTGATGGTTTCCAGATAATCCGGAGCTGCAGATTTGACCTGCTCTGCTCGGTAGTGATGCACCATGACTCTGGACAGCTGTGGCTGACCACCTCCCCCCCCCCCCTCCCCCCCAGTCAGCACAATCAGGCCTTGGTTGTAATCTGCATATGGACCGACAGATGCTCACGTCTCTGCTTGTGTTTGCACATTTCTCCGGAATGCACTGCACATCGTTCCCCTTGTTTTTTTTAATCTTAGAAGCCAACTTCTAACACATGCCCCAAATCCAGCAGAGGGTTTGGTCGTAAAAAAAAGCATCTGTATTTTGTTTACACAGCAGCCATGTTAGTGACAGTCTAAAACCCCTAAAACCAAAGCACATACGGAGAGAAGTGATGAAACACAGCCCGAGGGGAACACGGGGGAATTCATTGGCTACTACTGTCCTCTGGTGACTGATAGACTAAAGCTACTGAATCCTCCGCTGAGCCTACATGTGACAAAACACACCTGCAACAGATGGACGCCTGCAGTGCTTATCATGAGTATCAGAGTGGAGAAATGCTGTCAAATGGGATCAGCGAACCTACAAGTACAGATAAAAGACAATAAAAGCCAAACAGCAGACTTATCCTGGCCTGGGATTTCTGTGTAATCCCTCTATCTGAATCTCACATAACAAGCAAACAAAAAGGAGTAATAAAAGATAATCTTGACACATGTAGGCTCAACATGCATTTGTTTTACATTTGGTAATTTACTCAGGTATCTGGGATTAGGTTGGATTACCCCTCTCTCCTTAGGACTGCTGTTTACCTACATTTTTATCTACGCTCACCTGCTGTCCACAGGAGAACACACCTTATAAACACACAGACATTTATGGCACAGACAAAAGTGAGAGCAACATTCACACAGTAGCCATTTTCTTTTGATGTAACAATCAGGAAGGGAAGCTATAATGCTGCCATGCTGCTGTGTTCCTGTTTTCAAGTCATTAAATGGAGGAAATGTGACCATTTCTATCACTAATTAGCTGAAACATTTACTTATGAGCAACTGCAGGAGAAAGAAGAGTGTAACGGAATATCAACCAAAGCTTGAAGTAAAGTAACACTTTGGTTGACTCTGCAGGTAATGTTCAACAACAGCTAACCAGATCTCAACAATATCTTCCTAAGATTTTTCTTAAATTTTCTCTTAAGAAAATTCCGGGTGATAAGTATGACCCCATCTTAAACTGCTGAATTGTTCAGACCTGCATGCTTGAATCAAATGAAAGAATGAATGCCAGGAGTGTGTAAGCAGGAAGCACATGTGCATTCATCCTAATTAGCACAGGGAAACGCCCCTTTGTGCTCATATAAGGGCATGGGACTGCAGAGCAGTGTGCAAACACAGAGGGCACACAGGAGTAAGAGGAGAAGGAGCACCATCCAGATTACATAAACTGTCTTGATACTTTGATATACTTCAGTAGTTCGTAAGCAGATGTAGTGCTGCTGCACCTGACACCAAAAGAGGAAGATTTAATCATATTGTTAGCACTGCTGCATATTAAATATATGCTTTGCATTTCTTAAAAGTATGATTTGATAAAATCACTGATTTATTCTAAAACTTGATGCTTTAAAATGATGGAACATCTTTAAAACACGTCTATACCTGCTGATGAACATATACCTGTGTGTTAAGATTGGTTTTTACTGTTTTAAATAAGTCTTTGACAATAAAACTCTTACACATGTGCTAAATTAAAAGTTGCCTCTAAAAAAACTAGAATATCATGAAAAAGTTTATTATTCCTTTGATTTTATTTAAAAAAGTTAAACTTTCATATATTTTAGATTCATTTCATACAAAATCAAATACTTTATTGTTTAAATGTTGATTTAAAAAATCAACTATCTCATAATATTATCACAAAACACCAGTCCAAAAAAAAAAAACAGTTAAATTGTAAAAACTGTTAACTGTCAGTATGATGTATACAACATATAAATTCTATATTTTTTAAATATTGTAAATATATATTAAAAAGAAAAAAATGTTTTGAGATGGTGGATCTTTGATTTTTCTGAGCTGTAATCATCAACATTAACATGAAAAAGTCTTGACTTTGTTTAAGATTAATCTTGCAAAAATGAAATTTGAACTTTCTGAAGTAAATCACAGGAAAAAATATGAATTTTACTTGATATTACATTTTTTTAGATGTACTTAAAAATTCACAATTACACATTTTGTAGCTAAGATCAAACACTGCATGTCTTACTTGATACCAAACCAAATGTAAGTCATGGTTTTTAGCATAAATGTTCTCACATACAAGTGTAAAACTGATAAAAAATGTAGTAAAATGGAATTAAAAGTTCTATTTTGTTGTGTCATTCTTCATCTAGCACATTTTAGAGCTGATGAGTGCAAAATTAAACATTTTATTCATCAGCACTTAAATGTTCAGAAGAGTGCTCTGGAGAGTTCTTAGATTTCTTTCTTAGTTAATAACAAATCACAAGGAAGAAAACTTGTGTGAATGTCAAAATCCTCTTTAAATCTGCTGAAGGTTTAAAGGACAAATGTCTTCTTAAGAATGGTTGTTGAATGAGGTCCACTTAAATCAGGCTGTGTTACAGACACAGTAGACCTTTTGCTGACACGTCACTACAACAGTTTTACATGCTGTTGACATTAGGCTACCATGTATATTAATGGATAATTATGCTCAAAGCTGGAAGGCTGAAAAATTTAAAGACAAATCATCATACCTAACACAAACGTCAGTGACTTTGTCAAATAAAGGAATTCACCTGGAGAGCTCTCACAAACAGAGTAAACAACTGGGAGAGCATACATGGCTGTCCTCATGAATAACTCTCTTTTTAGTGTTCATTAAATGTCAAAATATTCTCATCAGACAACACAGACAGGTCTAACCCACAAATTCCACATACTCTGCTGCACCGTAGTCAGCATTTTGCACATACCATACCAGGGGTAAATTTTTGAGAAGGTTTTAACATTATCAAAAAATGAATACCATCCAATCCTACTGCCATTAGCATTCATGATGTTCAACTCCTGAGTCAAAGCCCAGCATGGAGATTGTGGAGGATGCGTGGAATGACTGGGCCAGTCTGGTCCAGTGGTGTTTGAACACAAGAATATTTATCTCCAACAGCATTATTTAAACTGTCGGTCTGACTTCAACTCTAAACATTATTACCATAAAATCACAACTCCCTCATCCTTCAAAAATCCCCAGAGCTGTTTTAAGAGACAGTTTTTTCTCTCTTCCACTTCACACCGAAAATTCATGACACAATGAGCCAGAAAAACTGTTAATGCTAAAACACAACAGTATTACTGGAGACAGTGTCAAAGTGAATCCCAGTCACTCACACATTTTTTTTAACCTTGCAAAGCAGATGGACTGGCCAGGCTCCACGTCAGTCATCAAGCAAATCCACCTCACAAAGCTCCAGTCTGAAACGATTGTGCCAGGTCTGAAAATGGGTCTAGCCAATCAGTGTAATTTCAGGAGAATGATGCAATAGCTACTGCCATGGTTTAATTATACTGGAAGCTGCAAATAGCCTGGATGCAGCTGTAGTAAAGCATTTTATCAGAACTGGACCACATTTCTATATGACACTAAGAGCAATAAAACGCACTGAAAGCTTTCAATGATGGAAAAGATGTTTTGCTTTTCTCCTGACCTTCTTCAACATGAGTTTATGATAGTTACAGGTGGGGTTTAGTCATATTGTAGGTATACACTGGCTGCTGGAGGAGCAATTAGCTTGGATTTTGCTACAGCATAGAGGTAGTTTTATCTGAACTGGACCCCATTTCTGTTTGTCATTCAGGAACACTCTTTTCACATAATAAACCTTTAAATTGCAAAATGGAATTAAAGATTAAATTGGCGGCCTTGCTCATGGTAGCGCAAATCTAAAGTTGAGGGTTCAACAAGCTTTATGCTATGAAGGAGGATGCTGGGGTGGAGGAGGTTAAGCTTTGCCAGCAGCAGCAGTGTGGTGCATCAGCATTAACGCAAGCAGGGATTAGAAAGAAGTACGTCATATTCAAATACACCGCTGTGTTGACAGACAGAGCTGTAATTGGCTGCTGGAGCTGGGAGGGAATAACTAGGATAATCTGGCCATCAGCAGATCACGGCTGGGTGGATTACTACTGTGCCCTGCATGGACTAAAATAACAGAAAAACTACACTGAAAGCTTTTCTTAGCAGAGAAGTTGCACATCAAGTTTTTACATCATCAAGCTCCACTTTTGGAAAACTATGATGGAGTATTTCTGCCTACTGGCTACTACCAGGACATGCTTATTACCTGATTTTGTCTTGTAGCTCTGATTGGCCCGTGATGAACATGACAGACAGACTTTTTTAAAAGTCCTGGTCTTCCCAAACACTTTGTATGAGAAGTTTTCAATGTAGAACATATCAATTATGAAATAGTTTATTTGGCATGTCAGGTCAAGATTTTAAACATTCTGAGATACAGTAAGACAGATTATCAAGGATGCACAGATTCTATATTCGGGCCTGATATGGCACAAAAACAGGGATATTTATCTTATCAGTCTTCATACTTGCTTGCAAAAAGGCCAGCAGAAGGAACTGATATGGAAGTGATTGTCCAAAATCAACACAATGGCTTGACATTGTAAAATAAAAGTACTCCATGGAAAAACTGAACCACTGTTTGAGAAATAACCTAAAGACCAGATCAGCACTGGAGTAAATGGACTGAGTTTCAAAATGATGCGTCAGCTCCTTCAGTCTCAGTGGTGTGAACTGGTGGGCTTTCAGGACATCACAGAGCGGTCGTCATAAGTGGTTGCAAGTTTCAACCCATCTCGTTGCCAATCTTTGGTCTGAACTGGGCTTAACAGTAGTCTTGGCACTATTTGGACACCTTACACAAGGACATGGAAGTACGTGAGCATGCAGGACACAAAGGCCTCATGCACGCACAATGACAAAGAGACCAGACTGCTTCCCCAGCATGAGATCATTACAACAAGTCCCTGCTGACCACAAGGAGCGATGAAAATTCAGTCGCTACAGAGCTCTCTTTCACTCACTCCCTCGTCTCATCCACCCATCTGTTCACAATAGCTTCTTATTCATCAATCTATCATCTTGCTCTTCTGTCAGTTGTGTGTCTGTCTCTTGTCTCTCAGCATCACGTTAGATGTGTATCATGCCTCCCCAGCACTGCAATGCACAGCACTCGCTCGGCCGCAGACCCTCAGGACAGTAAACGCCACACAGACTCCCACCGCACCACAGCAAGCGCAGGGCACAGGCTCTATCCAAATTGTTAAATAATCAATGTGTTCCCATGGCAACCAGCACTAGACAGTATTGGCCAGAGAACTCCGTTTAGCCGCCTCCCCCTGCTTCACCTCTCTCTGGGCTCTCACTGCAGTTTATGCGGCTCTGTGCTTTCACATGCGTGGCCATGGGCTGGATGTGCCTGACTGCCTTCAGCTCTGCCTGTTACACACACAACACACATATACACATATACACACACACATGCTCGCTATCAAGTTCATACATCATGTCTTAAATAATGAAAGGCTGTGTTAAAAATTTAATCATGGCTACAACTGAGTCAGGACGGCAGATCTGCATGATTACCGGACATGCTGCTATTTATTATGTATGTGTGTTTAAACATGAGGATCTTAAGCACTTGACACTCATGAATCAGCTGAAATGCCTTTGGTCTCACTCATCTGTGCTTAATACTACTGATTTTCCAGCACTGTAAAAATGAAGCTATTTTAGGGGTGCAAAAACCTGCAGTTCCTTGAAAGTCCACTGGCAGTACAATCCATGGAAATCTAATTAACACCCTCATGTGAAAATGTCCATTTTTACAGCACAAATGAACATGTTTACAACCTGGCACAAAAACTTGTATGTCTTTATATGCACTCGCTGTGCAGGAGTACATATTTCGTAACTCATTTGTTTAAAGGATTTTGAAGCAGCTCTGCATAATAAGGGCTACAGCTGATACGACTCACAGGTGGGCATGTTGTACCTGGTTGCTAAGGCTACGAGATAAGTCTGCACCATATAATGCTTTCCTACATATGGAGCTTGGGACTGGATGATATTTTTAGAAAGTGATGGGTGGTAAACCAGTATTAATATCGTCACCAATAAAATTTCTGACACTGAATAGATTTTTGCAACACCGTCATCACCAGCATGTTGTGTTGTTGTGCATATGAGGGATAACTGATGCCACCTTTAGTGTAGAAGAGTGATATGTTGTAGAAAACAGCTCAGACTGAGTCAAATCATCAGTGCGTTTTACTCTGACGTGAAAGATCAGACAGGTAACGAGTTAAATGTCTCCCGTCTGTGTCACTGGAACTAACATGCATAAAGGCCAGCTCACCGTAATTCAGTCAAATTTTGGCCCGACTGCATAGTTTCAGCTCATCGTCACACATCGGGCCCAATCATGAACCTTGGGAATGACAAAAACTCTTGTAATATGACATGATGAATGATGCATCCAAGACGCCCCATGACCATGACTCAACAAGACAAAAATGACAGAATTTAATGTCAACAACGGGAATCCTGACCCTTACAAAACGGAGAGCAATCGCTCCTTATCTTTTACTTTTTACTGCGATGTCACCACTGTAATTTTTACTCCCCCCAGGAAACTACTGTGTACCTTTTGTTTTATGTACTTCACATTATTAAATGCTAAGGGTGGGAGAAAAAATTGATACAGCATAGTATTGCGATATTTGGTCTGGTGATATATCATATCATCTCGCTTACCAAGTATTGATTTTTTCAAATTCATTGCTAATATAACTGAAGTCTATGATAATGGAAAAATAAAACAAACGTTTGGACAACTGTTTGTCCAGTGAGGTCAGCAAAGGTGACGATCATAGAGCAGGAGAAAGTTAGTACAGCAAACATGGCAGCACCAGGGGAAGGACATTAGGAATGCAAGTAGAGCACAAATGAGATGGACATGACACATGAGGTTTGCAAGAAGTGCTTCATGAAAATAAAATACTGCAGAAATATTACAAACATGAGGGCAAGACTTATGCCTAATCAGCTTAACAGTGAAAAAATGGTATAGATCGCAATATATGGTATCACAATAGTTACTGTAATGCAAAATGTTTGCAATCACAATAATATCGAATCGTGACCCAATAATTGTGATAATACCATATCATGGGGCCACTAGTGATTTCCACCCCTATTACATGCATACCTTAAAGGGATACCCCAACATTTTGGCAAATTTGCCCATTGCCATAATTACTATAGTCTTAGAAATAGGTCTGTTTCCTTTAGTTGTCCGTGCAAGCTGTTTCTAGATCTGGGGGGACCGTTAAACCAGCTGCACCAGCTAACGCTATGTTAGCAGACAGAATTTTTACTTTTCCTCATCAAACTCATCAAATACACAATCCAACAACTCCAAAATGCTCTCGTGGACAAGGTGTGACCTGCACATTCACCACGCTATTTGTTCAGATACTAGTTCAGAGTATTTGCTTCATGTGTCGTACTGTTACATAGTTATACGTTATTATTTCATAGTGTGGTGAATGTGCAGGTCACAACTTGTCCATGAGAGCGTTTTGGAGTTGTTGGATTGTGTATTTCATGAGTTTGATGAGGGAAAGCAAAAATTCTGTCTGCTTACATAGCGTTCGCGGTGCAGCTGGTTTAACGGTCCCCCCAGATCTAGAAACAGGTTGCACCAACAACTAAAGGAAATGAACCTATTACTAAGACTACAGGAATTATGGCAATGGGCGAATTTGCCACAATGTTGAAGTATCCCTTTAAGTTCTATCTGAAGGACTACTGTAACAGACATCCATAAATGTTATCTGTAATCCATCAATAATTGTTTCTTCTTTGTTGTGTTCCTCTTCTACGAGCAAAAGGCCACTCCAATCACACAGAGCACTTCTGTTGTAGAGTGATTGACACTCTTATATGACACTATGTTAATTTCTAAGACCATGCAGACTACCAGAAGGATGCAATGAGGAACGTGCCATGGATTAAGCTGATTTTGAGATAAAGTGAAGGTTCTCTCTCTTCTCTTTCTCCCACCAGAAGGACCAGTTGACGGGTCAGTATGGGTGTAATTTCAGTCACCCAAGTTTTTCTTAGGTTAACAAAAGCCCTAGTAATAACAGCAACATACATGTCTCAGTCAGCCTTTCTGTGGCTGGAACACAAGCTCTGAGCAGCAATGGATTGACCCTGTTTGTCGTGAACAAAACACTGCAGCAATTCAAATAATTCCAACAGTGATATGTGGGAGACAACAGCTGAGTCCATGTCCAGTCATCAGCATGTCCCACAGAATTGCGAGCAACACGGTTACAAACTGGACATCATCCAGTCATGCCGTTGGACTTAACATGCAACACAGTAAATGGAAAAATACGATTTTTTTTTCTTGTCCCAATTCAAGGTCTGTAATAACAGCAACAAACAGTGAGTGCACCTGCTTTGCAAAGCATCTCTGTCTGCCTGTCAGGGGCTGTAACACAAGCTGCAAGATCGTCCTGGTCTGTTTCTAGCCCAGTGCTTCAGCAAGGCATATAACAGCTAAAACTACTGTTTCAAGGTGTGTTTGAACTCATGACTGGCTTGTTTTAAGTCAGGGGTGTCCAAACTTACTGAGGGCCAGATACAGAAATACAAAACGATGGTGGGGCCACTTTCTTATACCCCATCTTGAGGATATTAAAATTAGTAAAACCAGTCTAATGTAGGTTAAAATATGCATTTTTGCCTCTTTTTAATCCTACTCTATCCATTTTAAACCAATGTTTCCCTACGTTTGCAGCTTTTTGCCCATTTTTGTCACTCTCTGCTACTTTTAATCAATTTTTGCTACTTCATGCCTTTTTAAGGCTATATGAAAGTTCATAAATAGATACAAAAAACAACAAAAAAAAATGCTGCTTTGATAAGAGTGGTTATTATCCATGGCCCTAAATTTGGCTCAGGCCCAGAAAGCCCTTCCCCCATATAGGCAGCCTTGGCTGAAATCAAGAAGTGCAATACAATCAGGCATGAGCATCATTTTTTAATGTGGGCCATATTTCATTTTATTTGAGCATTCTCCATGGGCCAATCAATATGGACCATGGGCCACATTTGGCCTCCAGGCCATAATTTGGACACCCCTGTTTAAGTCTACAGTGTTTCGAAGAAGTGGGCTGTGGCATTTAACAAGGTCAGAGAAGCACGGTTGCTCTGTTAACACACCAGCCAGCTGCTAAGTACAAGCAATGAAACACACTATCTCCAACAAGTTCTTCAAAAAAAGTCTGTAGTTTTTATTTTGCTGAAGTGCTTTAATCGCAAACACATCAGGAAATGTGGTTTAGTCGGAGGCAGCTTGACACAATCAACCTAAACTACAGATGCAGTTACAAAGACCTGAACACAGAGCCTTATAAAACACTCCAAAAACAGTAACCTCCATATCTAAACCATTCCCCATTGGGAAATTTTGCATTTGAAAATGTTGGTCCAATCATGCATAGTGTGCATAAAAGTGGATGTACTTTTTTCTGACTTGTGTTTTTTAAACCCCCGTCTTCATCTCAGTTGGAGTGTAGAAGAAGAACGGGGAGGGTTCAGCATGTGCAGAGCGACGGCATGCTGACAGGGCAATAACCCCTCCCTCCTTAGCAAACATTTCCACATCACTTCCTCCCTCGCCAGGTTCACCGACATGGCAGCTCGGTCTCCAGTGGTGACATCGCAGTGAAATATGACAGTCAGCCTTGCTCAGATGATGCACCCAGACAGTCAAATGATACAGACATCGCTAAAGGAGGCCCACAGTCAGAGCTCATAGCAGATAAGAGACTGGAAATAGAAAATGTAATATTCTTTTGTAATGCATTTTATGTTCTCCTGCAGAATGTGGGATGGGAGACGCAGTCGGTGCTGCTTCTGCTCTGATCCCCGCGGCTCTCATTGGCCTCTTGTAGGCCACGCTGCAGTCCAATCAATACCGACTCAATTACCATGCATCCAACATCTCATTCACGCTGTGGCCCCTGCGCCGGAGGGAAGAGGGAAGGAGAGAGGCAAGGTGAGAGAAGAAGAAGAAGAAGAAGAAGTGACAGACGGATGGCGGTGAGAGGGACAAACACATGATGGTGAGAGATGTGTTATCCGATGCATTGATGTCGCATTCTTTGTTGGAAAGAAAAAGGAGACGTAATAAAGAAAACCACAAAGCGGTAAAGGGCAGCAGCTCCTCTCCTGCTACAACACAAGGCATTCATTTTAAAAGGAAATTAATTAGTCCCCTCATAAAACAGCACCCATTACAGCTCAAAGTTTCCTGATTTGATGGCTGTGATTGAGCATTGTGACTATGTTTTATCTCTCCCCTCCCCCCTCCCTCAAACGCACGTTCATGAAACCATAATTAATAGCCCGTCACAGCTGTCAGCATCGCTCCCTCCTCATCTTTATGTAATATTACAAAAGCATTCTCTGGCTTACCTCTCTGCCATGCTGAGCAGCTCCACACAGAGCTGGCTAGTTTGACCTTCAGGAGAGGCAGCCACAGAGGGGAGAGTACTTAACGAATATTCATGACCATGTTGCTCAAGGAGGCCTTCTACAAGCCTGCTGACAATTTATCAGGTGTAAACATGGCAGGGTGTGTGTTTGTGAGGCTTTCACTTAGGTATAATGTGTGTGTGCATTTATACTTGGTTAAAACTAATGTTAGTTCTTCATAATGAGGAGCTGTGCTGCTAATCTACAGTACATCAGTCACCAGGATCACAATCACACAGCCACCACCAGGAGGCTAAACTAACAGCTAAAGTGAAAGCATCATAAAAGAAGCCTGTCATGTGTGAGTGTTATCAGTATGCCTCACATAATCCCGCCCCCACTTATTCCTCTACATCAGAGGTCACTGCAGCGTGTTACCTCACAGCTCTTGACTAGTTGCTACCCCCTTGTTGCCAAGCTGAGACAGCTCGGTCCTCTCCGGTGTTTCAAATCCTGCGCTGATGACAAGGCACAACAACCGCGGCACACACGACTGAGCGCTGCCATTTTGATGCTCTCACCAGCATCTCGTCGCCTCCTTGGTCGACAAGAGGGAAGAGTTTAACTGCTATGGTGTCATCGGGGAGAAAAGGGATTTTTTTAAACACATCTTCTAGGGATGCATGATATCGGTATGGGCAGATATTAGCTTAAGAAGTTAATCATCAGTGTTGGCAGATATGAACATTTCTGTCAATATATCAGCTGTAAATATTGGCCTATATACCGAAAGTAAACGTCAGCAGTATGTGCAAATAAGGCTGGACCAACAGACCTACGTCAGCTGAATTCTTTCACTTTGTTTAATGCATTCCTACAACTTTAAAGTGTGTTTGAAGGACTGAAAGTTGTCTCTCTGACCAGGATTTTAAAGGCTGAAATTCAAGATCAGAACTATATATTGAAATATCTATGTTGTAGGCCTTGGCAAAATGGCTTGAATATCATTTTTTCGCCCTTTGCGGCAACAGAATTATATCACAGTATTACCAATTTAGAAGAGACAATGCATTTAAATGCATATTAAGTGGTTACAGCCCCCTTCTCCTCATAAAACAAACCTGTAATAGCATACCAAAGTCATGCCTGGGCTTACGACCACAGAAAAACTCTCTACTTGTTCACATTTTTATAACAAAACCTGTAGTTTTAAGTTTATCTCCTCATTCACTGAGATGTGTCAAGCTGCTTCTGAAAACATCGCATGTCCTGATGTTGGCCTTCACAATAAAAGCACTTTGGGACAACCTGAACTACAGCCTTTTACTATGAAGGATTTGTCAGCTGTACCAGGTTTATCATTGATTTAACTTAGCTCTAGCAGCAGTTCTTGTGAGTTTGTGCTACTACAGAGTCATACAGCTGCTTCTCTGATCTTATTTATCACCACAGCCTGCTTCGTTTAATCATCATGGATTTATAACATGAAAATCATCCATTTAAACACACTTTTAAATAGCTGTTTAAGGCGTTGTAACAAGAGTTGCTGCAGAGCTGGGCAGAAGACAAACCATCTTCAGCCCAGCTTATATTAAAGCCCACGGAGTGGCTTTGCGAAACAAGTATTTGATTGATGTTGCTGTTATTACAGACACAGAGAAGAGACTACAAATCACTTCTGTCAATCACAAATCCCTTTGTTATGGTTTTGGCAGCATTGTTTATGCACCAGTGATGACTGTGTTGCAAAAATCCATACCATGGCAGGAATATTACTGGTGACAGGACTGACACTGGTTTAAAGCCAACTATTACTGTAATAATGCTCCATACATCCGTCTTCTTCTGCTTATCTGGGGTCGGGTCGCAGTGGCAGCAGACAAAGCAAGTCAACCCAAACCTGCCTCTCCCTAGCAATGTTTTCCATTACTTCCTTAGGGATTGAGAGGCGCTCCCACACAAGATGGGATATAAAATCCCTCCGGCGAGTTCAAGGTCTGCCTCTGGGTCTCCTCCCATTTGGATGTACCTGGAAGATTGTTAAAAGAAGGCGCCCAGGAGGCATTCTGGTCAGATGTCCGAACCACCTCAACTGGCTCCTTTCAATGTGAAGGAGCAGCGGCTCTATTTTGAGATCCTTCCGGATGTCTTAGCTTCTCGCCTTATCTCTAAGGCTGAACCCAGACAACATCCTGAGGAAACTCATTTTGACCCACGATCTTGTTGTTTCTGTCATCACCCAGAGTTCATGACCATAGGTGAGGGTTGGGACACATATCGACCGGTTAATCGAAAGCTTTGCCTTTTGGCTCAGCTCCCTCTTCACCACAACAGTATGGTACAGCACCTGCCAAACTGCTGATGCTGCACCAATCTGCCTGTCATTCTCACGCTCCATTCTACCCTCACTCAAGACCTGGAGATACTTGAACTCCCTCACTTGGGGCAAAGACTCACTCCCCACCTGGAGGGAGTAATCCAAGGTTTTCCAGCTGAGGACCATGGACTCAAGCTTTGTGGTGCTTATTCTAATAAGCACTAATGATACTGGTGTCAGCTAACATGAATTTGTAAATATCAGCATCATATATCGGCAGAAATCCAATACTGTGCATTGCTAGTACGTTCATTTATTTTTAAGGTTTGTAATGAGAAGCATGTTTTCCGTGTGACTCTGTAAAGATTCTGGTGCTGTTGACAAGGTAGTGTCTATTTTTATCTTTTTTATCTACTGGTTGGTAAGACAACAAGCCAAAAGTTGATTTTTTTTCAGATTGTGAACACCTTTATCAAGACTAAGGAAGGAGCAACAATAGGAAGGTAAGTGAAGGAGTGTGTGAGCAAGTTAGGAACCAAAGAAACACAGTACTTTTTTTCAACCATGCAAAGCAGATAGATTGGCCAGATTCCATGTTGTCATCTAGTGGATCCAACGTGCAAAGCATCGAGTTGATATACCTGTTCCCAGTCAGAGAAAGACCGGACCAGTCAGTAGGGGTTTAAATCACCAGTTTCTTCACGATACAATATGATACTGGTTCTTTGGACAATGAAACAATATTTTCCAATATCACAAAATCTGCCACATTACGATTTCCATACAGTAGCCTGCAATTGTTATCAGAAACCTCATAACACACCTTTCATAACACAAGGACCAAAGTAATGAAGTCCACACCTTTAGGGCAGAGTGAAGGGTGGATGTGGTGAATAGGCATGGCCTAGGGCAGTGGTTCTCAACGTGGGGGTTCCTAAGACACTGAGAGTGGGTCTCCAGATACCTTAAAAAAACCAATATTTTCTTAATCACACTTTTGCCACTATACAACAATTTTGCCACATATTAACCTATTTTGATCACTTTTTCCCACCAATTTTGCCAATTTTAACACATTTTTGCCACTTAAAAAACATTTTTGACAATTTTAAACCCATACCACTACATTTTTCTACCTGTTTGTGCCACTTCTAAAACATTTTTTGCCACTTCCTCTCTATTATCGCCTCTATCTAACTCTAACTCTATCCACTGTCCTCCTAACCTGGCACGCCAGATGGATTTGTTTCACACATCAGTCTGGAAAACCACTTATACACAGCGTTTGGGAAAGGGCAGAGACTTTGAAAAAAGCTCAGAGGGTGATTGGATGAACATTCTGTCTGTCACATCTCTATTGGCCAATCAGAGCAACAAAACACGTGACGTAGCTGCCAGTGAGCTGCGCCCCTCTGAAGGAGTAAACTCCATTAGAGCTGCATAATGCGAAATGTGGCGACTGTAGACATGTCAGTACACGACTTTTGTCGTTTTTGAAAAGAAAACAACCCACTTGTGTGCTTTGTTCTTCTTTGAACAAAGAAATGTCTTTAAGTCCTGATAAAACTGGTGCTTTACCAGCATTCACGCTAATGTCTTCTGCCATAATTGCATCAGCCTCTTGTTGCTGCTTGCTTACGCCACAACTCTGCCGTGCCTGAAAGTACTGTCTCTCAACGCTGATTGGTCCTGTCACTTTCTAACTGGGCCCAAACAGTTCAGATGGGAGCTTTGCCAGATGGATTCGCCAGTGAAAAACACGGAAATGTGCGATTCCATCTACTATGCAAGGTTACTGTCCTCCTCTATCAAATAAAGGCACAAAAAATGTCCAAAGAAAATATATAAAATATGGATATCAAAGCTTAACTTTACAATTGACCATGCTTTTGCTGACCCACTCCCATTTATCCCCCCTTTTGGGCGGCCTGTCTGCACATGAATATTCCTGATTGTACATGGCTGTGTTCAACCACCTTCAGGTACCAGGTCTCTGGCATCTTTATTTGTGGGGTCCAGCGCCACAGGCCTAGGGTACCATCTGGGCAGGTGGTAGGGTTTCCACAAGCTCCTTGTCACATGTTGGATGTACAAAGGGCCCGAAAAACTGCCAGCAGTCTCCTGACATATTACCAGGAGGGGAAAGGCCTGGACAAAAGAGATGAACCGCTTTCCCCACCTCTCCAGCTCCACGTTGTGGTACATCATGCCCCATGACGAATACTGGGTGCCCTACATGCCAAAAACGTATGCACGACTGCACAAAACATAAAGACCACCAAAGTAAAGCTCTGCTGAGTATTTTCTTTTCATAGTGATTGAAATAGTGTCTTAGTGCTGTATAAGAATCCAAGCGGACCAAAACTTGTGTCACATCTTAATATGTAATCTTTTCTGTGGTTGTCATGTGATGTTTGTGAGTCATTTTGGTGAAATGTTGAATTAAAAAACAGGGTTTTAGCTCCACAAGTTTCTTTTGCCCTCCAAGCCTCCACACCATGGCTGAAAGCTATGAATTGACAATACAGGCATTTATAGAAGAATCTGACTCCCATTAAAGGTATCCACATAAAATTAACAACCTGTAACAACCAGAAAACACACCTGATGTTCTGGGATTTGTCAATGAAAGCTCTCTGCTCTAATTCTTGTTTGCCATGTTTGTTTTCTTCCTGAGCACCCCAGAAAACAATCTTCAGTGCTGCAATTAAACCCTTTCCTATCTTAGACCTATTTCTGTCGTTTAATTGGGAACATTAGACTCTGATTCTGCTTCATGAAACTCAAGATGTAACAAACATTAAGGCCTGGAGGAACCTGAACACCACCTGATGTTTTATTTTGAAGATTTAGGGATTTTGTGTCTGATTCTCAAACAAGTCACGAGTACATAATCTAATTTAAAGTTTTTTAATCACCTAAAATGTGACTGTTTTATAAAATAAATAGACAATGGCTTCTCAGCTTGTGCTGGTTCACAAACCACAGTCATGAGACAGCGATAAAACCCCAAACCAGAAACACAGACTACTTAGAGCATCACTGTAAAAATAGTCCAGTGAAAATCACAACGCTAACTTTGACCCAAAGCCAATGAAACCATTGGTCCAGACCTCCCAGGGGGGCTCAGCTGGTCTGTGCAAACAGCAGCAGAGATCCTCCTGTCATGGCTGAGGTTTCATGCTGTTCTATAAGCTCTGCTGGGGAACGCCCACATATTCACATATCTCCATTCACTACCCGTGCTGAGTTTTGGCTCACAATAAGTGTAGGTGTTGAAAGTGATAAAGAATTACAGTAAGTAGGACAGCGGGCGAGGCAACAGAAAGAAGCTCCAGTTTCCCTGTGATAGTTACGAATACATGAGCACATTTATCCATATGCTGATGGATTTAGCGCCAAACAGCAGAGGGGAAAAAAAACAGGGCATTGTTTGAAACATTTGTAGCACTTTGGTGATTGCCAAATCAATCTGCCTCCTGTCGAGGGTCCAGATTTGCCCTTCTTCTCTGCCCACCTCGGGTAGCTCAGGCGCAGCACACCGTCGCTGAAAGAACACGTCTCAGCAGAGATGAGAGCCGCCGCCTTATTGGACGATATGAAGGCAGATCTGAAGACGGTCACAGCTTTAAGGCTGGAGGGATTTCAACAGAGGTTCCTGTGATGAAGCGCAGTAACCAGCTGGCTGTCAAACGCAGTAAAGCTCCTCTGTTGAACAGAATCAACCGTCTTCAGACACTTAAGCACAACATTAATACAGGAGGAGAGGTCTGCTGCAAACAAGCAGGTCCAGGCTGAGCAAATGTTACTGCTTTTCTCAGTTATCATCATTATCAATAGGAAAAAAGGGTTTTTCATCTTTAAATTCAGCTTTTTAACCTTTCATTTGGACATGGAAAAGCTGCTAATTCCTAGTTTACAACATTATGAGTTGGGATTAAAAATGCTAGAAGGTTATGCTGTTAGCTGTTTATTTAATCTATTCATTTAGTCTATATAAGGGAGGCACAGGTGAACAGATTAAGCATTGCTTGGTGCTACTTCTAATTTATGAGAAAATCAATTTAGTCAAAATCAAGTTAAAAATGAAAAGATTGCTTAATTAATGATTTTGATAAGAATATTCAGCAAAATTGATCATTTCTTGAATCAAGAGAAGTGACGTTAGCTTCTTAGCACCTTCAGTTTGTGGAGTTTAAGGCAGAATCTTGAACATTTGTGTATTAATATGCTGCAGCATCCAGTCTAGCCCACCTGGACCCAGACAGCCAGTATGTGGTGAGCTGGATCAGGCATGGGAAACTGGGCCAGACGCCAGTAGAAGCACAGCTTCCTGCTTCCACTCCCGTACCCAGCAGCTGACCCTTCCCATCCCTGCGCTCTCCTGAGCACATCAGCATTAGACACATGGTCTTGCCATCGATACCCAAATATGCACCAAAGAACAAAGGAGTCCAGCCAACTCCTCTGCCCATTAGTCAGCATCCAGGCCTCATAAAAGTATAGTAAGACCAGGAGGACCAAGGATCAAAAGACCTTTGCCAGCATGGACAATGTCACGCTGCCTTGCTCACTTGCACAAGTCCAAGTCTGCAATTGATCTCAGCCTCGCAGATAGCAGATCTATGGATTACACTGCCAAGGTAGGCGAACTACTCCACAACTTCCACACTATCACCATTCACAGTCATACTGGTATCCGTTTGAAATTTTGGCACATTGGAGACCAGCAAAAATCCAAAATCCTGTATCCCTAATTTACATCTCAGTTCCCTTTGTACATTAAGAAAGACTGTGAGCTGATGTCTCTATAGAAGACCATGGGTTTGTAAGGTTTTTACATCTTCCTGCTCAGGGGCCACAGATATAAACCTCTGGATCAACAATGCTTCACAGCTAACTGACCACAGAAGGAGAGTTTGAGCGTGACCACTACTTACATGTGTGATGCACACATGTACACTCTGACAGACTCAGCAGAGAAAAGAGGTAACACTTCATCAACAGGGGGCGCCAAAACGGACACAAATCAACAGTTTCCTCACTGGGTTTTTAAGCCCAGCTTCTTTGTGACAACAATATGACAACAACGATTTAAAGTTACAGCTAACAGCTTATTTATACAGTTAAAACAAAAGAATATTTGCAATTTTTGCACATAACTTTGCTCAAACCACAGCTGAATCATCAAAATCTGATGGCAATTCATCATTTGTCAGAATACTTCATCTATAGTCGTTGGATGTCAGCTGTATTTGTTCTACATGTGTACAAATGGGAGAAATCCTGTCACCCAGTTGGAAAAACAGTGTTGTGAGTTCAGTATAATGCAGAAAAAGTGTGTGGTCTGGGTTCAAATTTGGCCTGTAGGGCTATTTCTATTGATACTGAGATTTAAGTTAATAAGAACAATCAATCATTGATTTCAAAATATCTGCATTTGTGCATAAATTCCAAATAATCAAATTAATCTGTCTTACCACTTTTAGCTGCAGCTGTAGCCATGCAACAAATTCTGGAATTATACCAGCCTAGGGCTCCAATCCATGGGCCAGTTGGCCAATACATTTACTTTTACTTCAGTAAATTCTAACCAAATAACTGAAATACAATGGTCTTGTACTGTTTACACCTCTGCTTATTAGCAGATCGCAGTCTGGAACCAGACCCAGATGCTGTCCGATCTGGATCCGTGTGTACCTGCTATATCATTCTGAGGAGTGCTCTTATCTCAACCTGTGCAGCTCATTTACATTTAGAGAAATCTATTTTTAACTGTGCAGCTTCTCTCGTCTTAATGGTGGCGACATGTGATGTTACTCAGCCAATCAGATGAGTTACAGCTGCAGACATACAGATATGTGTTGGAAGTCTCAAATGCACAGCAGAGAAAGTAAGTTAGAGACACTGTGATGTAATAAGAAAGGATATCAATGAAAAGAGACTTTATATTTGGGAATGACCGGACTGTTATGTTTATTCTTCTCACAGGCAGATTAAAGCCTGCATGCATCGCATGTTTCAATACGCTTGCAATCATAATCTCAAACATTACTAAGAGTTAAAGCACACATCTTTAAAGAACCACATAGGCTAAGATCTGATCTGAGGAAGTAAAAATGAAACGATCTTAGAGCCTGATATAATCAATGACATAATCATTATCTGACAGCATAGTTCCCTTAAAGTTCTTTGGCCCTGAAGTTGTCATATAAATCCCCTCATGAGTGAGAAGTTTTCTGATATGGGCCTGATTTCAGCTCAGATTTTACTAAATGTGATGTGACAGAGGGAAAAACAGAGAAAAGCATATGTAAAACTGTTCATTTTTTAATGTGTTGAGATTTTTTATTTAAAATTTGGTTTTGAAAATTAATACTGAAAAAAACAAAAGTGAGGGAATACCAACACTTTACCCTTGATATGTATTTTTCTAATACCAAGCCCTTTGTATTTGAACAAAGCTCTTTTCAAGAGCCGTCTTTGGGACGCCTGGCTCATATCTAAATAGCCTACAAAGCTGCTTTTATTTGCAAAAAATATATTTTTTATTAACACTGTTTCATTATAATTACATCTTACTTCCAGTTCATGAAACATTGCTGCTTTCAATGATTTTGTGAACAAGACCGAATTATATTACAGGACAGATAAAATTACAATCCTGATTTTTGCTTAGGGAAATTCTATTTAACCAGATCACAGAAAATTTTAATTTATCAAGACTTTTTGAGGCCCAAACAAAAATAATACAATTTTTGCACCATAAGGCATTGGTGCTATTTGGATTTCCCTACCAATCAGTGAAATTTCCTTCAACTTGCATGTCTCCATCTTCTCTTTCTCTCCTCCACTCATGCTAACTAAATGTGTGCATAAAAACTGTCGAGTAAACAAAGCAAATATCACAAAAAAGGAGTAATACACATTTTTTAATGCAAATGACACATCGTAGATGCAACAAGGTATTCAGATATGCCTATGTTAAAATGCCATCTATATTTAAGACCTCTCAAAAGTAAAATATGACTTTTTTAAGACTTGAAATGCCATGTCCATGTATGTAGGTGAAAAAAATGAAAAAAAATGCACTACTTAATTTCCTTTGATGAACACCAGGCCGCTTATTTCAGCATTTTTTGGCTTTGAGCATGTTGTTCTCTTCAGCCGTATGATAATATAACTGCAGCAAATATGACAGGCCTAGTTTCCTTAACCTCATAAGATCTTTGTACTAACAAAAACCCAAAAAAAGGTCTTGAGTTCTCAGTGTACGGACTGATGTTGCATCATTCCTCCTATTCAGACCCCCTCCTCCTCTCTCTCTCTCTCTCTCTCTCTCTCTCACTACCCTCCCCTCCTGCCTCCACGCCTGCTGAGAAATTCTAGTGAGCATATGCAGGGCTTGGATTTGGCTGATTACATAATTGGAAATTTTAATGGTGAATATTAATCCACAATGGCCCATATTGGGTTTTATAAGCAGGCTGATCAGGATCTGCTGCCTCTCAGAGAGCAGCGGCGGTCCGCTGACAATGTAGCAGTCTTTATATTACACAAGTGGCATGGCTGACACAGCAGAGCTCCACTACAGTCTTACACAGCGAGGCGCACCAGCACATGTATGCATTTGGTGTACAGGAAGATGCATTTCTCTACATGCAAACAGATCCATTTTAATGTGACTCGTGCTCATGTGTCAGTGAAGCGTAAAAAAACAGCACAGGGAAATCCAGAAGGCTTTAGCTGCCTGCGTATCAACATTGCAGTCTGTGGGTAATTAGCTAGCTGAGCAGCAAAGCTACTGTGCAGCTCTGACTGAGCCTGCACCATGGCAACACACAGGGCTGTGTCTGAGCACATGCTCCCATCTTCCCTCCCCCCCTCCTCCTCCTCTTCTTCCTCCCCATTTTTTTTCACCTTTTCATTCCTCTTCCTTATCCTCACTGGCTTCTACATCTCTCATCTCTTTTTGGTACGCCACACCTCTCATTTGTTCACCTCTTCCCATCGTTCCCTCTCTGCTTGCTGCTCTCTTAATCCCCCGCCCCTCCTTCTCCTCCTCTCTTGCATCATCACAGCTCAAACTGACAGCTGAAAAGACGCTCGCTGGTTCATGTTTTGGGGAGGGCTCGGCGTGTCTGCCTTTTCCTCGACATTCTGAAGACAAGATCCAGATATTTTATGACTTATGGCATCGATTGGGCATGCAGAAAACACAGACTACTAAAATCTGCATGCTTGCATTTATGATTGATAAAATAAATAAACATGCCCTTTTAAACGGGATCAAAATTTTAATCAACATAGCATAAATTGTGTGTAGACAACAAGCTTTCCCCTACAATGTTAAAAAAACTGTATATCATCAAAAGTGATTTTTGCATACATTTATTAGCCTAGCAAGAGTTAGATGATCACACTGATATTACTTTGATGCCTGGACACTACAGCGCACATAAAGCCAGATAAATGAGATTTATAGCTTAAAGACTGCAAACAGGGTTAACAGATTACACAAGCTTAACACACTGTATATGAGCGTTAAGTTGTTAGCATTAGAAGTGCTGGTAGGCAGATTTTTAACCTCTAGGAAAGCCAGGCTCGCCGTTTCCCCTGTATCTGCAGTCATTATGCTAAGCTAGGCTATGCTAACTCTATATTATTGATGGATTTAATGGAAATATATGACTGGAATCTGTCCATTCATCAACCTGGGAAAAACCAGACTATCCCTTTAACATACTGGTTCCCAATCTGGGGTCCAGTGACCCTAAAGTGGCACCATAGACCTCAGAGGGGCGCAGGGTTCTGTCTGCTCTGATGTCATGATCTGATGTTGGGGCTTAATGATTTTAGGAAATACAATAAATGGGATTTTTCTCCCAGTATTGTGATGTAATATGCCATTTTTTAAAGTTCCCCACCTTGTGTATTTTTCTGCAAACACAAGCAACATTACTGAGAGGAATCATGGAGACACTGCATGACATTTTCAACATGCATTGCATTCGTTTTAATAGATTAAAAACAAAAAAGGCAATGTAGTGCAGATTGTGTTTGCAGGTGACATTGCCTCCATGTATCCTACACATACTGCTGGCCAGAGTTTCCAGTAGATAGTACGTGCCAGAATGTTACAGTTTAGAGCAGTGTTAGTCAACCCTGCTCAACCAAAGAGACAAATTGTTGAACAATACATTTGCAAGACACACAACATAAGTGGTGAAAGGTGCCAATTAAAATAAGGTAAAGGTGACAAAAATGTCAAAAGCAGTGAAAACTGGGAGAAAAGTGGCAAAAAGGGCAGAAAGTGGCAACAGTTGGTTAAAAGTGACAAAAATATAAGTTACAGGTGGAAAAAAAGTTAAAATGTGGCAAAAACACGGCTAAAAATGAGTGAAAAGGGACTGAAATGGGCAAAAACCAGCACAAAGTTGGGGAAATGGACAAAAAATGGCATCTAATTGCAAAACGGACAACAAAGGCAAAAAAATGAAAAAAAGCCCCCCCCCCAAAATGGCAAAAATGGTAATAAATGTAGCAAACACTGGGAGAAAATGGCAAAAAGGGGAGAAAAAGTGGCAAAAATGGGCGAGGAGTGACCAAAAAACAAGTTACAGGTGGCAAATGCAGTCAAAAACGTGGCAAAAAATGAGTGAAAAGTGACTAAAATGGGCAAAAATCAGTAAAAAGGAGGGGAAATGGACAAAAAGTGGTATGTAATTGCAAAATGGGCGAGAAGTGGCAAAAAAGACAAAAAATTGTGAAAAAACAGAATTAAAGTGTCAAAAATGGGTGAAAAATGCCAAAAAAAATGTGGCAAAAATAGTCAAAATGTGGCAATTGCAAAAGGCAGCTCAAATGGGGGAGAAGTGGCAAAAAAGGCAAAAAGTGGCAAAAATTGCAAAAAGCAGGATAAAAGTGTCAAGAATGGGTGGAAAGTGACAAAAAGAAGTGGCAAAAGTGGCTAAAAGCAGTAAAAATGTAAAAAAAAAAAGTAGCAAAAATTGTAAATAAGGGCAATGGAAATATACAGACAAAAAATAAAGGTTGACAATTAAAGCCAAGTGTGTAAGAGTGGAAAACAAACTGATTAATGCTACTTGCAATGGATAATTTCTGAGGCCAACGTTTTCTTTTCAAGGTTTTCTGGGGAGATAATAAATTATTTCAAATAAGACATAAAAGAGCCACAAATTCTCACAAAAGAGCCACATGTGGCTGCAGACCCACACGTTGAGTATCACTGGTTTAGAGTAAAATGAAAGGGAGGACAACAGCTGTGAGAAGAACTTTGTTGAAGCACGACTTGATGCATTCAATATTGGTGTCATTATGCATCAATTATGGACCTCATGTGATTTATCTTTTGGATACTGGATTATACATGACCTCCCTGATAAAAGCTAATATAGAAAAAAAAGGCAGTTGCATTTTTTGTGCAGCCCAGCTCAAGATTCTTTCTCTATCTTCTTAAAATCATCAAAGTGTGCAATTCTGCAAAATATCAATTTAGATGGATGATTGCATGATTAAGAATAGCTAGGTAAAAGGCATTTAACTATCTGTGTGATCATGGGGTCTGCTGGGTTTTTATTAGTGGGGTCTTGCTCCACCTGAGAGAGTACAGTCTGGATAAAAAGACACCTTACAGCTTTCAGAGGATTCACAAGAGCAGCCCCTCCCCCCGTATAAATCAGACATGACAGTGGCATTTCAAATATGTGTCCTGATTTATTTCTAGCTGCAATCGGTAAAGCACATTAAAACACAACACGTCTGCTTTGTTCTTTCCTCACATGTCTCGGCTTGTGAGGCGTCAGCTCTGAGGCAACTCTTTCTGTCGTTACTGAGATGCAGCAGCAGCAGCGGCAGCAGACCTTTTGGACTGCTGTATATGATGACAGAATGTAATCCTTTTTTAAGTCTAAGAAGCTAATCATAGCATACAGCATACATTACAAGGTTATGGTTTTCTTTTAATAGAACATACAGTTTGTTTCACAGCAGTGGGAGGGATGGGGAAGCAGTCTGAGTTGGACGTGTAAGTTTGTAGTGTAATCTCAAGTTCATGCTGCAGAATAATTAAATTACAGGATGGAATATGGCTTAAGCGGTTTGTTAAATACGCATCCTTTGACAGAATGACCAACATGAGAGCTGGATTTAAAAACATATCTGAATTTTATAGAAACCTTTCAATAAAACCAAACATTCGACACACTATATGAGCAAAAGTATTTGGCAGCACCTGTCAGTTATTGAATTCAGATGTTTCAATCAGACCTGTTACCACAGCTGTACAAAATCAAGCACCTAGCCATGCAGCCTCAATTGCAAACACTTGCGATACCAAACAGATCGCTCTGAAGCGCTCAGTGACTTCAAGCTTGATGCTGTGATGGATGCTACCTTTGCAATAAGACAGTTTGTCATATTTCATACCTGCTGGATATTCCACAGCCAACTGTAAGTGATATTATTAGGAAGTGGAAGCGTTCAGGAACAACAGCAACTCAGTACTCACGATTTAAGAAAATAATCTCATTGAGATTTTTTACCAAATATTGCAATTTAATAAGCGATTATTTCTTAAGTCCCTCATCTCATGCATTTTACAACAAAACAAGAAATAATTCATTCTATACCATAACCAACACAATATTAGATTAAAGTAAGGCAGAACAATTTTTAAAAAATACCTAATTCTGATGATCTTTTCACTCATTTTGCAAATTTGATATGAACTGTTGAATTAAAGGGAATGATCATTTGTTACATATTTCTCATATTCAATAAGAAAAACATACAAAAATGAAGAAAATTTGATTTTTTTGTGCCCTATTCTAAAAATATGGCACTAGAATGATTGCATGATATGTAATGCGTAACATCTCTGCCGCATGAAAAGTTCTAAACAGGTTTTTTGACTAAAATTTCAGTCTAAAGAAATATTTCACCTTCTGAGATTTGAAAATTGCAGTAGGCCATATTGCAATTCAATGTAATTTTTGATTAATTGCCCAGCCTTAATAATCACAGAGAGGATCAACAATGGCTGAGACGCATTGTGTGTAAAAGTTGAAAACAAAAAATGTACAGTGGGAGCCTCATGGAATAGGTTTCCATGGCTGTGCAGAAGCATGCAAGCCTCAGATCTCCAAGTCCAATGCCAAGTGTTGGATAGAGCGGTGTAAAGCACACTGACACTGGACTGTGGAGCCAATCTTAATGCTTCAGCATACCAAGACATTCTGGACGATGCTATTCTTCCAACTTTGTGGCAACAGTTTGGGAAAGACCCTTTTCTATTCCAACACGACTGTGCCCCAGAGCACAAAACAAGGATTATAAAGACATGGTTCGATGAGTTTGGTGTGGAAGAACTTGACTGTCCCACACGGAATCCTGACCACAACCCCATGGAGCACCTTTGGGATGAACTGGAGTGGAGATTGAGAGCCAGGCCTTCTGGCCTAACATCAGTACCCTACCTCATAAATGACTATCAGAATGAATGGACACAAATTCTCACAGAAATACTACAGAATCTTGTAGAAAGCCTTTAAAGCAGAGAGGAGGCTGTTAAAGCTACAAAAGGGGGCCAACTCCATATTAAACAACATGTGTTTGAATTTAATGGCATTACAGACCCTGTTGGTGTAAGGGTCAAGCGTCTGAATACTTTTGTCAATATTGTGCAAATGCTCAGTCAGAAAGAACCTAATCTTTGCTTTTACTGTTTGTTACTAAATCATGATACATTTAAGTCCATTATTAGTGCAGTGAAAAGAATGACTGGCTTTGTGGACAAGTCAAAAAACATCAGCAATTTGTTTTCAAACATATATCTTTTCACCATCCCTCTTTTTCAATCCATAACAACTTCCCTTTTCCAGTAGTTCATGTTGTATTCTTTGATTCAAGCAGAGTTCCTTTTTATATTTCAAAATAAAAGCATCACTATATCCACACAGAGAGCCAAATAACCTTAATTAAGACAGTACAAGAATCCAAAAACAAAAGCTGTTTAAAATGCATCACAGAGGAATTTCAAAGTAGATCAAAGAGGAAATTAATTATATATAACTAAACTCATATATTAATTGCAATTAAAAAAGATGTTTGACAACCCTGCTCACTGCTGTTGATTGTACACTCTATGTATTGTAAGGAGAAAATCTTCCTCATGAGGGTGTTACAAATGGCTTTTTACTTTGTAAATCTCACATCCTAACAAATATATTTGTCTCATTTCTGGTCAAAAATGTGTCTTAAAGCATCAAGAGGAAAAACACCATGCAAAGACATTACAAGCAAAAAAGGCTTGAATTGCCTGTAATGACTAAAAATCGCTGCCAGAGCAGCAATCAAATGTACTCGTCAAATTTCTTCAACTGGAATATACTGTCTTATCTCGAGGAATTTAACAAGTACATTTACGACTCCTCGGATATGAAGCTTAAATTAAACATAATGATCCATTTTTGATAAGAAATTAGACATGTCAGCTTGAAGAAAAATGAGTGGAATCGCTCCAGGGTCTTTGTAGTATTCACATACAAGTGCTCTTTTGGGCTTGTTATGCTTGAGCCATCATGTGAAGGAGAAGCATGGATAAATTATGAATCCAGTTAAAGAATACAAACTGCAACTCTCATTCTAAAACAATCCAAGGCTAACTGAGGGATTTACACAGAGCTGAAAGCACTTAACATGGCAGGACTAGAGTTTTTTAAAGATATATTTTGGGGGTTTTATGTTGTTAGTTTGTGGAGGAGGACAGCGGATAGAGAGAGTGGATGTGGGATGGGTGGGGGAGAGACATGTGGGAAAGGAGCTGTTGGCCAGACTTGAGCCTGGGCCGCCTGCACACATGGGGCCGTATGCACCCCAAGACTGGAGCTTTTAAGATTTGCATCAGTCTTGACATAGTGCTGAATTACTTTTAAATGAGCTCACCTTATTTATGCTGCTTTACTGACTGGATTACACAAAACTTAAATCAAAGCAGCCATGATGATTTCACAGAAGTAGCTACGTAGCTCTCACATAAAAGGTTGGACCACAGCCTGCTACCATGCTAAGTGCTGATATTTTCAATTCCAAACAGGGCCTTCAAAAGTTTTTAACTGCAACTAATTTTAGAATTTCTGTATAATTAATCGCCACCTTTTTTTTGAGCATTTAAAAAAATCCCACTATTTTGCATTCTGTGTCATTTTTTTTATTTTACTACCGTCTCAAACTTGACATCCTGTTTAGATACAGGCCTACTTTAATGGGTAGATTAAAGATTTTAACATGAACTTAGCAGAAAAAAAGAATTTTTTATGGATTGAAAATGAAAATAAAATAAGAGAACATTAAAAAGGTTCAGATGACTTTGACTAGGCTGCAGGGAGAGGCTGACATGCCTTAACCAAAGTGTATTTAAAGGGACAATAAAGCGTGTAAGTTTCTATAAGCATCTGGCTGATCATTAAATCTGCTAATTAACTTTAGTTCTGACATTTCAACCCATATTTGAACACTAGATTGATCATTTTAACTCATACAACTTCCTACAAAGTTCAGGAGTACTTTTCAGTGCTGATCCAAGTAGATGAAGAAGATCCCTGCAGGTCTCATCCTGCATACCTCAGTCTCCTCCTCCAGTCCACCTCATTTGTTATCCAGCTTCTCAGAAGTCTATGCCTCATCTGATCCTGCATCCTTCATCCACACCACCACATAGGGGGGTATCCTATCCTTGCAGTATGAAGTCATCACAATGGAGTCTAATGACCAAATACACTGCACATTTCCCTTTCATTAAAATGGTAAATTATTGTTAAACCTGCATTAGCCTCTCCTTATTGAACTGATGTATGTTTTTGCACCAGTGATGACGAAGTAATGTTACATCACACAGAACCAGTGAGGGTCAATGGTATCAATGAGCAAAAAAAACATGATTAATTCCCAGGTTTAGAAAAATCAGAACTGGGCTTTTTCTCCATCCCTCCTTATAAATGCTGACAAACTGATCATAGAATAAGTCAAACACCTACTAATGAATAGCACTTAGTATGCTACACTAAGAGTTTGGGCATTTTCTACCTAATTTTTTCCTTCTTATATTCTCTAAATAAAAATCAAGCTACATAGATGACAAGCCAGCAAAAGTATTCATCAGCAAATACTGGAAAACTGCTCAGTCTTTCCCAGGTTTTCCAGGACATGTGTGAACCCTGCAAATCCCTCCATGTTTAGTGAACCACAATGGGGCATTTTTGGGAAAACTGATTCCATTTTCAGGAAGAAAAATGATCTCTCTCATTTCCTTGGCTACCATCCACATCCTTTTTCCAAAATGTCTGATATTTAGCTGGGATTGCTTGTATTGTTCCTCTCTGGTACAAGGTAAAAGGCAGGCTCTCTTCAATTAAAATGTATTGGGTCTACACACATAAAAACAATCATTTATAATAAGCAGAGAGGTTTGATTTAGGGATCATCTGCAGGGCTGTGTATGTTCATCAGACATGAAAAAGGTTTGCTCTGCTTATGTTTTGTTTCCTTAGTTGGGGAGAACACAGGAAGTCTCCAGGAGCCAAACATATGCTGTTACTATATACAGCAGGTCTATACAGTTCAGTTCACATACCAAGATGTGACTATAATGCTCTGTCTGTGAGCCAGAGAGGAAGAGAAATGTAGAGTTTCTATTAAGAAAGACAGAGTTATTTAAATTAAAAAATAAAAAAAAAACATTGTCAGACATTATAGTGTGGTAAAATGTTGTTGTTATGTGCATTCTTTCAGGGATTTAGCCAAAAGGCAACAAATGAGGTATAACCAACCAGTACCCTCTTCCTAAGGTAGTCAAAATTGGCATTTTTCTCTGAATATTAATAGTAAAACAATCGCCTGAGAAATGTTTAATATAGCAACAAAATGGCAGTTTGATTCAGAAGAGGCATCTACCAGTACCACCTGATTTATCAATGAGTCCTTAAAGGGTTCATTTCTGGTTACAGTCATCTTTCCAGCTGGCTAACACATTCCTCATGAGTAGGTTTGATGAAAAACAGGTAGAGATATAAGGTATTTTGTTTGTGTCATTTATTTTTCAAGCAAAATTTTGAAAAAATGATGAGATAACCCAATGACAACTTCCAGTGTTGAAATTTAATTCAGTGCAGACTTGTGAAAAAAAAAAAAAAAAAAAACAGCATTTTTTTTTTGGAGTGTACACTTGAGGCTAAATGCCAAAGCCTCCAAGTCTGTCCATGATAGAATGGCCATTTAGCAGCAGAAATAAACATGTTTGCAGCCTGGTACATAGAGCAAAATTGCTCTTTTACTGGCACACATTGTGCAAGAGGTGGTTATTTTTTGCAACTTGTCTAGTTTATAAGGACTATCAGGGGTATGGCTAACAGTGTTAATTTCGTCGACTAAAACCATGACTAAAACTATTTGTCGACAGCCTTTTTTTCCATGACACAAACTACACTAAGACTGATAAATGTAGATCTGTGATGACTAAAACTGACTAAAATGTAACGTAGTTTCAGTCAGACATTCAACATCCATGATATTTCTCTACCGGTGGTAAATCTGTCTAAAAACAATGCAGCTGTATCTCTTCTGTCTCTCAGCTGTAGAAAGCAGGGACCCCAGATTTGGCAGAGTTCAGAGGACACACTACCATGACTTGGTATAAGATTTAGGCAAGAAAATAAATGCATGGACTCAAAGTAAAGACTAAAAAGAGATGACTTCTTATAGGCTAAAACTAGTTTGTGTCGACTAACACTAGACAAACTAAAAAGGGTAGAAATGACTGGAGTGGGACTGAAACTAAAAGACATTTTGTCTAAAGACTAAGACTAAAAATAGCTGCCCAAAATAACACTGATGGCTGATCTGGTTGACAGTCCATGCACTGCAACTGTTTGCCAGGAGGCAAACCCCAAAATTCCACATAATCTGCCTGCACCACATTTTAGCTGCACGGTGATTAGCTCTGACCGCTACTGTTGCTAATGAGGGAGTGTGCCCTGGAGGTGTTTATGGAGCGCAGCAAAGCAAAGTGAAGCGCAGTCTGGAGCTGGAGACTGGAGATCAAAAGATCACTGGAAGAGATTACTTTGCCTTTCTGGGGTTGACTGGCCATACATTTCAATACTATTCCATGATTCTGTTGTTTCTAGCATGTTTGAGTGCATTAAGAAGTTTAGAGTAATGATTTAGTATCAGGAGTCCGTGCATTGAGTTGTATTTTGAAGTTGACTGGACGCTTTGCATTCTTATTGCCGTTAGGTTCAGTCTGCTGGATTGACGCAGTTTAGCTGCAGCCGGTGCCAAATACAGACCTAGCGCATATCTTGAGTGGGCTGGAATGAAGTGGCTCTTCTAGAGCGGTATCACAAAGATTGACAAGAGAGGGAGCTCTGAAGTGCACTTCATGTGCGGATCACTGTGTAGACGAAATGTGGAATTTGGGGGTAAATTTTGGGGCCTTGTCAATCTGGTGACTCAAAAGTGTATAAAAATCACATGGACTGATACTGTTAGCTTTGTTTTGATCACTTTTCATGACAAGAAAAATCTCAATCATACTTAATATACAAATTTTCTACTTAAATAACAGGAAAGTATTCAGCTGTGTCATGACCTAATTCTACTGAGCCTGGTTTCTTTGAAGCAGTGAGTGAAACATGTAGATATTGGACCATAAAGCACATGCATCCTCATATAAAACCCAAAACTCCACTGCTCATCAGAGGCTCAGGACTGAATGTGTTCACTGCTGCAGCATCCTCTCTGAATCCTGCTCTACCCCCTCCCCAAAATGAAGCCTTTGATTCGTACTATGCATGAAAAAGGAAAGAGCGGAGGAGGAGAAGGCCAGAGGAAGACAGGAGGGGGATGATAGAAATGAAGAACACTGAAAAACAGCACACACATGCACCGCAAACACACACACACACTCACACACAGAAATGAGAGGCCAGACCAAATGGCTGAAGGGCTGCTTGGATAATGCATTAGACAGAGATGGCACTCTGAGCAGCTACACATGGTAAGAAATGCACTGCTGCGCCAAATGTCCTCCACTAACACACACACACACATGCATAAACACAAATACACACATGTTCACAGAAAATGGAAGAAAGAGAGAAAATTATTCTCCAGGGTTTTTACATATTTAGCAGAGAGATATGAAAACTGACCAAGAAATAATACTGGGTTTTTTTTGCTACTAACAAAAGTGTATCCATGTCTGATGGTCAGGTAGGGATATTTTTAAAATCCTCATCTTTGTCAATGAAAGGTTCTACTGGTTCAGACCAGAAAAGGACATATTTTAGGGAAGGTTTTGCTAAAAAAGAACGAGTTTTGGGGTTCCCTACTTTTGAGGTTGTGAGGGTGGGATGGGGAAATCACTCTTTATATGTGTATAAATACAACAGCATTTAATTTAAACAAAGACAACTTGAATATCATCCACTGTTATACTGTGTTTGTTGTTTGTGTTGAAACAACCAATCAGCAGAGGTCCACAGGACTGTTGCTTAAAGTGCATTCACGTAAATGTATGGAGAAGTAAACCTCTTTGAGTCTTATTTTGGATATGTTCGTCTTAACGCCTTTCTCTTGATTGAAACTAGCATGCTAGCTAATAACATGAAATATAATAGGTAGCAGATGCTAACATTAGCTAGCACGCTAGCACGCCAACAGTATCAGCTATGTCACCAAAGTAGCATTCATTGAGGATGCAAAAATCTTGGGTGTTTTTGAGTGTGCCAGTAGTATACTGAATGTTTCTCTCAGTTTGAATGCACTCAAAGTATTCAGTAATTAGCACTTAGTACAGAAGTCTGCGATTTAGGACACACTGATTCTTGCAACGGTACAACGTCACATCTAAACTGTGCAGAGTTGGTTTGCAGAATGTTGCTAACATTAGCAGAGCGAGCACAACAGAGCTAGTTCTTGACCCTCTTTGCAGGTTAGCAGCTATAATCCTGAGCTGAATGTCATCACAGTTATTTTCTAGCTCAAAATAGAGCTAAACCACCTTTTTTGTTAAATAAACTAAAATACATAAACATTTTTATCTGATTAATGTATTTTGGTTTGAAATATATATTTTTCACATGGACATAAATTTGATCCTTTGGCAGTGAGTTCAGTCATGATTAGCTACTTTCACACTGCCTCTCTTTTCCGTGTCTGTTATTCCTTCGTTCTGCAACGCCATTCTGTATGAAAGCAACCGTTCTGCAATGGGGGGGGGTCGATCTCGCCCCATCTGTGAGAGACTGCAAGGTTAGAGAGCTGATCACACTCTGTACAGGAGAGGAGAGAGCAGACACATCTCTACCCACAGCAGCATCTGAAAAGTTTCACGATGTGTTCAAGTGAGCTTGATACTCTGAAGTTTCCAACCTCCAATGTAAATACGTGCGCTGTGACACTGCTTAAGGTCGGACCTCCAACTCAGAAACATGGAGGAAAAAAAGTCTATTGGATCTAATCGATCAAAATGAATGTTCATGTTATTTTTCCCGTATTTCATTTAGAAAATACAAAGTTTTGAACTGAGAAATCCAGAGTTGAGTTTCATTGAAAGCAGCAGCTTGGGCAGCAGCTGCCATTTGATTACGGGATGCCGGGGTGTGTGTAAGCTTGGGCGTGCACGGCTCTGTTACACCTTCGTGTGAATTGCTCGTTGCGGAACAGAGACGGTCATTCCTTTTCGCCTTTATTGTTAATCTCTGTGTAAAAACTTCTATTGCTATACAGCAACCAGCCACAATTGAGATATATTTGCCTCTAATTTCTAGGGTTGTCGTGTTGCCCATTGCTGGGTTTGATGCTTTTATGCCGTGCCATGATTGGGGAAATCGTGAGAAGGAAACCAGACTTTTGTTTTGAATCCACTATTGATGCAGCAGCTTTAATCAAGAATGGACTGACAAGTACGTCCTGATCATGCAGCATATTTGCTTCTTTCTGGCTGACAGGCAGATGTTCGTAAAGTGCGTCAAATGTTAAGTCATTACTGATAAAGTTTATCTTAATTTTTTTATGGGTTGTTTTAATAGGTGTTGGGATACAAAGAAAAAAAATCCCCTAGATACATTTTTTTTTCCACTGTACGTTCTCTGACTTTAAAGATCATTTGGGGGCCAGATGGGAAGCAGTGGGGGCCTGATGTGGCCCCCGAGCCGCCAGTTGATATTCAGTGTCCTACAGCATATATTTTTCAGATTAGGGAGGCCGGAGTCATTAAGAACAGCTGCAGTGGCTAAATGTGACAAGCAGCTGTGTTACATTTTAGACTGTTTGACTCCTGGAGGATGTCAACAATTAGCTTAACCAACTCATAATTCTGGTGCCAACTACAAAGGGATCTGAATTTAACAGTTTAGCTGGCTAAATTGGGGCTATATTCCAAACCAAGCCATGCTAATTTACTTTCCCATCACCATTTCGACTGCCGCCTCCAAATGCCGCAGTGACGTCAAAGCGATTTGCTCGCTGTGATTTGCTCTCTCCTTCTGCTCCTGATATCCCACCCTCTGATGATGAATTCTCAGCCCACAGATGATGTGAAAGTGCTTTAAATTCTCAAATGATGATGCTCTGTTAGCTTACATGCTAAATTTAGCTCCTTTTTACACTCTCACTCTTAACTTCCACCAGTCAGCTTTGACTTTCTGATCTCTGTGCTTACTCCTTCAGCACTACTACTGATAACTGTCTATTAAACCAGTAGTTCCCAAAATGGGGGTTGGGACCCCCAGGAGGTTCGCAGGATGCTTTCCGAAAAACAAAGCGGAATGCATTATGATTCAAAGTGGTACATTTTATCCATTATTGTACAAAATATTGTTAAAATAAGTTCAATTAAAATAAAAGACAAAGTTATTATGTGAGATTGATGCTTAAATGTAGGTTAAGTGTACAAAACTTGAAAGAAAGAATCAGGAAGGAAGCATCCCTCCTTACTACAGTCTAAAAACTGTAGTAAGGAGAGCTTCATGGGTTTTGTTTAAGGTGCTTTTCAGCACGGGACTCGTGTAGTCAACCAATTAACTAGAAAAATTTCCAAGTGTTATCTTCAGACATTAAAACAGCTTCATTTGGACCTTAAAACAACACTTGATGTGTTTCAACATCACGCTTCCATCAGGAAGTCAGAAAACAGAAGCTTCTGTTTGTTAAAGAGGAGAGGCAGATATGATGTGATGCTGTTTTGCTGCACTGATAGAAATGTATACAATGCTGACAGGCTAAAGTGTCTTGCTTGTCTTTCCTCTGTTGAGATTTTTCCTTTATAAAGTGGCTGACATGCAGATTTAGTCATGCTTATACCAACCATGAGCTACACTGCTTTTAAACAACATAGGCTCTTATAATTTGTAATTTTTATTCAATATTCAGTAGTCATCCCCTGTTTCTTTGCTACTGCAACTACTACCTTCTTGTAAAGTGTTACCAAAATAACAGCTGATATGATGGTTGAATAAAAGCAATAAAAGCACAAGCGCTGTTGAAAGCACCCACACACCCACACAAAAATGAAGAGGAGTCAGAAGGCTTAGGGACTAGCTCTTCTCTGGTATTGATTGGATACACACATATTCCATGGCAGCATGTGGGTGATGGAGCTGGTGTACCTTGCTGAAAACGCTAGCAACTTCTTGTTACAAAAAACCCCCAGCTTTTGTATGTGCACACACAGAGCCGATCACACACGGACGTCTGATTCTTTTAATTGACAGTGACAGTGGTTTCGCATTTAACGCTGCCGTCTCGTTCCATCAAAGGCCCAACGTCCCTCTCCCTTGCCTCTCTCTCTCTCACTCGCTAGCAGGAAATCTGACGCTTCCATCGCTGAATCAGGAGTCCACTCTGCCCCGCACAGCACAGTCACATTTCTAGGCCAGTCGCTTCTGTGATC
This sequence comes from Cheilinus undulatus, assembly GCF_018320785.1. Classification (NCBI taxonomy): domain Eukaryota; kingdom Metazoa; phylum Chordata; class Actinopteri; order Labriformes; family Labridae; genus Cheilinus; species Cheilinus undulatus. The sequence goes on along the minus strand of NC_054874.1, from coordinate 8,960,854 downwards.
AGCAAAAACCTCTAAATAAAACAAAGCAGGCAAACAAACAAACAGCGTTCCCCTCCCTTCTCTTTTCTCCCTTCCTCTCCTCCCCTGGCAGCAACAGAGTCAGAGAGGGGAGCAGGAGAGCTGATACGGGGCTGAGCTCTGGCAGGGCCTCTGACAATGACCATATGGATCACTGGGACACCGTAGCCTCAGCTTCCAGTGGGACAAACACCTCCACGCTACAGAAACTCAAATCTAAACAAGCATATTTGTAGTTAAATATCTAATTGCATTTATTTTAAGCTACATTCAGCTGCTCTAAAATAAGGCCTGAATTGCTTGTAATGCTTGCATAAACATCCACCAATGGGGCAAATATTTTTTCGAAAGTCTTGAAATGAGATTTGATTTGAAGTTTTTGTGAACACAGATCTGCAGATTTAGGCCCCTGCAGCACTTTTAAACAGTTCCTTCACATGCATCAAAAAGTTGCACAAAAAACTGCATGCTTGCACCAAATGAGCAATAAATTCCTTGAAATCCTGCACCTCACTCAGGGAAAATAATAGCAGATTCAGTTTGCGAGTGCATTGCATAAAGGTAAAGAACAACAGAGCTGCTGAGTGGAGGCTGTGTAGGAGGAGGTGGGCTTCAACACAGCTCAGGAGCTCAGGTCTGGGGTCACAGCTACAGCAGCGTTCCCTGCACATCAGCTCTTCAGCTCCCTTAATGGTGGCTCATTGTCGAAGCTCCGTGCTCACGTCAACGTCTGACCGGCCTCTGCTCAGGCACTCGGTTCCTGCCCTCTGTTACACCGAATAAAAAGCAAACTTTTGTCAAATGGACATAAATATTTCAGTGAACCTTGTTCCCTGTGTTTCGTAGTGCATTTCTCATGAATCACCGTCCCCTCCTTACCCACAAATTTCCATGGGTAAGGAACACTTTGTTTGGGGGGTAAAGGTCTGTGTTAGGCGTGGGTGTGTGTGCTCATGCTTTTAAAGTGTGGAGGCGGGCTTGAGAGAGAGCGTGGAAAGGAAGATATGTAGGAGTTTGCAAGCAGGAATCAAATCTGATTTTTGTGATACGCTGGCACCTGCATCCTGATTTAATTTAGCAGTTTTAAATCCTGCTACAGTCTTCCAGAAGTGTGTTTGGTGTAATTTAGGCAGGCCTTAATGCTCAATCCAATTTTTTTTTTTTTTTTTTTTGCTCGGATTTGATTTTTTGATTTGGCTGTTCATGTTACATTTTTATTCTGGCATGTATGCAGACTTCCATATTAACAAGTCACAATCCTAAATAACCGAATTGGGTTTTTCCCCTCAGATATCAGCTCATACAGAGACACTTGATCTGACCATGGCTATTATGTTGATCGAAGTCTACCCCTCTGTTTCAGCCCTGCTCAGAACGAGCTGTTTCTGTGTCTGTGGCTTTAAATTTTAATGAGCTATCTGACTCCGCCCCTCTCAGGAAATGGATGTGGCTTAATGGATATGGCTCTCCTGATCAGGGTCAGAAGATGGGGGCGGAACTTTCTTCCAAGCAGGGAGGGCCAACTGAACCTAGGGGCCGGACTAACTGCCCACATGACATCATGAGGGGAAATTCTGAGAAGGGCTTGTTTCAGCACACATTTTCTGAAAGGTGGAGACAGAGAGTGGGGGAGGGAATGGATTTTTCTGATTCTTGGGGGGTTGAGGACAGGTCAGGGGCGCATGTTTTTGCTAGAAAAAGTGTATTTTGCATAATATGTGACCTTTAAAGCCAAGTTTAGACCAAAGATTCATGACAGTTTCAGTCTAGCTTTTGCAGCTCAAATCAAGCTGTCTGATGAGGTTGTCTGCAATTCATACTGGCAAGGTACAAACAACTGGTTTTCGAACACTGCAAGCAGATAAATGTGAAATGTGAAATGAAATCTTGCTTCGATGGAAATAAAAAATATCAAATAATTTTCTCAAAGTAGAATATTCACAATTATCCTGAGAATTTTAGAAATTATTTTATCCATCGTCCTTTTTTTGTGCATGTAAGCAGGATGCATGGTGCTTTATAAGCTAATGCATGATATATTTATGGCTGTAGGAGCTTTGTGAAATATTCATAACAAGATTGAGCTAGCAAAGCATTTTTGTGTTTATATGTGCCACAAAACTGAGCTGCCACCCTATGATGATGAGGACAAGTGGGGTTGATATGATAGAAATAAAAGGGATGCATAACCTTATAGCTATACCGATATCTAATACAGTTCAGACCTAAAATTTCAGTCCTTGAAACACACATTTTAATGTTTGAGGATGGACAGATAAACACATTCCATCTCTTAAAACAGAATTTAAAGTGTAAGGAATGATGATTAATAAAGAAAAGACTTCAGCAGATGTAGGTCTGTTGGTCCAGCCTAAAACTCCACTCACTTATTTACTGTTGGCCCAATAAAGGCAGATTTTTACACCCAAAAAATATCATAAACATCTGCAGAAATGGCCATTTCTTCCAATACTGAAATTCACTTTTAAAGCTAAAATCTGCCAATACCGATATGGCAATAATATTGTGCATCCCTAGAAGACATGCATTGTCTCAATGATGCAAACTGGCCAGCTTTTATTGCAGAATGGCCCATCACAAGTAGCTGTAATTTCAAACCATCCCATCATGACTCTTTGGTCTGAACTGGGCTAAAGGCTTTTTGGTTTCCTTTGGTACTACAGCCACATATTTTCTGTGACCACGTTCAGCTTTTTCATAATCATAATATGACAGTTCTTTCACAAACAGGTCTCTTGGGGCCCAGGTGGCCTAGTGGTTTAAGACGCACCCCATAAACACAGGCGGCCCCACTCTCTCAACCCTGTTTCTAATTCTATGCACTGTCCTTCTCTATTAAAGGGGACATATTTTACCCTTTTAAGACAAGTTTATGTTGGTCTCAGAGGTCCCCAAAACATGCCTGTGAAGTTTGTTGCTGAAAAAACACTCCAGTATTGGATTTTTACATGTCTGTTTCAGCCCTGCTCAGAACAAGCTGTTTCTGTTTCTGTGGCTTTAAATGTTACTTAGCTGTCTGACTCCACCCCTGACCATGCCTCCTCAGGAAATGGATGTGGCTTAATGGATGTGGCTCTCCTGATCAGAAGGGGAGGGCGGAACTTTTGCTGAGTGGGGAGGGTCAACTGAACCTGGAGGCGGGGCTATCTCCCCACATCACATCATGAGGGGAAAATCTGAGAATGGCTTGTTTCAGCACACATTTTCTGAAAGGTGGAGAAAGTGGGGTGGGGGGGGGTGGATTTTTCTGGTACTTGAAGGGATTGTGGGCAGGCCAGGGGCACATATTTTTGTTAGAAATGCCTGAAAAGGGATTTTTGCATATGTCCCCTTTAATTAAGGCATAACCCCCCCAAAATATATGTAAAAAAACATGTCTGTTACAAAAAAACCCTCAAGTTTCGCTTGTATGAAAGCCTCAACTCTAAGCAGTGGTTCTCAACTTGACGAGACCCAAAAGTGGGTTGCAGATGTGCACCTGGGAAAAAAAAACTGTGCCAAATTCTCTATGAGACTCTATAAAACATGCATGTTTTTTCCTGTTGCATTGTTTTGTTACACCTTTTGCACTGTTTTAGGCCCAGTTTCTACTGTTTTTTATCAAACACATCTGATTGACCAAAAAGATCTCCAAAATTTGGGTAGTTTTGAGGGGCTGATGGTGGGCCCTGAGACTCAACCAGCTGAGAACCACTGCTCGAAAGGTCTGACATCGCACTCTCCCTTTGCTTACATCCTCCATCACTGCTGTATTACATGTTTGTTCCCAATGAGAAAGAAACTCCCACCTCCACCTATAGTGCTATCACCGGCCCAGAACTTGGATGTGTGTTGCTCCAGAAGACCGCAGTCAAATTCCACAAGAACAGACATGTTTCTGATTTAGAACTAAAAATAAAAGTGGGCTGAATCTGATATTTTTATACCAGATTCAGACTTGTACCGCTTGCACTGTCAGAAAAAGTCAGATATGAGTCACAGATGAGCAAAAAAAAAAACAGACTTGGGTCACTTTAAACTGAAATGTGAACGTAGCCTTACATGTAATCCATCTTGCATGTTTCTTCTAGCACTTATTCATTGAAACATGTTAAGGAATATTTAACATAAACGTTTTCTCTGTTGTCATACGAAGTTAGCAAGCTATCGTGCAACCATGAATGAGTGTGTGAGGCAGTTATAGGAGTGAGTAGTTGCTCGTTTTTGTGGAGCAAAATCTTCATACAGCCTGTTGTGGATTTAACATTTGTATATTTGTATGTTACACTCCGGCTAATCAGTTTTTCCAATATTGTCAGCTCCTTGAGCAAAGTCTTCAACACGCTGCTAAATTTGAAATAATGGAGAAACTTCACTGAACCGGTTCTTACTGCCTGAGTCTAATCTTTCCAGGAAATGCAGGTCACATAAGACTAAAGGTTTAGAACTCATTTTTCCTCTAAAATCCACTTACTCTGACGACTGCAGCTGTTCTACACCCTCGCCGGAATGACTTGAGTTCATAAAACTCCTGTCGAGTAGCTCACGTTATTACCATCAGTGCTCACTGTGGTTAAATATTTTATGCTGCCATGCACAGTTTGAAGGAACACTTAGAAGGAATGGTAAAAAAAAAATGTATCAGGATGTCTTACTGCAGGATTAAGCACAGAGGTGTGTTTAAGATTTACTTAGAGCTAATTCTACGATGCTGGAAAGAGCCAAAAACTCTGGCAGTGAGATGGGGAAAGAAGACATGATGGCAATGTTTGGATGTGAGGATATGCTTGGAAAGCTACTCCTCTAAGCAGCAATGGGACAGTTTCACCAGTCAAGATCTTAACAGGATATTGATGGACTGCAGGCACAAGCATGTCAGTTTAAAGGTCGTTCATTTATGATGCATCTCAATGATTATATCCAACGTCTGCCACATTTATTCTGTGTTTCCTACCTCTTTTGTTAGTTTTTTGTAGATTTATTGCAGTTGTGTGTTTTATATCTACTGCCATAAATGTCTTAAAAATCATACAGTGTGCACTCTATTACTATTTTCTTGAGGATAAATACCTCACTCCTGAGTAAAGCAGGGATTATGTAAGATGGTGGCTCCAAATACAGCAAGGCAGGCAGATGAAATGAATCCCATTGAATTTGGAGGACTTTTACTTTTCTGTCATTTTTAACTGCTTCTAAATTATTGTAGTTGTGTTAAGTGTGAGAGGAGCAGCATGATCTTGAGGCAAAATGTAATCTGATGCTGAAAACTGTCTTTGATGCCAGAGGTGTTGTGACATCACAAGTGCACTGGCATTGCTGCAGGGGTAATAATGTGTTATATAATTTAATATATTGTGTTTTTATTTCTAAATCTGCTGTTAAATATCTTGATTTTGCATGTCTGTTTAAAAATGTGGTTGGCTACTAAATCAAGTGTATCACTTTAGTTCAGTCAAGTGCTGCCATATAATTGAGATCAGCTGATTTCATGCAGGATCTCATCAGCTGACGGCCATCTGATTCACTCTAAGCATGCTATTGGCTAACTGCACTCATGCTGCCATATCTAAACTGCTTTACCCTGCCTATGCTTTGCTGCTCCCTCTGCAAGCTGCTTTTTGGAACCCTCCTCCACCCCAGCTCCTCCTTTATGCAGTATCTGGCTTAATCAATGTCCTTCTGTTGTCACTGATGCCTGCTCTGCTCTGGGGTTTTGCTGCTTCTCCCCTTGCTTGAGGCTTTCCTTATGGGCACAGGAAAGGCAGGAATGTGTGTTGTTTCTGCTTGGTGCTGTAGGCTTGTGTGAAGCCTGAACAGCCATAACAGCAAACATAAATAACTGCAATAAGTTAAATAGCTGCTAGAAATATTTATAACTACAAATGGTATGTGTTTCTTAACAAAGTGGACCAGAAAGAAATGATGCACACGATTTTACAATTCTTCACTCTCACTTTCCAATTTAAGACTTTAAAGACGTTAATTTAGAAAAATTCAAACCACTTAATGCAGCAAATTACCAAAAATGAAAGACATGCATGATTGTTCTGTATGAGTTCAAAATTTGAATTTGAATTCTGAATTTGAAGCGCGCTATTGGCTAACTACACTCATGCTGACATATCTAAACTGTTCTTGCCTGGCTACGCTTGCCTGCTCCCTCTGCAAGCTGCTTTTTCGCAACCCTCCTCCACCCCAGCTCCTCCTTTATGCTACATCTGACTTAATCAGTGTCACTCTGTTGTCACTGATGCCTGCTCTGCTCTGGGGTTTTTCCTGCTTTTCTTCCTGTTTCAGAATTTCTTTGTACGCACAGGAAAGGCAGGTATATTTGCTGTTCCTGCTTGATATTTTCCACGTAGGGTTGTGGAAGGGCAGGGGCACAACAACACTGCCAAAATATAAATTACGGCAATAAATGCAAAATAAAAACTCCTTTATCAGATTTCCTACAAACTGATGTCAGAAAAGTTAATACCACATTTTGCAGCAAATGTTTGAAAATGAAAGGCATGCAAGATTTTTTTGCATCAGGGCTAAATCTGCTGATTAAATACACTTTTTTTGTTATGTCAAATGGTACAAAACACCAACATTTTGGTCTGAAACACCCATATCTGATGACTTTTGGCACATTTATTGCACCTATTCAATCAATATACTGCATAGTGATGTATATCTTTACACCTTTAGCAAGAATGATTTGAAACAATGCAAAAAGAAGGATTAAAATCAAATATTTTTTCTAGAAAATGAAGATTGGATAGAGACATGTCTTAGGCTGTATCCGAAATTACTCCCTATTCACTATGTAGTGCACTATATAGTGAATTTGCCATTGTGACAGATAATGAACTGCTGATGGTCACTAACCTAGCAATATTTACCATAATGCATCGTGGTTGCTGCTCTCAAACATTACGGACGAACGAGAGGAGCTCAGGAACACATAGAAACTTTTATTAAAAGCTTTTTTTTTGTTTGTTGGTTTAAACCAAGGTATTTCATCTATAATAAAATGTTAAGGATTCAAAACAGAGTAACTCACCCCTCCCATGAGGATTACAAGACACAAGACCATCATTTTTATGCAAAAATAAGTGATAATATACACAAAAATGTAGATTATTTTACCACTAAAGACACAAAACTTTTTTTTATCTATTAGTAATTTTTATTTCTTTATTTCTTTGTGAAAATACGTTACCTTCAGTATCAGTTTTCAGGGAAATTCTACTGTTAATTTCAATCCTCAGCCATTGTCATGAAAATCTACAAGCCGTCATTGCTAAACGTTTTAATTGTGGGACAGTGATGACGTCATTACCCGCAGTTGGGGCTGTGTCCGAAATCATTTTTGTGTTTTGCAGTTGAGTCCACTATATAGTCCACTATATGGTGCTCAGTATATAGTGGATAGGGAGTAGGGAATGAGCGTGTAGTTTCGGACACAGCCCAAGTCAAAGTGCCCTCTAAATTTTAGGACCCCCACTGTTAAAAAAAATGAGACTTCAAGATTTTAATGGCCTTACATTTTATAAGTCCAATTCAAGACTTTTCAAGGATCTACAGGCTCCCTGTTTATGTCTTTAAATAAAAATGTACAACTTACAGTAAATGTTATGACTGCCTGAAGATTTATCACAACTCAATGCCACGTGTGAGAGTCAATATTCACTCACATGTAAAAAGCCTGTTTCCTGTTGGGAATAGTTGTAGCCGCTAGTTTTGGATTTCTGTCAGAAAAAGAACCACGTCATGGATGAGCAAAGGGCCAGATCTGTCATACCTAACAGCGATGAGTACCACTGCTCCAAAAAAGAGTCACAAAAATGTACAAAGTGCTCAGAAATCTGGGGTGAGGGGGCCCAGCAGCTATGAAATACCTGGAATATTGTCCCGATCTGCCAGGCGACATCACAAGTCATCATCCTGACACTTCTGGCCTGACAGAAATGTGACCAAAACTACAGGCAAAATATGCAGAGCTACACAAACAGATTGTGCGAGTCTATAAACAGCAAAGCAGTGCTGTCAGTGATGGCCTTCTACTGGAGGTCAAGGCTGCCTGGTGTTATGAGGAGGGGGAGGGCTTTGATTCGAGGAGGATGAAGAAATTCTGAAAAATGGTCTTAAAAATATCTTATTGGATGGTATTCAAATCAGGTTTGCCGACCAGCTATCAGTGCCACCTTTATGGTATCATTTTTTGGACTTGAATAGGAAAATACTGAGTACTCCTTTGATACCAGTGTGATACAAAGAAATAAAGAGATAAAACTGATGGGAAAACAGACATTTAGGATGCCAGCACCCAAACACAGAGGCTGTAGTCCTTGACATACTGGTTGCGGGTCGTCCATTGGTCCATGTCTTCCCCTTCTCTACCTCCCCATATTTCCTGTCTCTCTCCAGAATAAAGGTTAATCTGTATCTAGTGCATTCTCCTGTCTACTTACCGATAATTACTATCAAGGCCAGTACTGCTTTGTGCTGTTTCTGTGTTAGTCCCAGTACTGGTTTTAGGCCAAGTCCAGTTCACAGTTATTTATCCTGCTGAATTTAGGTTCGTCAAGACACAAGAATTTTAAACTATGATGCGATACCCTTCAAAATCAAATGATCCTGTTACCTGTTTTGATACCATGGCATCAAAAAAAGAAGTCCTCGGCAACCAGCGTTGGGCAGTTTCCTGTTTACACTTCTCCAAAACTGTTTCTCCACTAAAAATGTTGCCAATGTTTTTTTCGAGTTAGACAGTGTGCTGGAGTTTGACTGCAATTTTTGATGGTTTTTCTCACTCTCCAACACATCTGTCTCATGAAATAGAGATGAAGATTTTATTGTTTAGGTATTAGAAAAACTAAAAATAGTAACCTGTATAGTCTCAAATACTTGGACATCCAGGGTTAAATTGAGATCTTTCTTTTCTATTTCCACATAATTTAAAGAGCCAAATGATGTGTTTTTATGCAGTTATCTAAGCGCACATTTTGGATGCACTGTGGGAATTGGTGTCCTGCCTCAGTTCAGACTTGGACGACAAGAAAATCATTGTCCAGTTTAGACTGGATCCAAGGAGAGAGAAGGGTTTTGGGTAATTGTAGGTGTGTTTTATTTTCTCTGTCATATGTTTTTATTCACATCACTAAAATAGGAATAATTATGAAAGCGTTTAAGGTGATTTGGTCTGGCTGTAGATTACTTTTAACAGATGTCAGCCAGCTCACTCCTGGATGAGACACCTCAGTGGTGCAGTACTGGACTGTTCTCCTCTAACATTACTCCTTGTCATTTTTGCAGCTTGAAGTTTTTCCAGGTTTTGAAATACATTTTTTTCTTTTTCTTTTATTTGGAATCACACATAATAAACAATAATATGACTGGCAAAAAAATTTCTAGCATGATCCCTCTTTTAAGGTTTTTTTTTTTTTTTACATAATTTCCAATCATATCTTAAGGAGATGCGCTACATAAAACAATACAGATTAAAAAAAGGAAAAATATAATTAAGAAAAGGGAAAACCCCCCACAAAATTACCCTTATAACATCAGAACATGGGGTGTCTCTTATCTAATAAAACAGAAAAAATCTTTTCATACAGGTGTCCGTAAAATAAACATGAGTTTAAACAAAAAAGGGTGTTTAGGGAGGATATAGATTTTCCATTTTTCCCACATTTCTTGAAATTTGTTTTCTGAAGCCACAATGAAAAGGTGATTTGTTCCATTACAAATATTTAAATTATATTGTGCCAGTCATCTATAGTTGGAGCTTCTGGCTTCAGATATTTTTTCTTATTACCTTCCGGGCAACAATACTCTTGAAAAACTCTTAAAAACCTCCAGTGCTGGGGGCAAGGATGGCCTTGTGGTTAGGTTGTATGCCTCACCCCCACTCTCTCATTCCTGCTTCCAATTTCATACACTGTCCACCTCTGTAAATAAAAGGCTTAAAGAGCCCCAAACATATCTGAAAAAACATAAAATATTATTTCACTTATGTATCATGCTGTACTGAATATTGTCAGTAATTTCACCTGTAGGTAGGGATGTAATGATTCGCTGTCTCATGATACTGGTTTCAAACACAATGCTGATTTTTCAGGACTCTCTTTTCTATGATGGCATGAGGTTGAGGTCAGCTGAGGTCAATATATACACTGAAATGGTTCAACATTTTACATGCTGCATGTGCTATTTTTGCTGTTCATTAGTCTCGTTCAATATGTGCACACTGTTTCTGTCTTGACCATTTTCTGCTCACCTTGTCACACTCCTGTTTCAAAACAAGACACATTTTCAACTACAAAATCCTCACTTGCTGACACCATGTTTACTCTTCCTCAGCTACTGACGTCAAAGCCGAAAGATATACTTCTGTGAAAATGATTTTAATATTTTGTTTTTAAATAGTTGGCCTAATACCGTCAAGATGTGACACAGGTTATTGAAAGTTAAATAACTTGAAGCTAGCCATCACTGGCTGTTTCACTGATGCTATCTGTGCCTTTGTAGCGTTTGTGGAAGCTTTTCTAGCAAGCTTGGAACTTGGGTGACTTTTCAGGAGCTTTAAGGATTAAATCCAACCAGCAGTTCAGATGTTAACAACTTTTTATCCAATATGGCTGCATGCTTGAGTGCTAGTGGCCATGTTGTTTTCCCAGAATGCTTTGTGAAGGTCTGCCAGCCAATGGCAGGCTCTTCTGGGATGCTGTGTCAAACTGTGCATGCTTAAACAAGCTGGTCATTATGTAGACAGCCTGGACAGAGCATCATAGAGAAAAAAAGAGACAGAGAGCCCGTGACGTGGCCTTCTGAGTTGCTGTTATTATAATATTTAGCAGTAAAACTCACAGTCATGGGCAGAAAAAAACTTTAAGTGTGTACATTACCATTCTACTTGTTGAGTTCACTGTAGAGCTAAAATAATATGCCAGCACTCCACAGGGCAGTCTGTCAGGAAAGTTTACACCAGTACTGAAGGGGGACTCATTATTGGCCAGTACCCACTGCTCTAGTATCAGTATCAGGAAGGAAAAAATGGTATAAGAACATCTCTATTTATATTCTTTAGTTAAAGCTGCATGAAAACAACCTCATCCATCTTAGTGTTATCTATATATGATACTGGATTTTTTATATTTGTCAGTATTTGCATATCAATTTTAGCTGATACTAATATTGGTATTGATATATAAACCACAGGTGAATAATCAAAAATATTACTGGATACCAATTATTATGACTTATACTCCAGATTTGATTTGATTTGTGGAGTGAAAATTGTTCTCCTTTATCCAGAAATATCGAATAATTTTTTAAAGAGCACCAACACGATTGATGAGTATGATTTTCAGCCATTTTTGCACAAAGAAAGAGGATTTATTCTTGCATCTGTGCACAAAGTGTTCACCAGGACATCTCTACCTCAAAATACTTAACTTAAAGTGGGCCATATCCCAATTCCAATAAAATTCGATTAATTGTTCAGCCCCAATATAAATGTAGTCAGGCCTTAAATTTCAGTCCTTTAAACACAATTTAAAGTTTGAGAAATAAGGATGAGCCAAGAAAAGGACTAGGGCTGGACAATAAATCAAAAATTAGATTAAATCACAATATGGCCTGCTGCAATTTTGAAATCAATGCAATATTTCTTTAACCTGAAATTTAAGTCAAAATATCAGTTTCAGACTTGATGTTATACATTACATATCACGCAATCATTCTAGACCCATTGTGTAGAATAGTCAAGAGAAAAACCCATCTTCTTCATTTTTGTACATTTTTCTGAGTAAATATTAGGATGACATAAAAACAATCATTCTCTTCAATACTATATTTCATATTCAATTTGCAATACGAGTCAAAATCATCTCAATTAGATATTTTCTCAAAATTGTTCAGCCCTAATTTTATCTAATATTGTGTTAGTTGTGATATAGAATGATTTATTGCTTATGTGTTGGAAAATTCATAAGGTGAGCAACTTAAGGAATAATCGCATATCAAATCGCAATATTTAGGAAAAAAATTACAATTCAATTATTTTCCCAAATCGTTCAGCCCTAAAAAGGACCTCAACTGATGTAGGTCTGTTGGTCCAGCCTAAAAATCATATACATATGCATACATACGGACGATATTTACAGCCCATATCAGAAATATCAGCTGAAATGTTCATATATGTGAAAGCAAATACTTTACTGCTTTTGATGAGCTTTTTTGTCTTGATTTGGACAGGACAGCTGAAGTGAGACAGGAAACATGGGACAATAGAGTGGGGGTAAGATATGCACCAAACACTGCAGCCAGTGCGTTAAGGCCTCTGTAAATGGGCGCCTGCTCTACAAACTGAGCCAAGCCGGCATCCGAATACCTAACTTTTTAAGCTTATATCTGCCAAAACTGATATCATACTAATGATACTTGACTGTGCATCCCTAATGCAAATATGTGAGGGTATGCATAGATCACTCTCATTCATGTCATGTGTTTCCTGCCTTTTTTTTAAATCCTAAAGTAAGAACATAAACCTCTCTTGATCTGATGAGAATACTCTGGGTTTTAGACAGATCCTTTCAAGATCACAGCAGAGGGTCTGGCTCAAGACATCTGGACACGGAGCACATGTAAATCCCATCGTTTAATACTCTCTGGGTCGCCGTTACAGGAGTGGCAAATCAAATCCGACAAACAAAATCTCATCAGATGGATGTACAAACCATTGACACCGATAAATCACTGCGTCTGTCAAAGAAATAGCACACGCAGATGCACTTAAACACTTCTGATCGAGGCCTGAAGGCTTTAAAGTCGTAATCACCTATGAGAGAGCGCGACTAAAATGCCTACCTTGTCTGTGCATTCGAACTACAGAGGCCTGCTATGAACGACGATGCTGGCAGAGCATTTTAGGCCAAATCTTGATGCTAATAAATAAAGTAAAATCCAATTAATATTTAAAGCTAATCATAGCCACAGAGCTGGAGAACACACAAAGACAGATTGGAGCCCGCGGGGAGAAGAGGGAGCTTTTCTGACTGCAGCTCCCAGCAGACCGAGGTCTCTACTTTCCTCAGATTTAAATTCAAAAGCTCTTGTTTTAAAGCATCCTCTTATAATCCAGACTGCAGACATCCGCAATTATCCAAGCAAGCCCCTGACAAAAGCGACACAATCGTTTACTAAATAGATGAGAGAGGAGAAACGATTAATAAGGTGTGATTATGTGTAATGATTCCCTCGCACATACATGAAATGTTCATGGCATACACGCACAGGCCGTTTAGAAATGTCAATGCTGCAGCTATAAAAAGCCGGCTCTGATCGTTCTGAATGGCTGTGCAAGGTTATTACTTCAACATCCAAAACCACGAGTTGTTATGAAAGCTATAAGATAACAGGCATGCGTGTGTGAGTGTTTGGGCATGTGTGATATCTGCCCTGCTCTCTGGCTGTGTATAGGTAGAAGGGGGAGGGGTGGCGTTCACAATTCCCATCCAAGGATGAGCAACAGTGGCTGAGTGGAGCATCTTAATCCATGCTACGTTATGCTACAGCGGCAGTTGGAGACCGAGGAGCACATAGTGGTCGTTCTCATGCCTGGGTTTTTAGGAGATGGAGGGACAGATGCTTGTCCACAGTGTCAGGGCCTCGCTCGCTTTCTCTGTCTGACAGCACCACCAACTGCCTCCTCTTACATAACCCCCTCCCCCTCTCCAGGCCCACTGCCTGCCTTCATTGGCTTATTTCTCTCTTTTTCAACCTTAGCATTTTCACCCCACTGACTGCTGCCTTTTTTCCCCTTCCAAATGGTCCATCACTGATTCATTCGCTTTGATTTTTCGGTCTTTGCATCAAGTGTAGGTCCTCCTCGACTACAGCTATGAGTGGATATTTTCTCGACTGAGTTTGCATGATACAGCGAGAAAGCAAAGGCAGGATGCTAGAGGACTGTTACCATACAGGAAACAGAAACATATTCCATCCACTGGGTTTAGTTTAACACGCATGCTCATATTTAAACATGCTGGAAATGAGCAGCAGAAAATTAGGAGGTTATACTGAGGAGACAAATCTCCATGTAAGCAATAAATGCTTATGTAATCACATCTGCTGTGAGCTTCCAAACATGAAATAAGCCTAACTGGTTTGTATGCAGCTAATAAGAAAAAAAAAAAGCCTTTTTTTAATGCAATCAAGAGGTAAGTATCATCCCAGTTTGCCTGATGAAAGCTAAACCTCCCTCTGGCTGTAGTAATCTGCTAATATCAGCCAGGTTGCGTCTCATATGTGGGCTCAGCTCAGGGGGGGGATTTCTTCCCTTCTGCCTCTGGAATTTTCAGCCTCCATTTTACCCCCAGTGCGTCTTCCCTCACCTCCCGTCTTCCTGTTGCCTTGTGCATCTCGCTCAGAGACGGCGAAACCGAGGAGCCACAAACGACGCGACGAGGGCTTCACTCGCCGCAAAATACAAGACTGCAGAAGCACATACTCATGCACGGCAAGAGCCATTCCTTGAATCCCATGCTCACAGAGCTACCCTTCCCCCACCCATGCTCACTCTTGTGCTCACATACATGCACCTTGCTTAATTAAAGACTGTGTTTCTGAAGCTGTTCTGACCTTTTATCAACTGTAATTCATAATTACATGTAAATAAAGGGAGATCATGGAAAGAGGCGTGCTGATGTAAAGAGAGGGATGCTTTAACACTGCTCAGAATGTATGACTGGGAACATTCAGACTCATATTACTGTTGATTTTCTATTTTTACAACATCACATTCATTATGTTGTCATTCTTTTGAGCAAAAGGGTCTGGTATGAATGGCAAAAGGGAAAATTGGACTGTCAGGGTGATTGATTTCATCATCTCAGAGCTAATGACTCAATATGTTGATAAATCTATTACTTGCATTAATCCCTTACTAAGTCAATCTGTAAGAAAAGGTTTAAAAAAAGGCTTAAAAATAACTTTCAGTAAATGCAAAATGCATCTCAGTGCTGCCTCAGTGAATGAAATTGCACCATTTTTTTGGCCTATGCTCGCTGCATCATTGGAAGCCTTTGACGACATACACTAGGTGTGTTGAATCTATATGCATTTGTCATCTGCATCAAACCAAACATGAATGTTTCTCTGCACACACACGAGCATGCATGTGCAGGGGAACTGGATCAGTCCTGTTCTGATCTTCTCAATGCGTCCAACAAACGAACCACACTCAACAAATGGTGAACGGGAAGGCTTGACAAGAATACTAAATATGAATTCTCCTCTTTAAACTGAAAGCTTCAGCCGATGCGTGATCATGTCTGTTTTACTACAACTCATCTGATCCCAGCCCCCCCCCATCAGGTCCCACAGGCCTGAGCTGTCTAAGAGAATGAGGAAGAGGAGTTACCTGGTCATACCACTCCCGGTTGGTACAGGTGCACTCAGGCCACCATCCTCCTTGTCCGCTGGAGTTGTTGCCGTTTACTTTGGGGCCCCCTTTGGATTGGCCCTTTGGGTTCGGGCCTCCAGGGCCCCCACCAGACATTATCTTGCCCTTACTTCTCCCCAAAGTGCCTGATCCTCCTCCCATGCTTCCACCTCCCCCTGAGGCTGGAGGGGGCAAGGTTTGGCCTCCCCCGTACCCAGGTGGGTATCCATAGGGCTCGGCCTGCCAGTCTCCTCCTCCGTACGACGGAGCATCCATCCTACGCAGGGCAGCCATGCGGGTCACCTCGTAACATTCTGGGCACTTGCAGCAGTGGTGGTGTTTGTGCATGCTGGCTGTACTGGCTGGGCTGACGCTGAGCGGCGTGGCACTCTGTCTCTGCTGCCTCCTCAGATCTCACTCAGCACGCTGTGATCTGCTCACAGTGTGCTAACGCCGACGGAAATGACACTAAATTTCTAGAGATTTTTCCCTTTTTTTCCCTCAGATCCCCGTCAGTCTCCAATTTTATTCCTCTCGAGTGTAGAAAAAAAGAACGATCGAGAGGGGATGGGAGGCAACAACAGGAAAACAAAAATACAAAATGGGCACGTAGTCTTTGTCCTCTTGACGTAGAAGATCAAAGGAAATATTGAAGATATTTTATACTACCACAGAATCAGAGACCAGCCCCGATGATAGAAATTTCCTCTTGCTTCTCTTGGATCACAGTGATACGCATATAAATTCATATATATATATGTATAGATATATATATATTCTTTTGTTTATATATCATATATATTTACACACACAAATACATATAAAAATATTAATATAAACAGACAAGCACAAATACAGATATGTACAGGAATAAGTGTATATATAAATATCTATATGTGTGTGTACAAATATATATATAGATATATAAACAATATGTATAAATAAATGATATCCGCAGATGAAAATCTTCCTCTGTTAATTCTTGGTGTCTTCCGCCTCTGTGAAAACCTCTCGCTTTTTCCTCCTGCGTTGAAAATCGTCTTCTTTCTCTCTCTGTCTCTTTTTCTCAGCCTGCAGAGAGGAGCTGAGCTCTGGATCGCCTCTCAGCCAGCTTGCCCTAAATGTGGATTATTCAGAGGGATGCGAGCAAGCAAGAGGGAGATGGGGAGAGAGAGAGGGAGAGAGAGAGAGAGAGAAAGAGGGAGGGAGGGGGAGAGATACGTAGCAGCATCCCTCCAGCACCTCAGCCCTGACAGCCACAGCCAATCAACTGGCAGCGCTGCCATCAGCAGCAGCAGCAGCACCAACAGGACTGAGCGCTTCACTAGCTGCTCTTAAAGGGCCAGCAGCACTCTTAAATGCTAGTCGTGCCTGTGGAGGGTGAGAAGGTGCTGCTTCGCCATTCAATGCAGGATAAAAGCATTGTGTCTGTGTATTTTCTTTGCAAAAAAAAGTCAGTAGTCATGGTTATTAATGTGTCAAAGCACTACCTTAGTGCTAATCTACTAATTATGAGTCTAACCCATGTTTTTCATCAGACCAATGCAGCCAAAATCCAACCTGCGCTGAGCAAACTGTGGTCACTGGTCATCTCCATGGTCATCTCCAGTTCAGCTGCAGCTTTCTTATGCTAATAGTTTGCAACCTGAGGCTGTTTGTCACAAAAAACGGAGATTAAAAGTCTATTTTCACCTTGACTGTCACTCACTCTTCTTCTGACTATTTCATGTCAACGCAGTGTGATGTCTTCACACTACACTGCATTCACTATCTCTTTGATTTCCTAGTGTTACGTCTGCCTCGTCAGCACTACCGTTTGATTAATTTATTCTTCAGTTCTGCCCCAATAGGAAGGAATGGGTCACAATGAGAAGAAAAAACAGCTCTCCTGAAGGCTGGTTCAAGAACCATAGAGGAAATATTTCATGTTCACAATGATGACATCAACACATGTGTACGAAACCAACAAGATTACACGCTTGAGCTTTCAAGTGGGTGGAGGAAGAGATTGAGAGTGAGAATGTGAGAGGAAAAAGGAGACAGGGAAGCAGAGACTGTATGGTTTTCATGTATCAGTGGCAGAAATATGTTCAGGACTGCCAGTGAAACATTTGTGGATATTTGCAGGTTGATAAGAGCTCAATATAAAACATCCTGACACGAAAGGTGAGCATTTATTTTTTGGAGAGCTAAGAGGGGAATGTAAGAGTGTCGCCATTAAAGCCCTGCATATATGCATTATTAATGAAATGTGACGGGGAACAGAGCTGGGTGTGTCTGTGTGGGGAAAAAGGGAATGTATTTGTACAGTCTGCATGTTACAGCGCTCCTACATGACTGTTAGTGTCTTCTCAGTGTTTTTACACACACATAAGACAAAGTGCCTTAAAACTACATGCATGTTAGGGTGCATCCATGCAGCCATCCTGGTGAAAAAGGCTGCATGTGAGGCTGACGGTATGCTGCATGGTGTTGCAACCTTAAGAGCAGGCACACACAGCAGAATCAGCTGTGAAAGTACAAGCCTGCCATGTTATAATGGCATTCTTTTGAGAGAGAGCACAAGCTGGAGAAACTTGGGCATTTTTTTCCAACAGAAACCACTGAAAGCCTCATGTTACATTGTCAGATGCAGCTACAAACCTTGATGAAGCCAATCAGAGCAGGCGAGGAGGGGCTTGGAAAGCCACGGTTTAAAAGGACGATGTAAGCATATCGATCAGAGCACACACGACCGAGCACATGTTGCAACCATCCTTCCCCAGCATCCCCCTGTCGCTTACAAACTGTCCAAATCGCATAAACCGCTCCATGCAGTTACACTTAAAAGAGAGAAAACACACTGATATGAGGAGGGCAGGCATGACACATGATATAAAGAAGGGCAGAGACTGTGTGTGGACATGGATGTATCATTATGTATGAGTGAATGTGCAAAAACACACTTCTTTAATATCAACTGTGCATGTAGAAATATTTCATAGCTCCAGGCGAGAGAAACCTCTCCCTTTAAATATTACATAATACAAATACATAAAAAAATTGGTAGGTCCTCTTAGAGCCAATCAATTGCTGGTTTTCTGAATCAGGAGGAGCACATGAAAAGGAATCCAGGAAGTTAATGTGCTCTAATCAAATTAAGAGGACAGAAAAGGTCTTGAAGGTTAATGCAGTGTTGGTGTCTTGTGAGACATTTCATCTTTATGTAACTTTGAGGATCAAAACATGCACATTTTCTCTTTTATTCTTTATTTCACATCTTTTAACCCTACTACCTCTGCTGCTTTAGGGGTAGATGTTGCAGTCAAGTGCTTACAATGTGAAAATCTAAGAAACTGCAAGCTTATAACGTGAAAAGCCAGATGGCTGATTCACATGGGATATACTTCATATCCATATGGGAAACCTCCCATACTATGTGTCTGGGACATTTTAAAAATTATCTGACGAATGTTCTGTCACATTCATTACAGCCCATTCAGAGCGACAAGACAAAATGAGGTGATAGACAAACGGTGGAGCTAGTTGTTAGATCAAACTCATGCCGAGGCCAGTAGGGGGAATGCAAAAACACTTTCTCCACCAAGAATGGCTTTCAGTGTGGTTCTTTGCTCCTGTTTCAATAGTGAAATGCTGATAAAAACTGCCGCCAAAGCTACATCCAAGCTTCGCCGGCAGCAGTCATTGCTATCACCTTTATAGTGTCGTAGTACTCAGGAATGGTCTTGGTCTTGAGTCCGGTCTCAAGACCACATTTTGAATGTCTTGGTCTTGTCTCGGACTCTAGAGCATTTTTACTTGGTCTTATCTCAGCCTCGGACTGGCAGGACTTGAGATTTACCATCAAGACCGGTCGAGACCAGCACTGATCTGCTATTCTTCAACTTCATCAATGTGATAATAAGGAGAAACACTTGCCAAAACAACAAATAGCTACACCTGCAAAAGCTCAGACATCAGTCCATCTTATTTCTGGTCAGAAATACCTCTGAGCACTTACTTTTGGCCTCATTCACATGAAAATCTAGATAAACAATAAAATAATTCCAGACTTGTCAGTGGCCTTTAAATACATACAAGGATTGATTTTTTTGACAAGAAGTTAGTCAAACAAATCTAAGATTTAAGATTTTTGCAAGTTGTCCTTTGAAAGAGTTAGACACCTTGTTTTTTCTGTCAGATTTATTAAAAGTAAAACTAAAATTCAAGAGAGAATGCTCTTTAACTGTTCAACCATGTCATGGTTTCTTTTAATTGACTTAATGGTCTTGTGTTGGTCTCGGTCTTGACTTGGGCCAGACCCCCAAAAGGCTTGGTCTTGTCTTGGTCTCAGTGCACTCTTTTCTCGGGCAAATCTTGTTCTCGGATAATGTGGTCTTGAGTACAACACTAGATCTTGCAACACAGTCTGTTACTGTTGCAAACTCACACTGAAGCAGGTCAGGAAAGAGCAAACACATATTATTAACTCCAATAAAAGCTTACAGTGTGTTTCTGTACCATTCTTTAAATAAGGAAATGTGGTCCAGTTCCTGGACCTGTGGCAACACTACAGCTACATTTGAGCTAATCGCTAATCAGCCAGTGTCTGGTGGTTACAAATCGGTGTTATATAATAAACATTGACTGATTGATTTATACATCGGCAACAGCCTTGCAGCACAACTAAACCTCACCAGTAGCTACGGTCTCGTTCTCCTCAAATGATGCTGATTGGTCAGGCCCGTTCTCAGACTTCGCACAGTCATTTCAGATTGGATCTTTGCAAGATGGAACTGCCAGGTGACAGACATGGAACCTGGACAATCCATCTGCTTTGCAGGGTTAGCATGCTTATGTAGGAAACATAAAACCAAGAGTAGAGAGAGTACAACAATATTGCACTAGCTTAAGATTCTTTGATTAAAATTTACCAAAGAAGATAAAAAGTAAGAACTCTTTAAATGTACTAAATTAAAACAAATCCATCCATTTTCTTCTGCTTCTGCCCCCTAAACTGTACAGTGGTGCAGAAGTCAGCACTGTTGCCTCACAGCAAGCAGTTTCCTGGTTTAAATCCCAGTTGGATTCCACCCAGTGGGTTCTCTGTGGGTACTCAGCTTCCAAAAACATGCCTGTCAGGTTAATTGTTGACTCTCTTAAGTTGTCCATTGGTGTTAGTATGACACCAAGTCCTGAAAGCATGCATTAGATGTTGCGTTCGTCTTCCTTTGTTAAAAAAATGACAACTACCCCTTTTTATTTTTAATGCAGACAAACGAAATGTTGGGCTTTATATTGATGAGCATTTGACGGCTGTGAGCCAAATAGTTTTGCCTCTGTGTTGGCATAAGTCAGAGCAGAACTTTAAATCATGGATGTTGGTATTATTCAAGTACCACAATTTACACTTTGTAAAACAAGCTAACTAACTGTGTTGAGTGAGGGAAGTTAAGGAAAATAAAGATATCCCTGTTTGGCACTCCTGATGCCTTGTCATCTCCCTCTTTCCTTGTTCCTTGCCCAACCCAACATAAACAACAGGGGAAAATAGAAATGAAGTGTCTCAGAAGAAGTGTCTCAGTACCATTCGGGACTTGACAGTTTCAGACAATGGGTATTTAGGACAAAAGTGTGCGAACTACAGTTACCACTTGTGTACCCATCATCCTTTGCACTCCACTGATCTAATGACGCAAAAATATGGATGCTGGGGCACAGGTGGTCGAGTGGTTAAGGCGCGCCCCATGTAAGCAGACAGCCCGGGTTCGAATCCGGCCTGAGGCCCGTTACCACATGTCTCTCCCCCGCTCTCATCCCTGCACCCGACTCTATCCACTATCCTTCTCTATCAAATAAAGGCACAAAAATGCCCAAAATAAACCTTTAAAAAAAAAAAAAAATGGATGCTACAAGTGGTGAGGCAGAGCCAAGTAACAACATTTTTTTAGATTGTAGAGGCTCAAACAACTTTTAAGCATTTTGGTTTCCTGGTGTCAAGAAATGAGAAATGAGAAAAAGTGACGGACCAAAAAAAAAAAGCACTCGATGGGGAGTACGAGTAACATAAGGAGCCACTTGGCAAATCCTCACCCCTGAAAGATTGGCGGAGATGCCAGGAGCAGACTCCAGCCGGGCCAAAAGACACTTTAGAAAGCGTTCACAATCCTATTTCCCCAAAACAATGGCCACTGATACACCATGACTAAATATATCGCAAGACCTACAGCTATTTTTAGTGGTGGACAACAAAGGTTTGAGAAGGTCAGTAAACAAACTGGAGCTATTGTGCTAACTCCAGCATATTTACATTGACGTTTATTGCAGATATGATCATTAGAGTGCACTGAACATTTAAATAAAATAAAGTATAAATACATATTCTGAGTCAGATGCACACCTATGGCACTTTCTTGCACATACTAAAATATTCAAAGTGCCAACATGACTTTTTTCTAAGTCTTCATTTGTTGTTTTTTGTTCTTTAATAACACATTAAATACTGTATCCTGGACTTGTTACTCAAAGTACTGAGTAGATACTTGAGGGTTGAAAAGAAGAATCTATCTTCATGCAAAATTCAAAAACAACAATAAAATATGAATATACATCAGGTTGTTTGATTCAAAAATAGATTTTCTCAATAGGCTGAAATGCAACAGTTGGTTTTGGATGTTATAGGGAATTATTTTCTCGCTACATGCCACTGACCATCATGTGGTAGCCAAACAACTGGCCAGTTTGACATGATTCTTGTAAAGCTAGGCCCACATCTTTATTCCATTAAGTGGACTCGGTAAAAATGTAGTAAAGTCCAAAAATTACCCTGGAATAAAGTCAAATTACTAACTTTAAAAACCACAACGACACAAAAAGCTACTCATTTACAGAACTGCCAGTAAATGTCATTTGTTAATTTTCATCCCTGCACAGATCTTCGATTCCATCGAGGAGCATGTGCAGCCCGTGCTTTGGTAAGACACCATCTCACAATCATTTTCAAAGCTGTCGTTTCCAGCATCCTTGTATTAGATTACACAATATTGTCCAATTTAATCTGCAGTTTATTACGTTATAAAGCTGTCGCCTGTATTGGATTATTGTCATCAGTTATGACACACGGCCAAGCAGAAAAAGCAATATTCAGTGACTGCTGGTGTTTCTTTGGTGGTTGGATATAAACACAAGAGATGAAAATATCACTCTCAAAATTGAACTTAAAAATTTGAAAGATGTTCCACTCAGCGAAAAAGCTTTTTTGCCATAATTACTGTAACTACTTAATGACACAAACACTAAAACAACATTGCACAGTGGGATTGATTTGCTTATAATTACTCTCTGACTCCTACTAAATCTGATAACTAGTGTTAAATACAATAAGAACAATTTTGTTTTAGCAGACCCAGAGGAATAACAATCCCTTGGGCTTGTTTCAGAGTAAAAAATATCACACCTTACACATGTGTTTGTGCAATCCTTGATAAATGCTGTGCCCAATTAAACAGCCTGCACAGGAAGGATGTGGATCAACAGCATGGAGTGATTTATCTTGTGAAATGAAAGCGCTGACCTCTGATCTTCTGTTGACAAATGGAAAAGAAGGAGCAGTGATTTATGGCATAAATGCTGAAATCATCCTCTGCTTTTGAACAGAGATGGTTCTCTGCATCCCACCTTACACCCCCCCCCCAACCAACTCCTCACACTCAGCATCAGTCTGCACAGCCCTGATTACATAAACCCACCTGGACACAGTGTAACACACACATACACCACCGTAATGAGCACTACAACGCCCCTCCCCGACCACTGCACAGACCATGTATTGAGCTTTTCAGTCATTTCTAGGCATTTCTCCGAGAAGCTGTGTGACTGCTCCTTCGTCACCTGACCGGATGCAGCTCCATAAAAGGACAGTCGGTAGTGAGGCGGTCTTAAAGGGGCAGCGCCACATCAACACGCATGGACTGTAGCCTTAACTAACTGCAAGAGGGGGTGAGGAAGCAAGTCCTGTAAGACTCTCTCAGGCGTTGTTACATTTGAGCAGATACAACTTGTTCCTTCCACAAACAGCTGATATTAAAAGGAATAAATCCCACAGTGTAGTATGGGAGAATCTTTACAGCTGATGTGTCTGCAGCTCAATGAATCATAGCTTTTGTGCTGTGTGAATATGCACGAAGGGGGGGTGGCAGGGTGCACAGCAAAATGATGAGAGACTGCAAGATAGGAAGAGGCTGAAAGAATGAGAGGTTCTCAAATGTAACATGAAGAGGAGCCTCCACGATGCAGATGCAGAAGACAAAAGCTCCACGGCTGAGACTCCTATTAATAGGCCTCAGTGGCAGGGAACAGCTGCTCCAGCACGTACACCAAACCACTAACTGATGGAAGAATGAGAGAGAGAAGCATGACCATGGAGCGAAATGGAAGAGATGGAGGACGGAAAGGGAGATGGCAACAAGGGGGATCACAGGTTTAGTTTAGCTTATTTTGGTTATTTTTTAACACATAAAACTCAATTAAACTGGTCCAATGACAGTTAATACACAAAGTTAATGCGATATCAGCATTAACACCAAAAGAGAAGAACTGGACCAAAAAAGGTGTAGGCTGAAGCCTTTGCTTATTGCACCTGTACTTTTTCACACTAATTTTCTTTTCGCTGCTCCCTTAAATTTATATAGAGCATTAAAGAAGGTAAACAGAACTAAATATATGGGCTGTCACGATTTATAGCATCAATTGCGATTAACAAGGATACACAAATAGTTCACAAATTTTCCCTTTCAAAGCATTTTGGTTAAGTTGCTGCAGCATCCTCCCACAGCCACAGTAATGTAAAATAAGTCTACCACTGATCTTTAATGTTTACTTTCAGTTAAAAAAAACTCAAACAGCTCAGTGGACAAGTCTAAAGTGTTCTAAAACATTTTTCTTTTTACTGCCACCTTTTCTCCTTTACGATCCATAACAAGTTCCTTTTAAGTTCCTAAGTTAATGCTATAATCTTCAATCTACCTATCAAGCAGGGGGATTGATTCTGAACAGAATCCAAACAGGATGCCAACTACCCTTAGACCAGTTTTTCCCAAAGTGGGGGCCGGGAGACACTGGAAGGGGGGTCGCTGAATGCTTTCAAAAAAATAAAAAGAGATTTAAAATCATTTAAAGAGGCATATTTTCTCCATTATCATAAAAATACTCTTAAAATTGATTACATTTAAGATAAAACTATAGCAATTAAGTGAGATTTGTGCTTAAATGTAAGTAATTTGTACATGATGCATTGGCAACATGGTTCATTTTCCCCACCTCCAGGTATGGTGGGGTCCCTGGCCTTTGGTGCTAGTATTTTGGGGGTCACATGCTGAAAAGTTTGGGAACATCTGCTGAGACCATAGTAATATCAAAAATGACACAAAAACAGTTCAATGCAAAATAGTAGACTTTCAAAATATGTTAACAATAAAGGATCCCATTGACTGCTGATAACTGCAGAAATTCTGCGAATAATCACTTAAAATCCTGTGGTCCAAGGGGTCTTGGACCCCAGGATTACCCTGCAAGATTACTTTGACTATATAACAGCTTATGATACTTTTACATGTGTTTGCATCGGTATTTTTCTGTCACTGATTAAGAGAACCCTTGTTATGATATTATTGTTTTAAAACTTGCATTATTATAAAGTATCAAAAAGTTGGACCTCTAAGAAAGCTAAACTCTGTATATTCTGGATAATTTGGTGTAAAAATGCCTATTAACCAGTGAACAAAGTTTCAGATTTGCTACCGCAGATTGCTTTGATCAGCAACTGTGAATAAGGTAGATAGAGCTGAAATATATGCTGCAAAAACATACATCTTAAAGTGTTTTTTCGTATTGTTCCCAAATGATGAAGGCCAGTAATGTCTAGGTACACGTTGTGAATTTGAACCACCATGCTTTATTACTACAAC
Source organism: Cheilinus undulatus (assembly GCF_018320785.1). Classification (NCBI taxonomy): domain Eukaryota; kingdom Metazoa; phylum Chordata; class Actinopteri; order Labriformes; family Labridae; genus Cheilinus; species Cheilinus undulatus. The sequence continues at coordinate 8,935,459 of NC_054874.1, read as the reverse complement.
TGTACATCAAGAGAAGAGATTTTGCATGACAATGGAGATGGTGTGATTTGAGATTTTGGCTCAATCTTCGGTGTAATTTGTGCACTAGACCATCTGCATCTGCATGTTTTTTTGATTCAAGACTAGTCGGCTAAATGCTATTACAATTTGTGTCTAATCAGAAATGATATGCCTATAGGAACATCACTAGTTCATACTCACATTATCTTATAGTCTTTTAGTCTGTAGTCATCTTATAGTATGCAATCTACAAGTTCACAGAATTTGAGAGCCTGTTGGCTCAGACAGAGGAAAAAAAAGAGAGGTGGGAGATGGGGTGCAAGTCGTAGGTTAAGCAGTTGGTAAAACAGAATGAAGGTGCTGCACAGGTCCATGACAGACCCCATAAATTAACAGAAACGAAGCTAACATGCCCTGTGTGTGGGCAGAAACGCGATGAGGGGGCATTACTGAAGCATGGTGCTGAACAGAAGGGGGATTGAAAATAGAGAGATACGAAGCAAAAATAACAATAACAACAACAACGACCATGCAATGCTTATGAGGCCACGAGTGCACTGGAATGCACAATTACACATTCACCTTGCCACAGAGAGCAAAAGCATCTGAAATCTATGTGTTTGTGTTTGTGTGTGCGCTTGCTGAGTGTGCATCATCACGACGTGCTCGATGTGTGTTCGGTGTGAAAGCGGAGTGGAAAATAAAAGAGCGAGAAAGAAGAAGAAAAAAAGACACAACAACAAAGACACAAATTAAAAGAGGAACAAGAAAAAAGACAGGATGACAAACAGAGAAGCCAGGAGAGGGAGAGAGAGAGATACAGAGTAAAAGAGAGTCAGAGCAGTCTGTAGGGATGCAGGCGGGGGAGGAATGTGGTTTCCATGGCAACTTGAGGAAGGCTGAGCTCTGGGTGTCCGTTCCAGCTCTGCACTGCACCGGCCCTTGCCTCTCAGCCGCCTTGCTCTCTCTCTTTCTCTCTCTCTCTCACTCTCTTTCTTCAGCCTCCCCCACTATATCTCCCTCCTTACAGCCCCCTCTTCACTCCCTTCCTCCCTCCTCTTACACGCGCCTCCTCAGCTTCCTTGCCTCCTCCTTGTGATAGAGGGAGTCACACATACACAAAGCCAGCTCCATGTCACACACATCCAAGTCAACCTGTGCTGTTGCTCTATTCTAAAGCATACATGATCACGCTGAGTCCATGAGCTGACAGAGAGCATCTTCCTCTCTTTTACGCCCCCAAACCCACTCGATCCTCCTGCCTCCGCCCCCTCTAACCATTGCACTAGTTCTGGGCTCAGCTGAAAAGCCAACGCCTGCGGCCACTGTGTTGCCATGTGCCACTGGCTGTGCTGTAATGGCATGTGAACACAGGGACTCTTTTTTTTTACCATACTGTGAAACACATCAAGCCCTTGTCACACACACTATATGGACAAAAGTATTCAGACAACTGACCATTACACCAACAGGGACTGTAATGGCACTGCATTCAAATACATGTACTTTAATATGAAACTGGCCCCCCTCCTGCCACCATAACAGCCACCACTCTCCTTGGAAGGCTTTCCACAAGATTTTGGAGTGTTTCTGGGGGAATTTGTTCCCATTCATTCTGTAGAGCATTTATAAGGCCATGCACTGAAGTTGGACAAGAGGGCCTGCTTTGCATTCTCTATTCCAGTTCATCCCAAAAGTGCTCAGTGGAGTTTGAAGCCTGGGCTCTGTGTGGGTCAGAAGATTCTCAATGTCTTTGTAGTCCTTGCTTTGTGCACTAGAGCACAGTCATGTTGGAAAAGAAAAGGGCCTTTCCCAAACTGCTGCCACAAAGTTGGAAGTATAGCATTTTCCAAAATGTATTGGCATGCTGAAGCATTAAGATTGTCCTAAACTGGAGATAAGGGGCCTAGCCCAAACCTTGAAAAACAGCCCCCTACCATTACCCCTCCTCCACCTAACTTCACAGCTGGCACAGTGCAGTCAGGCAAGTAACGTTCGCCTGGCATCCGCCAAACCCAGGCTCACCTATCTGACTGCCAAATGTGATTCATCACTCCATGGAACAGGTGTCCACTGCTTCTCAGTCTAGAGTTGGTGTGCTTTACACCACTCTGACACTTGGCATTGGACTTAGTGATGTGAGACTCAAATGCAGCTGTTCAAGCCATGGAATCCAATGAAGCTCCTGCCACAGTTTTTGTGCTTACATTAATGCCAGTGGATGTTCAGAACTCTTCAGAGTTGGTGACTTTCATGCACTATGCACCTTAGCAGTCGTTGGCCTCCCTCTATATGGTCTTCCACTTTATGGCTGTTGTTCCTGAACTCTTCTACTTTCTTGTATCACCTACAGCTGACTGTGCAGGGATGAAACTTCATGAACCGTCTTACTGCAAAAGTGGCATCTATCACAGTACCACACTTGAAGTCACTGACCCTTCAGAACGATCTATTTTGTATCACAAATGTTTGCTCTGTATGGCTTGGTGCTTGATTTTAAAAACCTGTGGCAACAGGTCTGATTGAAACACCTGACCATGGCTAAATAGTGTATCTTTATGATGAAACATGAGGACTGTGTTTGTTTCTCATGTTAGCAGAAAGTTGGCCATCATTCAGAAAGACAATGCTTAACATTTTTGGAAATGCACTTCCTTGTTTCCATGTGAAATTCAGAGGCAGAAAGGATAGATCTTCCTGTCATACCCTATTTTCTTGATATAAATCTGGCTAGTCCTTAGTTTGGCATAGCTAAGAGAGACTGGAAACAAGTGTAAAAAATTATCCAATAGAAACAAGAGCAGAGTTGTTGTAGTAGTTGAATGTACCTTGCCTGGCAAGATATTTCAAGATTAAAAAAAAATCAGTCAATAAATAAATGAGCTTGTAGGCATCTGGATACCAATCAAATTCATCCTAATTTGTTTCTACTTATAAAATTTGCAATGCAAACTCAAAAAAAGGGTATTAATCTGCAAACTTGAAAATAACAACCACACAGTGCAAATATTAACTTAAAAAAAGAATAGAAGATCCTTCCTAAACAGGTTTTGTGAGGTCACATTTACCTTTTAACACCTAAATATTACAAGAGCTTCCATGAGATCAGATTGATTGTTAGAAACTTCTTCAGTGTTCCAAAGGTGTTTGTACCATGTACTGTAACTCAGACAGCTCATACCGCCATGCCAGCGGCTGTTTCAGAAACTGTAGTCTTGAGAGGAAGCAAAGGAACGCCTTATTGACAGTGGATTTTATCCATAAATATTTATTATCTGAATAACAGAATTTGATTTTTTTGTTGCAAAGGAAAGGAAAGAGGACAGGGTCTGAGATTCGGGAGAAGGAGATCAGGGAATGACCGCCTGCACCAAGGATAAGAGTCCCTGCTCATGGGACCAGACCAAATACAGACCTTTGAACTTTTAACAGTAAGGATTTCAGTTTTGAAAACACTGGAGTAGTCATTTTTAATTGATGTAGGCCTTTTTGTGTAAAAATTCAACGTGTTGTACCTTTGATGCTTGAATAGAATAACTAATGAAGAGTTCGGTTGAACAAACTGCATTACTTACATTTGGGACGTCCACATGGGAGTGAATCACCAACCCAGAAACTCGCTCTACTTTGTGAGGGCTCCTCCTACTGGTCACTCGTACCAGAGACACACCCTCCTCTTCCTCCTCTTCGTCCTCCTCCTCCTGTGAGACACAAACAGCTCAATATTTCACGTAAGAGTGAACAACATCAAATAAGAACATCTCAAAAGCATCAGTCAGGATATATTAGGATTCTAAAGATAGCTGTCATCGTCATTTGAATAAGATTCTCACACCTGTTGGACAGTCACATCTTATCAACAGATGACCGATGGTACTCTTTCCTGTCAGCTCTGAGATGTTATGTGTTTCTGAGAGCACTTTGTATGATTCACAACTTAAAAAAAAATCTGTATCTATTTTATACCGGACTTTCATGCAACATCTCAGGCCATCCTGTCTGAAAACAGTTTTAGCTCTGATCTTTTAACAGCAGCTTTCCTGGAACCTGTGTAGCTTCTGCTTCTTCACATCAGTTTAAAAAAGCCAAAAAGCACAAAATGACTCATCATCTCATCCCTGGCAGAAATGGAAACGTTTCAAATCCATGCATGCACGTTTGGAACCTTGAAAGTAAAGTATGGACAGGGCGTCTCTTCCTGTTGAATGACATTCCAGTTGATCCTTTTTTTAACACAAGCCTTGTGCACATTTTTAATGTTCCTGTTGATTGGTACGAATGTTTGAAGTTTTAAATGCAATTCATATACATATGTGTCCAATACCCAATATAAAATATGTTTTTTTTTTATCATTTTTGGAGGTATAATGGGTAAGGTTACACAAAGCTTCAGTAACTTGAAACATGTTTTCTTATTCAAAGACTAAAAATATTGTAAAATGCAAAAACTTAATCAGAATAAATGTATTTAAACTTTGTGCTGTTTTCATGTAGAAACAGGCAGCAGCAACAAATGTTTTGGTTTCATATTAAAAATTTGAATCTGCAGTGCACTGTAAAAACAGCAGCAAAACAACACTGAATAAAAAGTGAATATGTAAATATACTGTAATTATCTATAGAAAACTCTCTAAGAAGTAAAAAATAATGATAAAACTAAACAGGATCATAGGACCTATGTAGGGATTATTGCAGCAGGAAGCAACAAATGTAAGGTTTTCAAACGAGCTGCTACTGAAAACAAGAACTACTGACTTTTATTTTGAAGGACATGTTGACTGATTTACCTTAGCTTTAGCACCGTGTTTGCAGTCAGCCTTGCTGTCACTCTGTATAGTGGCTTCTCTGACCTTGTGTAATCTCATGCAGAGACCGTTACTCATCTTTTTTGGATGTACATATATTCAAAAGCTATGGCAAGATATTTGTAGATTCAAATTAGATAACGTTACCTTTGACTTTGAACCTTTTCTGAAAAATATAACATTTCTTGCAAAGTTTTTTATTCACAAGTGTAAATATTCAAAAACAAAACCCCACTTTGCAGCTTTCCACAAAGAAACTAAGTAATATATAACAGGGATGCACGATATCATCAGTCTGGTATCAGTATCGGCAGATATTAGCTAATAAAGGCACATATCTATATCGGCAGATGTCAAAATCTCTGCCGATATTCACATCCGATATTTTGCCTCTGTATTTCTGCATATATCGACTGAAAATTTTGTCTGTATATACTAATAAATTAGTGTAGCTTTAGGCAGAACCAACAGACCTATGTCACTTGAGGACTTTTCTTTATTTATCCTCATTCTTTAGACTTTAGAACCATTTCTTCATCCAAAAACAAGACAGCTATAAGAACTGTAAACATATGCTCCCAATTCAAAGTTTTTGTCATTGATTTATTGAATTGATTTATTTTTCCTCAAATAGTATGTATTGATGTAATTTTCCCCCTGGGTTTTCTTTTTTTTATTACTCTTTAATTTTCTTTGTCCCTTGGTGTCAATTCATTTAATTAATTCAATTATTTACATATATTTTTAACCAAATCATTACTACACTTATTTTCGTAATTGAAAGCTGCATTTGAATTAATGCATTCATACATTGTTTGTACATTTCAATCCTGAAATAAAGCTCTGGGGGAAAAAAAACTCAGTATAAAAATGATACAGGAAATGGTCTCCACTAATAAAGAGGGTCTGGCAAATTCTGCATGAAAATTTGAACATGACAAAAGTGTGTGCCAAAGTTGTCCAAAAACTTCTGACCCCTGATCAAAAGGAAAAATGCAGGTAAATTTGTGGAGACATTTTCAAACAAATTAAAAGAAACCCACAGATTTTAGAAGGATCACATGAGAAGAAACTTGTTTTTGTTCTTCTTCTAATATGATCCCGAGACAAAATGTCAGTCAGTGCATTGGAAAAACACCATCATCACCAAGGATGAAGAAAGCATGACAAAGCAAGTCCAAATTCAAGGCCATGTTGATTGTTTGCTTGTGTAATTTGGGTGTAATTTTGGAGGAGTGGGTTCTAGAAGTATCGACGGTGAATCAACACAATCACAAACAGGTTCACTCTTGGTAAAGCAGTTTCTGGCACAAAATCAAATTACCCTCCCTATTCACATGACCCAGCACTGTGTGACTTTTCCCTTGTTCCTCAGATCAAATCTGTGCTCAAAGTTTTGAGTCTGTCAGAACTTAAGAAAAGAACGACAAGAGGTTCTGAGACGACTCTCTAAAGATCAGTGGGAGACCTGAATGCATTGGTGTGTTGATGCACAAGGGGAGTATAGTGAAGGAGAAAACATTGAAAAATGTTTCATTTAAATTGTAGTCTTGTTTTTTAACAGCCATACCTCATATACCCAGATCTGCCTGCTCCACCTTTAGGTATCAGCTGAGGCTATGAATATTGCACTGCTCACCCATGTGCACACATAAACATACAAAACAGTGCAGGCACATTATAAATGAGACCATGAATTAATCATTTTAAGTTGTTAAATATTAATATGAAATGTTTCAGTTTCTCATTGGTTGAACACATGAAATCAGACCAGGTTTTTCCAACCCAAACAATAATTTCTTTAATACTCAAACCAACCTGACAACTAAAAAAAAAAAACGTCTTCTTCTTTTCCAAAGGAGCTATTCTTGACTCTCACCTACTCTGCACCAAATCAGGGAATTTGCAGACTCATTTAGTTTTTCTCCCATCCTCCACTCAGGTGACAGCACGGCTAGAATACTGATGAGAGAGTCCATTAACCAGCTCTCCCTCTCCCACTCTTCCTCTCTCTACCTCTCTTCCTCTCTCTCTCTTCAGGACAGTGCCTAAGCAGCTGGGATTCAGAGACGAAGGGATGGGGAAAGGATCAGGAGCCACATTGCACTGAATTAAAGGCTGCACAGGGTGGATCACAGACAGAGGAGGGAGCTTGGAATAACAGAGGCAAGTTGAAGCTTTAGCTATGGTTTGTGGGTAAGAGCCTCAGCTGTGGGCGTGTCAGACTAAAGAAGGAAGCTCTGCAACTGACCTCTGAGTTTCAGGATCGACCAACAGTACTTCATGTTGTCTCTTAACTTCAGTTTCACTCTTAGGAACAGTTGAGGATGTGAAAATTGAACTTTACTGCTCACAATAAGCTTTGACCAAACGAGGTGCAGCAGTCTGAAACTCTGACAAATACAGGAAGTTGTTCCAGACAAATGCAGTGAGTTTTAGAATACCTAAATGTGGTATAATTACTATCACTATCATCACTACCATATATTGGAAGATTAGAAATTTTCGCTCACAGTTTTTGGAATGCTGAGTTCAATTTCACTAGCCACACCCAGGCCTGATTACTTCCAGACCTGTTGAACCTAGAAATCCCTCAAACAGAACCTGTCCAGCAAAGTGAAGTAGGATAAGAGATCTCAAAATGCAACACATCATGGTGCCATCTAAAGAATTTTAAGAAAAGATGAAAAAACAATGTCAATGACATCTACACAGCGTTCCACATTATTATGCAAATGACATTTTTCTCTTATTTTCCTAAATATTAATGCAAATGACAGAATATTTTTCAAGTCATCAGCTGTTAGAGCATAATTCAAATGTTTTTGAACAAACGTCATAATGATAACCTTTTTTTTTTTAATAAAAAATTCAAAATGCACTGTTCCACATTATTAAGTAGGCCACAGGTTTCAAGCAATATGGAAAAGAAAAGGGATCTCTCTGCTGCAAAGAGGTGTCAAACAGTGTAACGCTTTGGGAAAGAAATGTAAACATTAGATATTTCATTAAAACTTAAGCGTGATCATCGTTATGTGAAGAAATTTGTGGCTGATTCAGAGCACAGATGGGTTCATGCAGATAAAGGCATAATGAGGAAGGTTTATGCCAGACAAATACATCAGATTACGAGAGCAGCTGCTAAAATGCCATTACAAAGCAGCAAACAGGTATTTGAAGCTGCTGGTGCCTCTGGAGTCCCACTAACCTCAAGGTGTAGGATCCTCCAGAGGCTTGCAGTCGTGTATAAACCTACTATTCAGCCCCCCCTAACCAATGCTCACAAGCAGAAACGGTTGCAGTGGGTCCAGAAATACATGAAGACTCATTTTCAAACAGTCTTGTTTACTGATGAGTGCCGTGCAACCCAGGATGGTCCAGATGGATGGAGTAGTGGATGGTTGGTGGATGGTCACCATCTCACAACAAGGCTGAGACATCAGCAAGGAAGTGATGGAGTCATGTTCTGGGTCGGATTCATGAGGAGAGAGCTGGTAGGTCCCTTTAGGGTCCCTGAAGGTGTGAAAATGACCTCGGCAAAGTGCATAGAGTTTCTGACTGACCACTTTCTTCCATGGTACAAAAAGAAGAGCAGTGCCTTCTGTAGCAAAATTATCTTCATGCATGACAATGCATCATCTCATGCTGCAAAGAATACCTCTGTGTCACTGGCTGCTATGGGCATAAAAGGAGAGAAACTCATGGTGTGGCCCCCATCTTCCCCTGACCTCAACCCTGTTGAGAACCTTTGGAGCACCCTCAAGCTAAAGATCTACGAGGGTGGGAGGCAGTTCACATCAAAACAGCAGCTCTGGGAGGATATTCTGACATCTTGCAAAGAAATTAAAGCAGAAACTCGACAAAAACTCACAAGTTCAATGGATGCAAGAATTGTGAAGGAGATATCAAAGAAGGGCTCCTATGTTAACATGGAACTTGGCCTGTTAAGATGATTTTTTTCGATTGAAATAGTTTTTGATTTCAGTAAATATGACCTCCTAATGCTGCAAATTCAACAAATGACCATTTTCAGTTCTTTACAACCTATAAAATGTTTTAAAATTCTGTTGTGCTTAATAATGTGGAACAGTGCATTCTGAGGTTTTTATTAAAAAAAAAATAATGGTTATCATTATGAAGTTTGTTTTAAAACATCTGAATTACACTCTAACAGCTGATGACTTGAAAAATATTCTGTCATTTGCATTAATATTTAGGAAAATAAGAGAAAAATGCCATTTGCATAATAATGTGGAACGCTGTGTATTTGTTTGATGAACTGAAAAGTTTGAGTGTGGCAAATTTGCAAAAAAATAAGTTATCAGGAAGGGGACAAATACTTTTTCACAGCACTGTATAATGACATATGTATTTCTGCTTTATAGATCAAACTTCACTCAATTTATCTAACATTTATTTAAAAAGTATATATATATAGCATTGATGCTGTGACGTTTAATGGTGTACAGATCCCAGATGCCCCAGTTTAAGAGTCTAATGTTAAGAGTCTATTGTTACAATACTGGAACTAGACCATCCTATGATATGCTCACTAACCAAACAATCCACAAACTTTAATTTCAACTAATAAAACATGGTCCTAAATCACATCCAAATGAAACCAGTCCAAATTAACACATTTGGGACATCATTGCTACTGCCAATAAAACAATACTTCAGCATTTTTATTCTTAAGATTAAAAAAACATGGCAACCATGGGACTAAGGCAGCATGTAAGAGGTCCAAATTCTTGGAAATACTTCACAGTGTCTGTCAGATATTGAAGAATCAGAAAATGCTGCCATTACTTTGAGGACAGAGTGTCAGAATGCACAGGAATAATTTTTAGTAGAAAGTTTTCACTCAGTCCCGTCTCCACTCAAGTGAGATGAGGACAGTCTTTTGCACTGAGGCGTCCATTTAATACAGTCAGTTAAATAACAAGTTTACTGTAGTGAGGTCACATAATCCAGTTCAGACATAGCACACGACTTTCCAAAAACATATTGCCATTAAGTGATTGAGTGGAAGGCGGGGCTTTTAAGCATGAAAGAATAATGTTAGATTAAAGATTCTTTCTCATGTGAGGATTGAATTGGCAGATGGAGCCTGATGACCCCTTTGTGCTCGATGGTCACACAAGGGGCACTGTAATGTATTACATGATGCAGTATTGTGTGGCTTATAGGCTTTTCAGTTCAGATTTCTGTCATTAACTTATTGCCCCCTGCCACAGCTCAGACAGGACACTTAGGAAAGAAGAGCTGAGAAGTACAACAACAACCTAAAAAGAATTAAACACACTTTAGTTGCTAACCTCAGCGTTTATGATTTGGAAGGTGCCTCTTTTAAAGAGTTCTGATTTGCATGCTCCATGGCCCTGGTTTCATTTTTGCATCACTTCAGTGTGGTAAACAAATAAAAGCAACCTGTTACAACTGCACTCTTTTCCCTTGTGAGGTATTTTAGCCTTGATGTTTGCAACATTGTCAAGACTTCAACTCTCTTAATGGCAGGGCATACCTCGCTCCCATTTCTGTGGCAATATACAGTGCATTGAGATAGAAGTCAGACCCCCTTTACTTTGCTCGGTTTTGTTATGTCAGTACCCCATCATGACGACATGAAAACAGATTCTTAAATTTTTTTTTATCACATTAACATTAGTATTCAAACCCTTTACTCAGTACTTAGTTGAAGCACCTTTGGCAGACTCCAGCCTTTATGAATATGACACAACAAGCTTTGCCCACTTGGACTGGGGATTTTCTGACATTCTTCTTCACAAATCCTCTCAATCTCAGTTAGGTTGGATGGGAACCATTGGTAGACAGACTCTCCAGAGATATTCGATAAGGCCACTCTAGGACATTCACTGAGATGTCCTCAGCCACTCCTATGTTGTCTTGGATGTGTGCTTAGGGTCACTGTCATGTTGGAAGCTGAGCCTTCGGCCCAGTCTGAGATCCTGGGCTTTCCTAGGTTTTCACTGGGGATATCTTCATACTTTACTCCATTCGGCTTTCCCTCAACCCCGACCAATCTCCCACTCCTTGCTGCTGAAAAACACCCCCACAGCATGATGCTGCCACCACCATGCTTTACTGTTGGGATGGTGACAAGCGGTGCCTTGTTTCCTCTGGACATAATATTTTGTGGTGGGTGGTAAACTGGTATTAATACCATCAGTGGTAAAATTTCTGCAGCAAACAGTTAAATCTTGGTTTCATCAGACCAGAGAATCTTGTTCCTCACAGTCTGAGAGTCCTTCAAGGGCTTTTTTGTAAACTCCAAGAGGGCTTTTATGTGTCTTGCACTGAGGTGGAACCACTCTGCCATGCTTCCAGATTGATGGAGGGCTGCAGTGATGGTTGTCCTTCTGGAGCTTTGTCCCATCTCTACTCAGGATCTCTAGAGCTCTCATGTTCTTGGTCACCTCTCTAACTAAGGCCCTTCTCCCCCGATTGCTCAGTTTGGCCTGGCGACCAGCTCTTTCCAAACTTCTTTCATTTTCTAGCAACCAAACTTCTTTCATTTGACAATTATGTAGGCTACTGTGCTCTTGGGAACCTTTAGTTGCAAAATTTATGAAATTCTGTTTTCACTGAAGGCACTGAGAGTAGATTAATGAGAGAAAAAAATGAATTTAAATGACTGTAGCATCAGGCTGCAACATAAAACTGAAAAAAGTGAAGGGGATCTGAATACTTTCTGGATGCACTGTAGCTGAAAGAAACCTCAATATCAAATCAGTAAACCACAAAACAGATTGATTACATTAAACAGTCACATTACAATTGTTTAATATATGCCCTGTCCTTCTTATGACGCACATATAATTCAATAAAATTAAATTCTTATGTTTCAGAAGAGGAGCCCGGTTTGTGGGTTGAAAGAGATTAAAGCCAGCTATTGTGCATGAAAATTTAATAGTGAAAATTTAATTCCTCAGATTTAAATCACATTTTTGTCTTAAGCCCAGCTTTGATTTTTCACTGCTATTTAAAAACACACAGACACAAACGTTTAGCAGGAGCTTTAGTTTGGTTCCCATCAGTAAGACACATGCCAATGATCTTCCAGTTTACAAGCTCTAAAAACAGCCAAAGATAAATTTCATTTTCATGTTGGCATAGCTGTAGAGAATTATGAGGCAGTATTAAATCTACAATGTGAAGTTTCTTGCATAGCAAAGAATATCAGTGCCATAGCGCTGCTTTTGCTTGCTGTAACATGCAAACCGAAGCCTTGTTAAGCCTTGATAAAGATCTGAATGAGGTTTAAATAAACTAAAAATGCAACCTTCAGCATTCCATTTGTATGAGTCCTACACTAAAACAGCAATGACTCCGCAAACACTTATCATACAAAATGACTTGTTGACATCATGAGGGCGAATAATTCCTTCCTCTACTGTGTCTCTTCCCCTGACTTTTTTGTGCTTCTCATTTGACACCTGCTCACCAGGCTGAAGTCACAGCCACCCGCCATGACTCATGATCATATTTAATCCATGTAGGAGTGTGAAGGACACAGGTAGTGACACCTCGCGTTGGCTGCCAAGTATTTGTTTTTTTGTGCAGACAGAAGGCAAAGCACCACCGACAACAGCACGTGTAACACCAGATACAATGTAAACATGAGCATATTTCTACAATCTATAATGTGAAGAAGGAGAATTACCTCCCACGCATCCTGCCTGCCGTCTTCTTTCACAACAGTTTGTTCCTTGTTCAGTTGCAAGGTCACCTCGTAACACTCTTGAATATCTGTGAGAAAGAAAACAATGATAAGCTTTTTTTTCCCCTGCTCAGATAATAAACATACAATGTAAGCACTTGTTTTATAGTGTTCTTCTTATTTACTGATGTAACATCCCAGTGTCTTAAAGTCTGCTGTGTTCTCCTCCTAAAAGAATCCACCAATCAATCACAGGCACACTGGGAGACGTCTGCTTTTTTATTGAGTGATACATTGGGTGAAACACGGAGGTGGGAGTCGTCTGTTCTCATGGAAGTTTTGTCTCCATATTTGCAAGTGCTGGTCTTATCTTTTTGCAGGACTATATGACTCATGAGTGAGTTACTCATCAAGTCACTGTCTAGGAGGCCTATATTATAGTTTGTCATACTACCTGGACCACAAAAAACAAAAGCAGTTCTCTTACGTGGGATTCATGACACATTCTTTTACTGATAATTGTTCTCTCCTGTGTTTTTATGATGATGAGTGTCAGCTGCTCATAAGCTGGGTGTATTTTTTATTCAAAATGCATATGATTTGATTAAAACTAGGGCTGTAAAGTAATGATAAATCTGCATTTACAAAAAACATTTCTAAGTTTATAAAATTAAGCTTCATAATCATGAAAAATGAGGCAGTAAAATCAGCTCTAGGATGGTGTTACAACTCTCTTTTTAAGCCACCACAGGAAAAATCACATTTATGTCATGACAGGCAGACAATTTAGTGCTAAAAAGACTCTGTTTCATTTTCTCACCCTGTATTTAACACTTCAGGAATTCCTAATATCTTTTCTGAGTTATGTGAAGTTATGCCTCGCCTTAATAAGACGTCTTTGTTGTTAAATTGCTGCTGAAAACGCTATGTTTCCTGATGGTGCTCTTCAAAATGAAAGTCTTCAATGATGAGCATTGAAGGCTTTTATTGTGACGAACTTGGTAGGAATGGACCATCGGATACTTTACTAAACTTTCCCAACTCGATTAAACTGTTGCTGCTTTGAGAGAGACAAAGCCAAAATCATCCAGAACAAAAGACGAGTAGAATATAGAAACACACCTTCAACAGGTAAGATTTCTGTTCCTGCTGCATCTGGTGCAAGTGAAATATAGACAAGCACTCTAATAGTTAGCCTGCCCCCTGACCTTACAGTGAACTCCAATCAGAGCACAGCTGCCTGGCTCTGTTCCAGAGCAGAGAGACAGAAGTCTGTTTTCTGTCACAAATTTCTCTGTTAGGATGCTTTTAATGACCCATAGGCTACTGAGGCTGATAGATTTGACACAAATTAAAATAATTAATTTAATTTATTTATATTCTTGTAGCGTCAGGGGGGCAAGGTAATTCCTCATAGCGACCTGTGCGGTCGAGGCGCTATATTTGCCCTGGCCAAATTAAACCTAGCCTCAAAAAAGGTGAAAAATGGTCTAAGTCTAACATTCAGTCACAAAAAGATCTGTGTTTTTTTTCATTTTTACAGCAGCGTTATTACAGTGTATTGCTTTGAGACACAAATTTCAGATTTCACTGTATCAGGACTTTAAATAAGTGTCAAATGATAAAACTCTGAAACGTGCTGAAATTGTCTTCATAATTTAACATTTTTCTGTTATGATCAAACACCACATGTTTAGATTAATACATGACCATATTTGAGTTGTGTATTTTTGCATATTATTTAATCATAGAAAGTGTTAAACTGATTAAAAATAATCAATTACTGGAATTTTAAAAATCTGTTTTATGTATAATTCTTAATCTAGCACATTTGAGTGCTGATGAGTGGAAAATTAAACATTTCATCCTCTCATATCAGCACTCAAATGTTCATAAGAGTGCTCTGGATTGTTCTTCAGTAACTTGAAAATCAGCCTTTAAATCCGGAATGAAAAAGAACTGATAAAATTTATATATTTTTTGTAATATTACATTTTTTAAATGTTGCCCACCCTTACCAAACCACTAAATTTTGTCAAAATTTTAGTTGGTATGTGCAAATCTTCTTTTGGCAACCTCAGATCAGACAAAGCCTCCAGCCTCTGAGATCTCACTGGACTTTTGCATGAAGAGAAGAGAAACAGTGCTTCGTTTACTACATCACTGGAGAAGCAGAAGAAGCTAAAAGCTAACGTTAGCATGATAACATGCAAAGTAGTCAACAACAGTCTGCATTCAATTAATAAAACAGTTAATTCTCTTTGTATGTTGGTATGAAACACAAAAAGGCAGAACAAGGATATGGGGTTCCTCAAGAGTCAATACTTGTCCCACTTAAATTACAATACAAACTAAAGCTAGCCTAAATACTTAGAAAAGGCCTGCCTATAATTTTGAAAAGGCACCAAAACATACTGGAAAAATTTTTTGAAAGCACAAATAAATTAATTAGTGATACATGAAAGATAGGCAATATGACGATATATTACTAGTACTAAAAAAGTAAATGATTTATTTATAATTCACAGTCATAATGCCCAATTTTACAGATGACTAAATTAGCTGACAGAATACACAGGCGATCGCCCGGTATTTAGTAGATGGCATAAACAAAAGTAGTATTGTTGGCATTAATGTAAAGGTTGTTCCTCATGGTCTCTTTTCTTGTAAGCCTGACCTACTCCATTCGTTTCTCTTCCTGTCTCGTCACCTCTTGGCTCACATCTCTCTCGTGTCCTGCAGTCACCTACTGAGTGGCAGCTGTGTGATGAGGATGCACTGGGACAATTTTGCTGATGTCTAAAGCAGACCTGCTTACTGCGCTGTCGACATTAAGAGGTGGCCGGAGAGTTCGTCAACTTTCTAAAGTTCAGTGTCAGGACAAAACGTCAAACAAAGGCCTATTTTGAGATGGACACCTCGGGAAAGTGAGTACATTTTTACACGTGTATCTTTTGTTCAAACAGACAGTTCTGCACCCAATGTGTAGAGTGTGAGACACACAGATAAGAATCAGTATGTCCCAACAAGACACAGTGAGAACAAAAGTGTAAGAATGGAGCATGTGACTCATCACTGTGTCTGAATGTGGAGGAGTGGAGCCACGCGTGGGCAGAAGAGTTTGTTGCACAGCTGACTAAAGAGCAATCTCACTTACACAAACTCTTATACCGATACAGATTTGAGCCTAACTTACACTAGAGCACAAATATCACCTATGACACTAGTAAGACATATTATTCTTTAATAAAAGCCTTAAACAGATTCACATAAACTACAGTGTATGGGCATTATCTCTCAAACAGCTAATCTTTATATGTCCCTGAACAATATAAATCAGTGGTGGCATACAGAATATAAAATGCATGGAAGTAGTAAATGGTTCGGATATAATATAGATCTAAAATTCAATTAATCTTAGATCTCCATCTCTATCTTAATCTCCATCATAAAAGATGGAGTTTAAGAAATGTGCCACTTTTATAAACAATGAAATTATGCAGTCGTTACTATTTATTTTTCTAAGACAGTACTGATTAATGTTTTTTTACACTAGGGGGCAGCAAAGAAAACAGTTACCATAACCCACATAGCTAAATATAAATAAACAAATAAATTGAAAAGGTGATTTCAAAAGCATGTAGAGAAAATGAGACCAACCTCACCATTTGTTTGGAATTTGTGTTTTTGTCATCCTGATACGTGCTGATAAGCTTTGCGCTTTTTCAAACATGTACTCCTGAAACTGAAATTTAAAGCATACCACACAATAAAACTGGAGTGATGATATCTTAGTGTTAAAGACTTAGAGTTGATTTTAAAGTCTAAAGTGTAGTGTTTACTCCATTCTGAGTTAAACGGCCTTTGGTGTTGATAGTATTGATTCTTGCCATTTCAAATCTGCCTATATATATGCAGAGTTTTCCCATGATGCCCTTGGGCCAGATGCTTTCATGTGTTTCAACTGTGTTTAGATGTGGTTCCGGGCACAGATGACCAGGGATGAGTATTGAAATCCAGTACCGTCAACACATCTGCTGGGCTGAATTATAACACAGATAACAGTACTTTATTTCAATAACCCGCCACCCCAAATGCGATCCCCTGTAATCCTAAATTAAAGGCAAGTAATACATTATGGAATAAGTGCAATTCATCGGTTATGTTACACTGGTTTCCTTTTATCATCCCATGTTTGACTGATATCCTATTAAGATAATATGGGTTTTACTCATGATACCCATACAGCTTTTATACTCCCACTAACTTAACACTCTCTTTTTCTCAAACGTATTGACTAAAAAGGAATTTAGCATTGCTATCAGACAAAACCCAAATGATACCCAACCCTACAGATGGACTTGTGGTAAGGTCACACCCCATGTACATGGGCAGCCCCGTTTCAAGCCAGGCCTGCGGCCTCTTTCCTGCATATCTCTCCCCCACAATCTTATCCCTATTTCTGACTCTGTCCACTGTCCTCCTCTCTAAAACAAAGGCATAAGAAGCCCAAAAATATATCAAAAAAATAAACAAATGAATATGCCTGTTGTAAAGTGATCACTGCTGGGAGTCCTTGGCTTATGGATTGTTGTTATTTTTCATGTTATACACCTTTCCACCATGAGTGAAGTTATCCACCGAGTTAGCCACTTCCCACTTGTGGAGTTGAGGGGCTCTGTCAAAAGAGCAGACAGTTGTTCTGTTTGAATGAGCACTTCCTGACATTAAGTTTGAATGTCTGCCTCATTATTGCAGGAGGATACCTAAACCTGCTGAATTATTAGATAAATTAAGGAGGGGATGAACACATATTGAAATGCATCAATTACTGATACTAGGGATGGATGTTATTGGCAGAATATTGGCTTAAAAGGGGGATTCACATAATGGCAGATAAGGACATTTCTGCTGATATTTGCATCTAATATTTTAAAGAAGGACATAATCTTGTAGATAAGGACTTTTGGAAGTGCCTGTAATTACATAGCTGTGAACCATCTTTGGGTTAAAATATAGGACAGAATGAAGGTGTACTGCAAAAGGTTTAAAGCTCCCCAACCATATGCAATACTCCTCTATATTTATTTAAACAAGAAGCTAACACTTTGTTTGGAAAAGGTGAAAGTCTGAGGTTGATCTGGCAAAGGGATTTGGATCCTAAGTTTGAACAGGAGGTCTAAATACTGTCCATTATATAGTTTGGCCTTTAAGAGATGTTAAAAGTAAATTCACACCAAGGTTATTATAGTTAACTAAAACTAACTAAATAACTAAAACTAAAATTCAAAAATCAACTTAGTTAACTGAAACTAAATAAAAACTAAGCTTTACCAAAGAAACGAAAACTAACTAAAACTGTATAGTGCACTTACAAAACTAACTAAAATAAAATAAAAATGGAGACAAAATATCCTTAGTTTTAGTCTTTGACACAACCATACTGACTGGCACCGACATCCAAGTCTGGGGAATGTAAAACATCCTGATCTGACTGGTTAAGACTTCATACAGTGGCAGTTTTATGTCTGGAGTTGTATTCAAAATCATTATTAAATAAATAAAATGATAAGTGAAGAGTAGCCTGTTTTAATATGTTTTCAAAATGTATGATGCTCACTCAGCCCCGACATCCATCCGTAAAAAACTAAAACTGACACTAAAACTAATAAAAACTAAACTAAAACAAAGCATTTTTACAAAATAAAAACTAAACTTAACTAACAAACCAGCAGTCAAAACTAATAAAAACTAAACTGAAATCAAACACAGAAAGTGAAAACGAAATAAAAATAGAAACTAATGAAAAATCCATAACTATTATAACCTTGATTCACACATTATATAAAGAATTCACAGATACTAATGGACCCCAGTCAAACTTAAAAAGCTTGGTCTAATTCAGAGTAATGAATTCTGTAGGTGTAAAGGCACCATGGGTACTTTTTCACATCTTATGTGGGATTGCTCCCTGGCCTAACCATTTTGGTCCCAGGGACGACTGCAGAGTGGTTGGACCAACTGTAGCCTTGCTCACCAAATCTTTGCCTTCGTGGAGACAAATCTGTTCTGCCAGATGGACTTTCACAGGCACAGTTTGGGTTAGCCCTTACAGGCTTTCTTAATGCAGCCAGGATCAAACTAAAGAACTGGAAAAGTATAAATTCTATCAACTATAAGGACTGGATTGAACTCAGGACTGCTACAGCATCATATGAGCTGATGTTGGACAAAGTAAAGAGCTGTCTAAGTTTTTAACACTATAGAAGAGCTTATTTAACACCAGTTATGGTTGGGAGCAAATACACTCAGATACAGTGTTAGATTTAACCATTTAAGTGCTACTTTTACACCGCAACATTCACTGTTTTATGATGTAAATCACAACAAGAGACTATCTCTGTTGAACAGTAACAGTGGGTGAGGGTATTGTGCCCATACACTTCTATCTTCTTTACTGTGACAGTTTAATTTGAAAGATCTGCAGTCTGTGGCTTTAACCATGAATGCTTACAACTGAAGCTCTGTTCTCAGATGATTAAACAAATCCCATGCACTAGATGCATGAAACAGTCATCTGATGTGTCAGGTTATATTTTGTTAGGATTTACTGGAAATCTGCAACACTGAAGTTCAAAATATTGGATACTGGGGCGCAGATGGCCTAGTGGATGGGTCATGTCCCATAAAGATGGGCGGCCCGGGTTCAAGTCCGGCCTATGGCTCCTTTCCCACGTCTCTTTCTGACTCTCATCCCCATTTCTGACTTTGTCCACTGTCCTCCACTGTCCTCCACTGTCAATGAAGACCAAAAAAAGCCCAAAAATATATTGAAAATAAATAAATAAATGTTTTTAGATGTTGCCTGTTGTATAGTGATTACTGCTGGGATTCTTCTGCTCATGATCCTGATGGATTGTTAATTTTGATGTTAAAACACCTTTGTACCATGAGTGAATTTGTTTTCCAAGTTAGCCACTTTATGCCTGTAGAAATCAAGGGGTTAAATTTAAACAGATGGACCAGTATTTCAGCTTTCAAAATCTGTCAATTTCAGCTGCAAATTTTTAACCTTGCAAAGCCGACGGATTGACCAGACTCCATCTCTGTCACCAGGAAATCCATCCATGAAAACGAAGTGGTAGCTATGGGCGGGATTTAGTTGTACTGTGAGCTAATAGTAATGACTGCCCCTTAGTGTAGCAGTTAGCTTGGATGTAGCTGTAGTATAGCAGCAGTTATATCAGAACTTGATCACTCTTCTGCTGAGCTGTAAACTTTATGGGAGACAGGGGGCTTGATCTGTAAGCCAGTAACAATTAGCTTGTATGTAGGTGTAGAAAAATGGCAGGACCACATTTCTTTATTAAAACAAGAGCAAAGAGCCACACTGTAAGCTCCTCGTAGCAGAGAAGATGTTGTCACTCTTCTCCCGATTGACCTCGGCATACGTTTCATCCACATCATGCTCCACTGTTGATAAATACGGCAGCGTTTGCTCATTCAGCTTCCTGGAGCTCTGCATGCATATAACCTCATTTTCTCTTGTTGCTCTGATTGGCTCAAATTAATGTGACAGACACCATCATCCAATCACCTTCTGAGAATTTCTGAAAAGTCCTGCCCTTTCTAGATGCCCTCTTTGGGAATTTTCTCAGATGAATCAATGGATTATGAAACAGTCTATCTGGCATGTCAGGTTAGCAATATTGGCTGTTTGAGGCTGGACCAGCGGACCCACATCAGCTGAAGTGTTTTTTTTAATTCATCATCATTGCTTACACTTTGAAGTGTGTTTTAAGGACTGAAATGTATCGTTTACATAATGCTTTATTACCTTTGAAATCATGACAATGAGCTGAAAAGACCGGTACCTCTGACTGGATACATCAGATTGAGTGACACTTGCAGATACATTAGTCATCTGACCGATTGCTCACATAAAATGCTGGTATTTCTCATTTCATATCTAGAGGCCTCACAAACATTCATCTGTTCAGTCTTGCAGGATTTGCTCTTCCACTGCTTCCTGGACACCTGGCTTGCCTTCACACAACCAACACTTCTAATTACATCGCTTGTCTATTCCTGGCAGAGGCTACAAAACACAGAAACATTGCCTCATCAGTTCTTGAAGTGTTTAGGATTCACAGTAGCACAAAGCACTGAGAGTTCAGCTTTTTTAACAACTGCAACTTTCCCAAAATATGTATATTTGAACTGGTCCAACCCTCCAAGACCACATAAATTCCTGGGCATGGAGCATAATGCATAATCCAAGCCAGAAGTCTCTTTCACAGGACTTATTCCCAGATCTCTTTTTGATGTTGGTACTATTTTGGGACAGCCTGATCGGAGCTCTGAGCCTTTTTGTCACAGATATGAGGGGGTTTCCTACACCTTCTCCCTGTCCTACAAAGAGCTCCACGCAGCATCAGCATGTTTGTATGTGTTGTAGGCCTCTTCTTTTTGTCATGTACCTATTCAATTGGACTGATGTCATGCCTTTATGGCCTGCCCTGGGTGAATCATGCAAATAAAAAAAAAGGAATGCGCCCCTGGTTCTTTATATGAAGATGAGCAACCCACAGCTCACTTGAATAACACATTCACAGAAAACTAGGTCACAATTTCCAGGCAGGGTAAACAATTCACCCCCTTGTTTCTGCCTCAATAAAGTATTCCCCCAGCATTTGGGGTCCTCTGTAATTTAACGTGTGTCTGTCTGTATGTGGGCACAACGTCCCTGCAAACAGCGCCCCTCCCCATGCCTCCCACTGCATGTTTATATGTTGGAACAAAAGGGTGGATGCACAGTTTAGGCAACCTTTGTTCGTGACTGTGCAACCATGCAAGCGTCCAATCAAGCAACCAGTAAGCTTCCCACACTGCCTCACACACCTCTTTACTTCCCACAGTGGATCAAAGTTATTGATATCTCTAAAGACAAATACTGTACACTAATTTTGGTACATTTATGCCTTTAGATCATTGACACTGCACCTTTTAATCGCAAAACTTTCTTGTTTTGGAAGGTAAGGAAAGTCTACAGCATTACCAGGAACTTTAAGGTCTGTATTACACTGAGAAAGCAACATAAAATGGTCAAAACAGAGCCGGTTCACACGGCCCTGAGCATGTCAGGCCAAACACAACAGGAGAGGATAAGAGGATGAGTAATGTTTATTCTGCACTGTATTCCTATTAGTGCTGTGAACCGGAGGCTCCTGCACTCGGCTTTCCATGATGAGAACCACATGTTGAATGAAGTCTCATCAGTCCAGCACCTCAGAGCCCATTTCTTTCTCTCTTAGCCTTAAACTCTGTGCAGGTGATCCACAAAGCCAGATGGGTTAGGGAAGAGGCTTGGCGTGGCAGTCAGGAACAGTTTGTTTCCCTGTCTGCTGCAGGCCCTGCGCTGATTGAACATTCTTTGTTAGGAATGTTTGGAATTTGATTTGGGAAGCTAATCCTTAAGATTTGCCAAGGTTTATATTAATAACATAGAGGACTCCAACTAGCATCGATAGTTACTAGATTTAACTGTTAAAAGCGTCAAGCTAGTACACAGATAACTTAAACAAACCTCTTTTGAGGATCTGAATACATTTTTTTTTACATTATTTTGACTTCATTGTAGAGGAGGACAGTGTCAAAGTCCAGGATAAGGGATTGGGGAATGACATTCAGGGTTGGGCTTGAACCCAGGCTGCTCATGCACATTCACAGGTCTTTCCTTAGGATTCTCAGGATACCAAAGATAAAACAGATACAGAAGATAGCCATCACCTTACTATAGACCATTTCAGTATTCTCAGTGTTGACTATCCTTTCAAGGCCGATGGATTGGCCAGATTTTATGTCTGTTATCAGGCAGATCCATCTTGCTAAGATCCAATCTGAAACGACTGTGCCTGGAGAACGGACTGGACCAGTCAGCACCATTTAAGAAGACAGGGCAGCAGCTATGGATTTAGCTGAAGTGCAAGCTGGTAAACAATGGCAGCCAGTGTTGCCTTTAGCTTGGATGTAGGTATAGTTTAACAGCAGTTTTTATCAGAACTGGACCACATTTCTTTATCACAAAAAGAGCAAAGAACCCCATTGATAGCTTTTCATGGTCAAAGGTGTTTTTGCTCTTCTTCCGATTGGATTCAGCATGAGTTTGCAATAGTTAAAAGTGTGGTTTAGCTGTACATTAAGCCTGCATAGAATGGCTGCAGGTGTAGCAGTTAACTTGGATGTAGCTATAGTATAGAGGCAGTTTTATCAGAATCGAGCATTTCTTTATTAAAAGAAAAGCAAAGAATCCCACTGAAAGCCCTTCTGTGTGGAAATATGTTTATGCTTTTCTCCCAGCTGGCTCCAGCATGAATTTGTTTCATCAAATCGCTCCAGAAATAGCATATGCTCACTACATCAATGCTACATTGCACTGGTTGGCCCATAATGAAAGAGACAGACAAAATGTTCATCCAATCACCCTCAGAGATTTTTTCAATGGTTCTGCCCTTCCAAAACACAAATAATAGGCTCTTGCCCAAACTGATGTGAGACATTTTCTATGTAATGGATATATGTAAGAGTCTATCTGGTGTATCAGGTTAAATATTGACATGCTACAATCTTAATCAGACGTTATGCTACGGTAGAGAAGCTAAAACGCTTTTATTAACTTTGTACTGCTGTGTTCCCAGTTGCAAGTTGTGTTCTGAGCATTTAGCGTTAGTTTAGGCAGGCAACAGAATCAAGCTCTGCCATTTATATGCAGACCCTCATCAACTGACTGATTCGCTCTAAGCACGCCATTGGCTAACTGCACTCATGCTGCCATATTTAAACTGCTCTTGCCTGCTCCCGCTGCAAGCTACTTTGTGTAACCCTCCTCCGCCCCAGCTCCTCCTCTATGCTATATCTGACTTAATCAATATCACTCAGTTGTCACTGATGCCTGCTCTGCTCTCCGTTATTGCTGCTTCTCTCCCTGCCTCAGGCTTTCCTCGTAGTCACAGGAAGAGCAGGAATGTGTGCTGTTCCTGCTTGATGCTTTCCACACAGGCATTAAGCCTTTGTGGCAGCCATTGAAAGCACCACTTTCAATGTGATTTGGTTAATATCCCTTTTACTGTCCCTGGTAAATGTTAACAAAAGTTCCCTTGCGTTAATATGACGTGCAACCTGGGGCATTTAAGCCCAATTTTAACCCCTAAAACTGACAATTATCCCTTATATGTGAGGTGTCACCTGAATGTACTCGTTTAATGATAAATAATTGGCACACACTAAAAAAAATACACTTTTCTTCAATAAATTATGGTTTAAACTGACGTATTACTGAGTGGACAGGTCACTTCAAACTGTGTGTATGCTACCTAGCCTACAAAAAGATGACCACATTTAGGGACTAGATCCTTGGAGGGTGCATTTGAAGATCGAGTATGTTACAGCAGTGCTGTTGAGAAAAATCCTTCAAATGCAGCCTGTAAAGGCATCCGTCTTTCACTGTGCAAAGAAACCATCCAGTGCATCCTTCATGGCCCAACATGCCTAAGTATTGGTGCAGAAATTCAAATAAGCAAGTAAATGGTTTCAACTTTGTTAAATGGCTGCTAAAACTAATGTTTTTTTCTTTTAAAAAGGAGGCTTGATTCTTTAAAGTAGTTTTAAAATGGTAGGTTAAGTTAAGTGAAATTATAGCTAGTTCTGGTGCAGCTGTTAAGGCTGAAAGGCAGCAGGGATAGTGCTTAGAAACAAAAGGGTGAGGAAAGGGGCAGCTGGTGATATTTGGCCAAAATAAGGTCCATGAGCTTTGCTGCACTAGAAGAAGCCTTTATAAAGGGTCTTGTTTCCCCTTTAAGCAATATCTGGTCTTGGAGAGCAGATGGTGCCTCGCTGACAAGCAAGAAATATGATAAAAGTAGGTTAAGTATTTCTTCAGATGCAAATCAAGCCCATCATGCTGTATTTATTTAACTGCTGCCTGATCAGACCCTCCCCCTCAGCTCCGCAGCAGTGGGTCAGCAGTGGCAACAGCAGACCCAGGGGCAAGCATCATTATAACATGGCTGGGGTGATTAGGAGGACCACTCAACCATCAGTTAAAGTGAAGTAATGTGCTTTAAAAGGAACTGAGGTGAAGGCTCCTACTGGCTTTTCCTGCGCTCTTTTTTGAAAACACCAAACTTGTTGTGAAGGTGAAGCTGGTAACACATGATGATAGAGGCTCTTCAGATGAGTCTCTGCAGTACAAAGGCACTTTTCGGACACTTTCAGGATAAGTGCATCAGTTTAGCCAGCAGCAGCTTCAGTAAATTACACTAATACAGTGCACTTGTGAAAGAAAATCAACTACAACATCAGTTAATAAAGTATAAGATACACAAGAGGACAATTTGTCTAGGGAATGATTGTGCTTGCACAGTGCGACTGAGCGTACGACAACCAAGTCTATAGATAGATTGTGCAGTGTGGCTTTATTGGGATTTCATTACAGTCTTAGTATGTTACTGAGGGGGGATACAGCAAACCTTTGTGAGCAGGAGAAAAGCCTCTTTCATAAGACTGAATTGGAGAATTAGTTAACTGACAATGAAAATTAAATGAACCTGACCCCATCTACATCCTGTGTCTGCCTGCAGCCACTTACATGACAACACAAAACAGAGCATTTAAGCTACACTTCAGTAAACAGAGTATGTAAATTCCACCGCCAGGAGGATCTCAATCAAAACAATAACAAAAGATGACAAGTAGAGATGTGGTGCTCAGCTTGGCCCAGCTCCATAGCTTACTTCTCATTTTTAATTAAGGACTGTGTTCAATGAAAAACTATGCTTCATAAGGTATATTTAAACAGTAAACTGCTGTTTTACTTTCATGGATGAATTTCACATAATGAGGGGGAAAAACTGTTAAAAGTGGCCTTCCTGGTGAACACTGCAGGTGATCTCAGATTGCTTTGTGAGTAGCCTGCAGTGTAACCAAGAAGGAAAGTTTTGACAGCTTTTCTCTCTTATTATGTGAAGTTTTTAATGAAACAAAGGCCCTGTTTACACGACAACATTTTCAGCAAAACTTTTGTTGCATTTTGTCCATCTGTCTAAATGAGAAAGGCGTTTTGGGGGCCTGAAAATGGAACACTTTAGAAACGAGCTCCATGTAGACAGGCAAAATGCAACTTCCTGAAAATGCACATGCGAAGTTGCACACTATGGTTGCAGTCAATTGTTATCCCCACGTAGGGTTTTTGCACATGCATGAGTGGGCCATAGTTTATTATCCTCTATGTACTAGCCAGTGAAATGCAATTTAAATGGGCGATTAGCTAAATAGGTAGATAGATGCCTGGGAACACCCTTAGTTTCTACGGCAACAACGTCACGTCTGTCATGGCAGCATTACTACAGTAAATATTACAAACTCTTCCAGCTTTGGAAACTGATGGGAAAGTTAGAGGAAATGCAAGCACTCAACCAAAATATATACAAGTAATCATGTTTTGTTAAATCTTGGCATTTTTATGAAAAAAATTCACATATTGTACCTTTAAAACTGATGCAATAACAGTAGTGGCTGGTCAATATGGGGCTTTGAGGCCATCACCCTCAGAAAGAAAGAGAAAGATCCTTAGCTTAGTGAATACATTTAAAATATCAGTTTTAAATATAAGTATATATAAATCTTTACAAATAAACTAAATAATATAATGTATAAGTCAGAGCTGTCAAGATAAAGCACATTAATCACAATTAACAGCAATGAGTTATGGTCCACAATTAGTGCACTAATTTTTCAAAATTGTAGTTAATCCCAGTTCATTGTTTCTGTGGTTAACATGGTTAAGCCACTGCGACGTCTCCCTGAAGCCACAGTGATGTAAAATATCCACCACTGCTCCTTAATGTCTCATTTCACTTTAAACCTCAGACAGCCCAATGGACAATTCATCTGGACCTTGTGATAAAGAACATTTACCTTATTACTGTTCTGTTCCATTATTTTATTTTCAATCCACAACAAGTTCATGCTTTATATACCTATAAAAGCAAGACTGGATTGAAACAGGAAGTCAACTACTTTTAGTTTAAGACAGTACAAAATCCAGAAAGACATACAACAGTGTTTATGCAAAAAAGTGGAATTTTTTGTCTACAGCGCTTACGTGTCTCAGATCCGTGCCAACGGCCTTCCATTGACTGTCGTAAGTGTATCCGCTCCACTTCAATACAGTAGAAAGAGGAGCCTGGGGCGCAGAAATAATGCGCCCTTGGACAAATTACTAACCACTTACCACTAGGTGGCATCAGAGAAATCTGTTCCATTTATTGATGGGTACAGAGTAAGTCATGAAGCGCCGTGGTAAATCCCAGGCTTTCTGTGTGAAATGCCTGCATATGTTATTAAACTTATGGATATTGATGCTTGGAAGACCGTTTGCAAAATGCAGAAAGAAAACAAGAAAACTCAGTCAAGTCTTTAAGAATAAGACAACACATCAAAAAATACCTGCCGGACATGTGAACCCGTTTCATTCAAGATTATCTTGTTTCATCTTGTTTCTTTTTCCTGTCTTTCTGTTCTTACTTTCATAAAAAAATTTTTGTTTTGTTTTTTTCTTTCTGTCTCTTCTCATTTTTTCTCTTCCTCAACTTGAAAAAAATTGTTTATTATGTATAATTTTGTGAATCAACTCCACAGCTTGCTACCCATTTATTTCTTTTTCTCCACAAGTTTGTTTGTATGCATTTATTGGTGAATTAAAAAATCTTGAAGAACAAGGACTTAAAGAGGAGAACATTAGAAGAGAAGCTAAGAGTTA
This sequence comes from Cheilinus undulatus, assembly GCF_018320785.1. NCBI lineage: Eukaryota > Metazoa > Chordata > Actinopteri > Labriformes > Labridae > Cheilinus > Cheilinus undulatus. The sequence goes on along the minus strand of NC_054874.1, from coordinate 8,908,155 downwards.
AAGGCTTGAACCAGATCGGCAGACAGAGGAAGAAATTTACACTCTTTCTCAAGATGCTGGATCATCAAGAAGAATTGGATAACAGGAAGCAATGAGGTAAATGCTTTTCTTTGTTATCCCCATTTCCTTTTTCTAAAACCTGGATCAGACCAAGTCTGGATTTAGACAGGTTTGAATGAGTTAAAGCTAAGAAGCATAAGAAGCAAGCATGATTTTATGGCCATCATCTTTTTAAGAAAAGATGTGAAAAAAGGCATTTTAATTAAATTTAATTTGCAGTGTTTTAAACATCTGTTGATATACCACCTTACATACTTAATAAATAAAATTGAGATTTATTTATAGCCCCTTTATGAGAAACACCAGCCACCACTGTGTAGTATGGCATTAGTGTAGCAAAATAGCATCTAAACTGCTTCCTTTAGCAAAAAAAAAAAAAAAAAAGGCAAAGAAGTGACGTGACCAGGAAAAGTTCTTAAGAAAGGCCACCTTGAGAAAACTCCGGGGAAGTTTAAGCAACAGTGAGTTTTGAAAGAGTTTCAAAAGTGTTTTTCTTTTCTTACCAAGAAGGGCTTGGAACAGCTGGCTGCCCAAGATGGAAGACACTTTGCCAACGCTGGTCTTCAGAGCCTGCTCCTCTGGACTGGTCAGGGTGGCCTGGTATCGCCTGAGCAGCCCCACTGCTCGCTCTGTGTCTGCCTCACAAAATGAGTACATGTGTCAGGACAACTGGGGCACGTTACACGCTGGCAGACATTGTTGACAGAGTGAAAACAACTTTTATAAACTAGGACTGAAGCAAGTATGTGTTGCACTGCTGTTAAAAATTAAGTAATCCAGGGATACAAAATTGAAAACACAGAAGAGGAATTAACTCATAATTCATCTGTTGTGTCTGCAACTTTCTTTATTTCTCCACAGATCATTATCTTGATTCAGCGTTCGCACTGTGAAGAAACCAAGACTGGATTTACTTCGTCCCACTTTTAGACAGAGATTCAAAAATGTTTTGTTTTCTATAAAAGTGGAGAAACATTTAAAAGGCTTTTTGTTTTAATCTTGATGATTATGGCTTACAGCTTGTCAAAATAAAAAATCCACTATCTCAAAGTTTTAGATTGTTGTAGAAAAGTTTAATTAGCGAAGGTTTCCAGAGCCTTTATTCGTCACTCTGGTTCAGTCACACAACCGCAATTATGGGGAAGACTGCTGACTACACTACTGTCCAGAATGTAGTCACTGACACTCCACAATGAGGGTAAGCCACAGAAGGTCACTGCTGAAAGGGCAGACAGTTCTTCAAGTTCTCTATATTCCATATTCATGCAAAGTTGAGTGGAAAGGTGTAGTGTGGTTAAGAAAAGGCTGGAGATGGTGGATCAGGAGCCACCACACACAGACAGGTCCAGGAAATGGACTATAAGTGTTGTGTTCCTAGCGTCAAGCTAATTCTGAATCACAGACAACATCAGCATCTCTCCCTCGCTAAGGAGAAAAAGATCTGTACTGTTGCTCAGTGGTCCAAAGTCCTGTTTTCAGATGAAACTAAATTTTGAATTTCATTTGGAAATCAAGGTCCCAGAGTCTGGAGGAAGATCAGAGAGGCACAGAATCCAAGGTGCTTGAAGTCCAGTGTTTTCAGTCTCTACAGTCAGTGATGGTTTGGGGTGCCTCATCTGCTGCTGTTGGTCTGCTGTGCTTTATCAAGTCCAGAGTCAACGCTGTTAACCATCTAACAGGAGACTTTAGAGACCTCCATAGGGATGCACAATATTATCGGTCTGGTATTGGCAGATATCAAAATGTCTGCCAATATTTACATCCGATATTTTGCCTGTGTATTCCAGCATATATCGACTGTAAATTTTGTCCATATACTAATAAATAAGTGGGGCTTTAGGCTGAACCAACAGACCTATGTCAGCTGAGGTCTTTTTCTTTATCCTCATTCTTTAAACGTTAAAGTGTTTTTCAAGGACTGAAGTTTGTTTCCTTGGTCATCCTCAAACCTCTTTAAATATCAGCATATCGGATATCTGCAAAGATCCAATATTGTGCATATACCTAGACCTTCGTGCGTCTATCTGCTGAGAAGTTTTATGGAGATTCTGGTTTCCTTTTCCAGCAGGACTTGGCACCTGACCACAGTAAAGCCAAAACTACCAGAAACTGGTCAGGTGACCATGGTGTTACCGTTTTTGATAGACCAGCCAACTGGACTGACCTGAACACCACAGAGAACCTCTGGGGAAATGTCAAGAGGAAGATGAGCGACACCAGACTCAACAATACAGACGAGCTGAACTTCTTCCTACAAACTGATTTCCATCATGCCACATCTTATAGATGCAGTAATGTATGCTGAAGGAGCTCCAACCAATTACTGAGCATATAAATGAGCTTAATTTTCAAGGTCAAAATTTCTGTATTATAAATCTGTTTCTGGACTGATGTTTTGTGGTATTTTAATATATATATTTTTCCAAGATTTATTTTGGGCCTTCACTCGACCCCCTGCGCGCCCTGATATTCTAATATTTTGAGACAGTTGATTTTTGTGAGCTGTAAGGCATAAGAATCAAGATTAAAACCAATAAAAAGCCTTAGTATCTCACTTTGTATGAGATGAATCTAGAATATATAATATATATTTGTTTTTTAGATGAGCTTTTGCTAGCTGCAACCAGTGACCTGTGCCACTATAATTTACTGTACAATAGGGTTGTCACAATACCAGAATGATACAAGTATGATCAAATGATGCCTATTCTGACTTTTGCAAGAAAAATATTTGCCAAGGCACCTAATATTGGGTGCATTTGTCATTTATTCAGGCAAACTCCTATAATTAGTCATCACTGCATGCATATGTTGGCAACATGTGCATACTATAATGCTGCTAGTATAGTTATACAATTTAAACCAAGTGTAGGGGTTTGCTTTCAATTTCTCATTGATTGATTCTTCTGTAGATCTGTCTGAAACCTCCTTTTATACCTCCTTTTTTAAGCTTTGGCACTTTTAATATCATTCAATCCTTCAAAAACATGTAATTTAAGTGTTCAGAATATCGCAAAATATCATATTACTGACAATTATGACAACTTTTTGTTACAAAACCTCCTCTTAGCTCAGCTCAAAAATAAGGATTAGATGATTTCAAACAACTAAAACAGAGTTTACAACAAATATAGAGGTAAAAAAAACACAAAAGTTAACTTGAACCTGATATGAAAGCAGTGAGTTCTCTTTTGATATCACTGACAGTTTTCTTCAAATAAAAACAATGATTTTATATCTGAGTTATGCACCACGGCAGCACTACTGTTTATTACATACAGAGTACATTATAGGTATTTTTCCTCTTCAAACACGACTGTACAGTTGGTTTTTTGAACCCCGTGGGTGGTGAGAAACACAGCAGAGAGATGATGCACGGATCACGAAGGTAAATCTACAACTTCACGATTTCCTCCCGGATTCTGAACACTTTTATGGAGGAAAACCATCAAAACAAAACACTATACCTGATGCCCGGAAGTTGCACAACTTATACAGTGTTTTACTTTCAAATCCCTCGGGGCACAAAACTCTCAAGGGATTATAACGGAGGACGGTGGACCAGAGTTAAGCCATGCTGTAACTTTCAAAAAGTACGAGCTTGAATTTCCAAGAAAACTTCAACCGAGATTTAAAACAACAGTTAACAAAACTTCGCTGTCACGTGAAATAGACGTTAAATTATGATAACGGTACCTACCATACTTATGCACCATGGCGTGGCCGTCTCGTAACGTCATGTAAAATTACAGTTGAGTGTGTTTTTAGGCATAAAATAATTACAGCAGTAGCCAAGGATATTTCTACCATCAGAACTGCCGCTCCTTCTCCCCCGAACAAAGTAGGATATTGAGTTTAAAATCCAGTCGCTGGACACTCCCCGTCTGTTTCTGCAGCAGTCAGCGGTGGTCCACACCCACCCACAGAGGTTAAGATGTGACAAGAGGAGAGGCTGTTTGGCTCATGACAACTTTCCAGAAGTTTTGGGCTAAACGGCCCTGAACGTGACATGCTTCCCCTCCCTCTCGTACGCCTCGCCTGCGTGGAAAGCGGCCCTCTAGCTCAGTCTCTCTGTGATAACATTGAAACGGCGGGCCTGTGCCACCTGCTGTTGGCTTAGGTAATCTATTAAATGACACAATCAAACGTGATCAATCGGTAAGTTATGCATGTTATCCATGGTTGCATTATCCTCTCTAGTTGTCAACGTTTCAATAGGTTTGTGTTTGGCGCCATCTAATGGTGCAGTAAGGTGGTGCAAGGAAATCACTTTCTGGGAGTAGGATCCTAACCACAGGTCTTGAAGGAGAGGCTAGGCTACATTTACAGGAGAAAAAAAAAATGTTTTACGTAGCCATTGTGGCTCGAATGGGAGCTATGTGGGATCGGATATTTTGCCTTGATTAACTCCGAGTGTAATGTGAAAATTTAACAATGAATGGGCTTAGGAAATATACATTTTTAACACCTGCGTCTCATCTCTGATCCAAAATAGTAACTAGCAGTTACTAGCATAGCACCGGCTATCTTCTTCTTCTGTTGTGTTACGGCGGTTGGCATCTATCGCTTTGGTACTTTACCGCCCCCCTTCGTTTTTGCTCTGACAATGGGGTTAATTACACCAGAAAGCATTAGAATTATGACATTAATTACTAAAATAAACACATTAATAAATAAAACTGAGCTCATATCAAATGTTCTTTATCTTAAATCGCCCTCTGTACTTACAACCATCCTACAGTGACCCATTTATATTTTTAATTCCATTGCAAATAATTCAGCTAAACACAAAACTTAAAGAACATTATATATTAAATGTCTTTTATTTTAATATCATACATTTTGCAAAGTGAAGATGAAATTTAAAGGGGACATATTTTACCCTTTTAAGACAGGTTTATATAATTTTTAGAGGTCCCCAAATCATGCCTGAGAAGCTTGTTGCTGAAAAAACACTCCAATATAGGATTTTTGTATGTCTAAAAACCCCTCTGTTTCAGCCCTGCTCAGAACGAGCTGTTTCTGTGGCTTTAAATGGTAATTAGCTGTGTGACTCCGCACTTGACCACACCCCTCTCAAGATATGGATGTGGCACTCCTGATGTTACAGTGTTATAGATGCTTTTATCCATAGTTAAGGACTGAGATTTGAACCATCAATCTCCCAGTTGAAAGTCAGCACTAAGCTATCCAGAGTCTCAGCTGGCAGTTGAGTGGACTGTGGACAGTCAAGGGGCACATATTTTTGTTAGAAAGGCCTGAAAAAGGGATTTTTGCGTAATATGTCTCCTTTAAAATCCTGACAAATATTTCACATTTATCAAGCGTTCATGGTCCCACACAAGTGCTTTTTATCCAGAAAAACTCCGGTTCCCTCCCTCTTGCCTCTTGCAGTATGGCGGACATGTTGACATATCATGGCCGTGGTCAAACACAGCCAATGAGACATCAACATATAGTATGTCTATGGGTTAGGATCACAAGTCAAAAGCCTACCCTGCCAAACCTAAACACAAAACATTTGTCTTTCATGAAAACAAATTAACACAGCTAGCATAGCAAAGCCTAAAGTGAATGAAGCTTTGTTAGCTGTCAGCCAAGTAGCTAACATAGCTAAAGCTAAGGCTAACAAGGCTAAGGTTGTCTAATGCTACATTTCCTAATGCTAGACCCGTTTAAGAAGTAGTAGCACGAATGATGGCCTGTCTTAGCTTCATTAGCCTTAGCTTAAGCTAAGGTAGCTACATTAGCTTACGTAGTGACATTAACTATGTAGTTAGCATAGCTATGTTATCTTTGCCAAAGCTAATGAAGCTAAAGCAAGCAACCATTCGAATAGAAGCTTATCATACATACATTATGTATACATATTTATACAAATATTTATCCTGGATTAGACCTCAGATCTTTTTCTCTAATTTATTTATGTAATTTTGCTTAGTCTGCAGTGTTTACAATGTGGTTATTTCACGAAGGAAAACTGCCAGACTTTGTTTATGAATACAGGTGATTTTAAAAAACACAGCAAATTCACCATTTCAGTTCTGACAGAGGCAGCTTCACATAGTAGTGGTCTGCAAGGGTGGTGTCTGAGATCTGCAGCCAGAACCCTGTCGTTTTCATGTTTTATGGCACATTTTGTTGGGTTTATTATTTGTTTTATTAATATTATCATCAAAGAGCACAGTCTAGACCTGCCTCAATTTTAAAGTGTATTGATATATATTTCAGCTATAAATTGGTTCTATCCAAATAATATTGGTTGATTAAGTTTTTTTTTTTTTTTTTTTTTTAATTTATACCTTCGTGATAGCTGAGATTGATGTGTGCCACACTTAATGAGTAGGAGGCCCGTATGTGGCCCCTGGGCCAACAGTTGCCAGCAACTGATTTAAAGCAACACAGAGCTTAACTTTGCTTAAAGAAACACTGAAGAGTTAACACTGCAAATTATTTCCTGCATTTGAAATCAAGCCTACTCAGTTTAAACACTGACTGAAAAAATACTCTTTTGATTTGATGGTTTTTGTACATCTCTATATTATAATACTAAATTAACCCAAGGACGCTAATGCATAAATTTAAAGCATTTAATACACAAACTACAATATTTTTTATTGTGTGTTGTTATGCTGTTTGCTGTCTTAGCTTAATTTACAACAGTTGTATTTTATATGCCCATTATGGCCCTGCAAAATTTAGATTTTATGGAAAGTGATGAAAAGTAGTGCAATAAATTATAACCTTTGATAATGTAGTGGGTTTAGAAAGATACAGCATGTCTTACAACTGATTTAGTCCATATGCTTTTAAATTTTAGCAACGGATAATTCACTTTCCAATCCAGAGACACATTAAACTCAAAAATATTTGTCAAGAGAAATAAAAAAAGGGAATTTAAATAAAACAGACATAAGACAGTGTAGAAAAAAAGTTACATTGTTTTTCCTTTTGGCTCAGGTCACAGTACATACATCTGTCCTGTAGTTGGAACACCATGAAACATTTGGTAACAAATCAACCAGAAACATTAGAAATATAACATGCCTTAAAGTGCAGAGAGGAGATACAGTTCATATCTACAGTGCACTACACAGAAATACAATCAGAAAAATGTAACAATTTCAGTAGCATGAGAAGAATGATTACAAACCACTGAGCCCAGTCATCTTAGATTTGTACAGGAACAAAGCTAGACTGCCCTCCTGTGGCACAAAGTAGGTATTAGATTCATATTTTGTAAAAGCTGAAAATCATTTCTAAAAATATTTAATTCATGGCTTCAGAATGCAGTGTATCAATGTTCACATTTACTTTCTTTCTTCCTTATGTAGGTCCAAAGAAGTTAAGCAGTGCATTAATGGATGAATGTCAGTGATGGAACAGAAAATCTCCTTGCAGTTGGATGAACTATACAGTGGGTAAGAATGGAGACAGTTCTTTCTCATTCCACGCTAATGTAGTCTCTCTTTGGTTCTCTGTAGAAAATCAGGAAAACATTATAAGCACAAAAAACTCACTTTATACACAGTCATATTATATTTAGCCTTTAGTATTCACTTAGTATGTTTACAAGCATTGTGAAGTTGAGCTATGGTTATACTGTAGCTTGATCATTTAATTTGACTGGACTTCTGTACTTGTCCCAGTATAGGTTGTGTGCAATCATATGTTCCTGAAAGCTCCACGGGATCAGGAAGTGGGGGAAAGAATGGGAATGGAGGAGAGTTAGGACTTTACATCTCTAAATGAACCTCTGCGCTAAACTTACAATCAGAAAATGTCTACATACATTGAGAACGATCACTACACTTTTCAAAACCTGATTTTTACCAAAGTTTAACAGATCACTCGGTGTGGAGGTGATTAATATCACAAATTATTCAGTCATGCAGCCCTCATAGAGTCTAGGATCGTCTAGCCAGATGAAGAGAGACAAGAGTCTAGAGGAGTCTTGTACTGAGCTAACAGGCTAGCTGAGGCCCTTTGACATATAGAAAAATCCTAATTTTGTCACAAACATGGTTTCATTGAAACAATGATGTACTATCAACCAGATAAACCTTGTGGGGTAAGCACCCGAGTAATGATGTGCCATTCTTGAGCGAGCCTGTTCTATGAAACAGCTCTTTAATGTGAGTCATGGTAGCTAGCTCCTATTTGAGTGCCTGTTCCCTCTCCTCCATCCTTTGTTGTTATTCAATCCAAATTTAAGCCAAACTGGCACCAAAAAAAATGTGGTTTGGGAACCAAACAACCAGCTCTACTGAGCTGAGCCAGATCATCTAGATCTCTTAAAAGACATGGATTTCCTGTCACAACAAGTGACACTGACAGACATCAACTGAGGAAACACAAGTATGATCATGGGAATATAATCACTGCTCATCCAGACTTTAGATGGAAGCTTTCTTAACCTGTGTCTGCTGCTGTTTCTCAAGGTTTTTTTTTATGTTTGGGCTTTTCGTGCCTTCATTTACAGAGAGCAGGGTAGTGGATAGATTTGGAAATGGTAATGAGAGAATCAGGGGAGAGTGGGGTCTCTGCAGGCAGCAGTTTCAGGATCGCAGATTCAGGACCATAGAAATAGGACCCTGCTTGCTCACATGCAGGTTGTTAATGAGCATTTGTTTAAAAACAGATTGCTAGCTATTGCTACCATTAATGACAGCGATGGGTGATAAACAGAGTGTAAGTATTTGGTGAGTGAAGTTTGATCCATTTAAACAAGATATAAATTTAATCCAATTAAAAAGAACATCATGTTGCAGCATGGGATTGTGTAACATTATTGATAAGACAACATTACTGATATTGAGGGAACTAACGTTGTCTTATCAATAACGTTACACAGGTCATTAGAAACTAGCTAATATTATCACTCTGACAACAGTAGATCAATAGAGATTACTAAGCAATTATTTTTATTTATCATATTGGCAGATTTTAAGGGAACAGACCAAAAAACACTTAATATGATTGACTGATTGACCGATATGATTAACATGATTTCTTCGTATTTTATATGATAAAGTTTAGTAAATTGAAGATGTAAGCCAGAGAAAAGCATTGCATTTTTTTTTTTATCATACTCAAAGATTAATTTGTTAGTTGTGTAAATAAACTGTAGACGAGTCAAGTTGTCAAAATCTGCATACTGTACCTTCTCTTTGACAGAAACATTTTGTTTTCCTGGCAGAAACAGTGAGGTGGTTGTGTCAGCCATAGATTTTTTTTTCATGTATTAGACACAAATGTGCAAACGTGCCCAACTTACCGCTGAAAAATGTAGATTCCAATCATCATAATGAAAGACGCGACGTCAACAGTGACCCATATAACTTTGTATGTGTGAGGAGCCTGAAACACAAAAATATGCCTGCAGGGTCAGAGTGTGTGGCATAATTTCCAAACATAACTGGGAAACCTCTGAATGGCTAACATCTTCCTCTGCTAATGCTGTTTATTCTGAATAGTGAGGGGTAAATAATGCATGATGCATGAAACATGCAGCTGTTATGAGAGCTCACCATGACCCAGTCAGGCTCAGTCATGTCTTTGAGGATGTGGCAGGAGTTCGTGGTAACTGAGCTAGCTCCTGCACACCAAAGCAGAGAGAAGAGCCAACGCTCGTTCACCACCCACAGGTTCACCTCAATGCTTCTGTTTCGAAGATCACTGTCGGGTACAAACACAGAGTTTAGGAGAAGCAACAGGTGAACCTGATTTACACTTCTTGTAGATAACCTGAGTCTATACAAAATGCAGTTTGTAAAAGATTCTTCCCTTTATGAGGGGAAAAAGTCATCTAAACCTGCATGTCCCTATGTGAAAAAGTATTTCTCCCCTAAACCTAATAACATGTTGTTCCCCCCTTGGTGGCAACAACTGCAAGTGAGCGTTTGTGATAACTGGCAATGAGTCTTTCACATCACTGTGGAGGAATTTTGGCCCACTCCTCTTTGCAGAATTGTTTAATTCAGCCATGCTGGAGGGTTTTGGAGCATGAGCAAGGTAATGCTACAGTAAGTCAATCGAATTTATGCCCAGACTACCATTAGCCCGCTCCAAAACCTTCATTATGTTTTTTTGTTAAGCCATTCAGAGCTAGACTTGTTGGTGAGTTTAGGATCATTGTCCCTTTGTTTCAAGGGTAGCTAAAGTGACATTGGATATAGAGTTTAACTTTAGGAATATGGCCCAAATATGCCCCCTCAGAAGTTTACCAATCTGTTGTCTTTAAATCAACGGTTCCCAACTGGTCAGACATCAGGACCCACCACCAGGGGGACCAGGGAACAGTAAAAACATTCATGTTTTATAACACATGGCTCAGATGACTTTTGACTTGTCCCCTGAGCTGTCTGGTGCCGCCTCACTCTGCGACTATTGTTTTGAATTGACACCTCCTTTCCTTTGATTTCATATATGTGCACTGGAAACGACGCATGAGCTTCTGGCATAAATGTAGAAGTGCCTTTTTAAGTGCATTTCTCTCTCATTATGAGAATTTTATGAATGAAAACAAAATATCAGTTTTCTTTTTAGTAAATACGGTTCTGTTTTCCTCAATTCAAAACAAGAAGTGAACAGATGGGCAGAGCTGGGCCATGCTGGTCTGTACATGATATATTGTAATTCAGTTGTTTAGTTGAGAGCCCCCTGGTGGCACAATTTTACACACTGGGTGATTTAAAATAATTTAATGCGCTAATTAGTTACCTTAATTGCATGATGATTAATGCACTGATGCTGAGACCCCTAATTTATGCCATACTTAAGTGTAATGTCTTGTCAATATGCAGTATGCACATGTATAATCATATATGCTGTGTTTTTCTGTATGCATAAAAGAACAGTCAAGGAAGAATGATAAATATAACTGCTTCTTTATCGTAGGCATCATCTAATCAGACCTACATGCAGACAGCATACCATTACATCATTTGTGAGCAAATGCATGTGCTCAAAGGTGTAATATTGCATAGGGTTGCAGTCCTAACTTCATATTTCACACATTTGATGTGTCTCTATCATAAGGCAAACAGTCCATGTACAGTGGCATTACTTAGCACTTTCTACAGCACCTCAAACATGTTGCAACACTGCATTTTGTTATTTTTTTTCAAAGGTTGATCTGCTCAGCCATGAACAACACTCCTGGGTTGGGATGTAATTTGAATTTCATTCCCCAGAGGCTGATCTTGTGCTCTGTATTCAGTGCCAACGCTGTGTCTCAGCATGCAACACACACTTTAAATTAATATACTACAGTGTAAGCCCCCTGGCACAGCTACATAGATGGTATGGGTGTATCATAGTGTGTAATAGTGATTTCCTACCTGATCTGCTTTATACTCAGCTTGCTGTATTTCATGTTCAGGTGGTCTCCTGTTTGGTTGAGCATATCTTTTATGTTGTTATAGACCTGGATGAAGCCTGGGGCAGCAGTGTTAACATATTCTCGTTTTTCTGGGGGAAGCCAGCGTATCTATAAGAAGCAAAATAAAACATTTTGATGAAAAAATCCAGATTATTTTAATCAAATTCCATGATAGTAGGTATTCAAATTAATTTTACCAGACTTGGGTCAATGCCAGAACTCAGGATGGTGCTGACTGTGTCCTCTGTGTCATTTTCCACATCAGGACTGTATAAATCAAACATCACAGAGATGTTGTTCTGCTTTGCGAGGTCTAGTAGTTGAAGCAAGGAAGGTATAGTCTGTCTCCGGGCTCTTCTTTTGTCCTCTGCTGAGAGCATGGACACTGAACCGAAAGGGTCTGTCTGCAAAATCAGATCATACTTCCTGTAACTGCAAGGTATCACAGAAATCTCTAGTCATGCTTAGAAAAGTGTGCATCATAGCGTAGCCATCACCTTTATAAACCATTCACCAGCATTCAGACTCTGTAATTCCTTCCAGGTCACGTTATTGCTGTCGGTGAACTGTTTGTCAGGAAACTTCTCTTTAACGTTCGTAGTTCTTCGCAGGAACTCAGCCTTATGGTCGTGCATCAAGAAGGGAACTCTGTCTTCACTGGGTAAGAAAAATACATAGATATGTGGCATATAAACACAAGATTTAAAAGTACATACCACAAGTTAATGTACTGGCATGCAGAACAACAAGAAAAAAACACGCAAACACACAGACAAGCATCAGACAAAGAATATGAACCACTGACACTGATAAAATCATCAATAACAAGTTAAGTTTTGCTGTCTTCGTCTGTCCAGTCATGTCTTAGCAATCATAAGAACTCTGGACATTGGTTTCGATTATCATGACCAAGTTGTAAAGTTTGATGGGATTATAAAACACAGATTAGAAGTGGACTTAATATCAAAATGTAGGATGCTACACTCAGAAACCTGGGTAACTATGAGGCTTCACGTGCAGTGGGTTAGTTTGGCCCAAGTTGTGGGTTGTTCCGGTAGTTTGAATAGCACAACCTGGAACGTGACTCAAAACAGATTACTGAGTTGATTGTAACCCATGCATTATATTGTTTAACCCAACCTAGTTGGAGAATTTAACCTGATTGTCTGGGATGTAACCCATGCCCTGGGTTGTTCAAGCCCTAACAAGGATTAGATTTGACCACTTCTCTTGAATTTAAGCCCAACAGTAGGATGTCCACATAAACCTACCTAATCTTCATGGTGGGTTTACTATTACCAATACACGGGTTAGCTCAAATAACCCAAACTACAGAGTAAATTTAACTCTAATGATGGGTTTAATGAAATCTACAGTGCAGTGAAAAAGTATTTGCCCCCTTTCTGATCCCTGATGTTTTTGCTTATTATCACACTTAAATGTTTCGGATCATCAAACCAATTTTTATATTTCACAAAGACAACCCAAGTAAATAGAAAATGCAGTGTCTGAATGACTTTAATTTTTAAAGGGGGGGGGGGGGGGGGGAGAATCCAAACCTCACTGGCCCTGTGTGAAAAAGTAATTGCCCCCCTTGTTAAATCATGAGTTAACTGTGATTAACCACAGTTTTTGGAAAGCTGAGTTCAAGTTCACTGGCCACACCCAGGCCTGATTACCCCCAGATTTGTTGAATCAAGAAATCACTCAAATAGAAGCTGTCAGACAAAGTGAGGTAGGCTACAAGACCTCAAAAAGAAATGCATCATTCCAAAGAAAGTCAAGAACAAATGAGAAACAAATTGAGTGAAATCTATCAGTCTGGAAAAGGTTACAAAGCCATTTCCAAGACTTTGGGACTCCAGCAAACCACAGTCAGAGCCATTATCCACAAATGGAGAAAACTGGGAACAGTGGCGAACCTTCCCAGGAGTGGCCGGCCAACTAAAATGACCCCTGAGTGCAACGAGGACTCATCCAGGAGGTCAAAAGAAAACCCAGAACGACATCCAAAGACATGCAGGCCACATTGGCCTCAGTTAAGGTCAGAGTTCATGATTTAACCATAAGAAAGGCAAAAATGGCATCATGGGAGAGTTCCATGATGACAAAGAAGAACACAAAGGCTCGTCTCACATTTGCCAAAAAAACATCTTGATGATCCTCAAGACTTTTGGAGAAATATTCTGTGAACTGACAAGACAAAAGTGGAACTTTTTGGAAGGTGTGTGGCCCGCTACATCTGGAGTAAAGATAGCACAGCATTTAATAAAAAGAACATCATGCCAAAAGTCAAACATGGTGGTTGCAGTGTGATGGTCTGGGGCTGCTTTGCTGCTTCAGGACCTGGACCACTTGCTGTGATTGATGGAACAATGAATTCAGCTCTCTACCAGAAAATCCTGAAGGTCAACGTCCAGCAATCAGTTCATGCCCTCAAGCTCAAGCGCTCTTGGGTTATGCAGTAGGACAACAACTTGAAAACTTCCAGCAAGTCCACCTCTGAGTGGCTCAACAAAAACAAAATTAAGGTTTTGAAGTGGCCAAATCAAAGTCTAGACCTAAATCCAACTGAGATGCTGTGATGTGGCCTTAAACGGGCAGTTCATGCTCCAAAACCTTCCAATACGGCTGAGTTAAAACAATTATGCGAAGAAAAGTGGGGCTAAAATTCCTCCACAGCGAAGTGAAAGACTCATCACCAGTTACTGCAAACGCTTGATTTCAGTTATTGCTGCCAAGGGTGGCACAGCCAGTTATTAGGTTCAGGGGAAAATTACTTTTTAACACAGAGCCAGAGAGGTTTGGATTTTTTTCCACCTTAAAAAATTAAATAATCATTCAAACACTGCATTTTCTATTTACTTGGGTTGTCTTTGTGAAATATAAAAATTGGTTTGATGATCTGAAACATTTAAGTTTGATAAATATGTGAAAACATCAGGAATCAGAAAGGGCAAATACTTTTTTGCGGCACTGTACATACATAACTACATACATAGATTAAAAAACTAGGGAGAATAGCCAGGATTGGGTCAGTCTAAGACTAGTAATTTCAAAGGGATGAAAAGGCAGTATCAGTTGAAAATCCCTGCTTTTTTAGAGATTTAATTATAAAGACAAAAACCTTTATATGTCTTTTACTTACTGATCTGAATCTTTCAATAGATATGAGTATGCCTACTCCATCACCTTTCACTGTCATTCTAATGAAGTACAAATATGGATAAATGTGTACAGTTTGTGCCACATGACACAAATACTTTTTGTTTGACCATTTAAAAAGTCTTAATAATTTCTTATCCCTAAATCCACCATAAATCTTTTTACAATGGCCAAGATCGTTCTGATTTTTAGGTCAAAGGTATCCAGATCCTTCTGAAGGCATGATTCAGATCAAACCAAAACTTTATAACAGAAACTATATCTGTCTCAGAAATCATTTTAACTCTTCTAAACCATTTTCAAAATTTGATCTGATATTATTGTTGAAATTCAGTTTATCTTTAACCTACAGAACTGAGACGATAAAATAGGACTCTGATACTAACTTTTACCTTGTTGTGCTATTGCTTTATAGCTCAGTACTGCAGTATAAAATCAATGAGTCTATGTTGGCATTTGTAGCTTAAGCCAGAGACATTTGGTTGGTAGAACTAAATCTAGACTATCTGACTTTTTTGATAATGACTTGATTTGATAATAATAACTCTGTAAGGAAAATATATCACTTACAGGAGAAGGAAAGAGGAAAAAGTTTAGCCACCGCAAAAATGGAGCTGAGTAAGCTGAGAAACCATTAAAGGACCTTTTACGTACTGTACGATTCCATTTTACTGTACCTGAGCTGTACATCGGTCTCAAAGGTTGTGACGCCGCATGTGATGCTCCTGTTGAATGACATCATGGTGTTCTCTGGGGCCAGCTGAACACAGGGAGAACAGATGGGTGAGACACTCGTGTGCTTAAAGCTCACAATGTACCCTAAAGCTATGTGAACATGCACACACAGTTCTGCACAGTGTTAACTTGAGCATATTGGAGCAAAGCCAATATCAAGGACAGAGCAGGATGACACACGGGGTCTTCACGTGACACCTGAGCCAGTTGTAGAGCGGTTTAACATAAAGCATTAGCAAAGAGATCATACTGTGTGAGAGGTAATGATAACAAGGCAGACACAGGGTGTGCAAGGATACTGAGGGCCTCCTCCTGGAAAATTTTGATAATTAGCAATGTATAATTAGCTGTCTATTGTTCAATTCAGCACCTTTTTACATCTAACTAGTTGCCTGTACAAACATTAAACCAGTACTCTGGGCTAATTAGCAGCTGGTCTGTATGCTACTATCAATTACACCATCAGCTGAAAACTGTACCGCTAGACAGCAGGATTGCAAACTCTACAGAGCGAAAACAGATGATATTAGAAGGAGCTTCAAAGCTGCACATTGTTGACTTTGCCTGAACACAATGGAAACCACCATACAGAAAGACAGGTCAAAGGTGCAGTGTGTAAAATTGTGAATGCGTATTTGTGTACAGGCTTTTAAAAGGTAAAGCAGGATGCTCACCATTGGTGCTCCTCGATGGCCAATGAGCTTTGGTTTTTCAGGCAGTTTACTCATCTCTATCAGACAGGGGGACTGGATGGACAAGGGACACAGGAAGATGGCTGCAGACACGGCTACAAACACCACAGCGATGAGGAATCTGGACCCTGGGGAGAACAACAATAAAATAATCCTATCTGGACTTTGATATCAGTAAACAAAGGACCTCCTCAGAAGTCCCTTTAGAAGTTGGAGTAAATAAAGACTACTATTTGTTCTGTGGGAGTATCAAAAATATCAGGGCTTTTCAAAGCTCTGTATTCTTTTATGCTTTTGTGATTTTTTTTACATAAGGTTAAAGAGAGAAATGGCACTACATGAAAGAGTAATAGCATTTGGAGAAGAGTAAACGCAATTTTAAGGGTGGGTATATATTCCAAGCTCCAAATCTAAAATGTTTGTGCCCAGTTTGTGAATGGACAAATGGTTAAGCATCATTTGATTTGAATTCCTTTATTAAAGGGAAGCAAATTGAAAGCTTTTCTTGGCTAAAAGGATGTTCATGGTCCTCTCCAGACCAGCCTTGAAGTCAGTTTGTGGTTATTACAAGTGTAGCTTAGTTGCACCACAAACTAGTAAACAATGTTTGCTGCCCGTGAAGCTATTAGCTTGGATGTAGCTGTAGCAGTAGCAAAGAACCACACTGAAGCTTTTCGTGATGTTTTTGATCTTCTCCTGACTGGCCTCTGCTTGAGTTTGATTCACCAACAAGCTCCACTGACAGCAAACAATATTAAAGGGATATTTCAGTATTTTTTAAGTTGGGTCGTATGAGGTACTTGGAAATTGTAGTGGCATTAGCCTCTAACGATTCAGTGAGCGTTGCCCCTTTAAGCAGAGTGTTTGATTAAGCTAGGCTACACATTACTGCAGATGGGTACAGGTACTCCATGTAATTTCGAGAGTTTTGGTAAACCAAGACTGAAAAACAATGTTGGCTTAATTGTACACTAGGGCTGTCACGATATACCGGTATTGACGATAATCATGGTATTAAAAAATAAAATTTCAATATCGTGTTAAAAATGTGCATATGATAATATCGTGTAAATGATCCCGTGCCACTTGAATACAGTTTGTTTTCTACATCTGCCCCTATTTTCTTCTGCCCTACCCTCCTGTAGCACCCCAACAACCCCTCCCCCTTCCTCCTCACACACAAACACTGACCCTCCGCAATGACACAGCAACTGCAGTACCTCCTTAGACAGGTATTTTGAGTGTAATTCATCTCCCAAAAGAGAGCACACAAAAAAGTTAACGATAAATTTGATTAATTGTCCCATTATTATTTGATTTTTTTTTTTTGAAATCCTGATATCGTTATCGTGACAATTTTTGCCCACAATAATCGTGAAGTGAAAATCTGATATCGTGACAGCCCTATTGTACACGATATTTAACTTTTTTCAAGCGTGCAGTTTTCACTCAGAAGGCTTCTGTCATTGGCACTATTTTGCTATGCAAGTTTCGGCCACATGTCCTTCCGCCTCAGTGATATCTGATCAGCTGTTTTGGTTTGCAACTTCAACAGAAACAACAAAAAATCTAAGCTAAAACAAAACTAAAAGATAGAGACACAACTTCTGCAGATGGAGACTGCTTAGCAGGAGAGATCCTGAGTTACCTGGTGGTGTAGTTGTTAAACTGTGAGCACAGGCCCACAAACACAGAGAGCTACTGTTGTCATGAGTACTGCTTTACAACACATCTTTAGGGCGTTTCTAATTTAGCATAGTGGCTCACAGATGCTTGCAGCCTGCATCACTCCCCAACCAGAGTTCCCTGCCTTAATTAATGCTAGGTGTTTTATGGACCCTCTTCAATTTTCCAAAGATAAACTGGAGATACCAACCTCGACCAGAAGAGCTGAATGGAAATGTGTCATCCAGCTAAGTTTATGGTTGTTGCTTTTTTCTTAAAGGCAAAAAATTAGACAAGCTAAGATGTCTGATATGTTTACCTTATGAAAACGTCAACATATGTGTCAGCTATTGAATAGTAAAACTGAGCTGAGGTAACTCATTTTAGCTTGGTTTGTTGTTGTTGTCTCTGTTGAAGCCCACAGACCAAAACAGCTGATCAGGAAATGACAACATGCTGAGGAGGAAGAACATGTAGCTGAAAGGCTGCATGATAGAATAGTGCAAAAACGGAGGCTTTCTGAGAGCATTAAAAAAAAAATCTGATATAGTGTACAATTGTGCCAACATTGTTTTTTCTGCCCGCTTTTATCCAATACTCCCTAAACTAGATGTAGCAACTGTATCCATCTGTATCACAGTATAGCCTAGCTCCCCCCAGTTGGTCCATCTCAAAGGGACAACGCACACTGAAACCACTGGAGGTTAATTCCGATACGTTTGTCCAATCGCCATATGAGAACTTTTTCATAGGTTCTGTCCTGCCCAAACAGAGACTATGGGCATTTACTCAGGTAGATATTGAATAAAGCCCATGCAGTTAATAGGTAAAAGTCTATCTGGCTTGTCAGGTTAGTAAATGTTGTGTATGCATAAAATAAGGCAACATTTTTCCCTCCTGTGATCAGAAGCACACTAGAATCGCTCCTAACTTAAGCCAAAGTTTCCCTTTAATTTCATCACTTACAGTTCCCCTTAGCTGCATCGAAGCCCCTGAAGACAAATGGACTTAACAGGATCAACGCCCCCACAGCGCCAAACTGCAAGAAAGGAGCCGTGGCCTTCCAGGAGACCAACACACATTAGAAACAATAAATACACAGACAAGAGCCATGTGGAAATAAATGTCTGATGCTTCTCTGACTTTACCTGGAGGGAAAGAGGCACTGTTGGCCACTCCTGACGCCATTCAAGACTTATTCCCGCAACTCCAAAAGCGATGAATATCACTCCCAAAAACAATAAAATCTGTGCCGAGAAAGTTCAGTGTGAAATTCAGCCATCAAAGCGGCTGGGTGCCTATTAAAGTAAAAACAATGTTGGATATTTACCTTGTGTAGCCAGTGTAAGTCGAGTGGCTCTCCTAAGGCAAATTGGAACAATGCAAAGAGCTGCAATGAAATGAGGGAGAAACAGCAGTGATCATTTCATCATCTAATACTATGACTAAACATGTGAGAGGGGTCTGGCTGCAGACCGCCGCTCTCCGATGCCTTTTTGCAAGGGGCACCTGGTTGCAGACATCAGACATCCATAAAGATATGCACACCTGGACCTGCATAAACACATACATACTTATTTATCCATATTTTTTATTTATCCGTAATCTACAGCCCCTCTGAACACACCCAAGAGACGATGTACAAATGACAACCCTAGATGTTGTTGTGCTCCAACCACATCTGTTGCCTGTTATCTTTTAACTGAGGAGTCGCTTCATGAAAACTGACCTTCATAATGTAAACATACTAAACAGTGAACCAGAGTTCCATTTTTGTGGATGAGTTTCACGTATTGATAGAAAAAACCTGTTTACAAAGTGCCAACGTACTCTGGCTTGTGGTTCCAGCAGACGGGAGCAAAGCATTCTGGGAACCTGATGCAGAGTGAGGCCTAAATACGTTGATATTTTTAAACATGTTTTTCAAAATTTTAAATTTATAGATGAAAATGAAATGTTGGTTTACTTAAAATTACCAAATAAAAATTAAAAGTTTAGTTTGTTCTGGTTATATTAACTATTATTGCCACTATTTTGCAACTATTATTGCCACATTTAGCCAATTTTGCCACTTTTTGCCCCACTTTTCACACAGTAACAAATTCTTACAACATTTTGCCACTCTTTCTGCCACTTTTTACCAACTTTTGCTGCTTTTAACCCTTTCTGCCACTCTTAACAGTTTTTACCGCTTTTGCGCGTCTCTTTTCACCACAGTTTCTGCCAGCTTTAACCCATTTTTGCTTTGACCACTTTTGATGCAATTGTGCCATTTTTAGTCCCTTTTTTGCCACATTTAACAAATTTTTACACCTTCTCGTACCTTTTGTCACCCCTTTTTACCACTTTTAAGTCATTTTTGCTGCTTTTCACTCTTTTTTGCTACTTTTCTGGCACACTTAATCCATCTTTCCCCCCGTCTTTCTCTTTCCCCTCTTTTTGCCACTTACATCCATCTTCTCCCCCTCTTTGCCCTTTCTGCCAGTTTTTACCCTTTTTGTTGCTTTTGCCCTTTGCAAATTTTTGTCACACTTTAACACATTTTTGCTGCTTTTCAACCTTTTCCCCTCATTTTCCTCTGTAAATACATTTTAGCACCTTTTTTTTCATTACTTTAAACCCACTTTGCCATCTTTTGCTTATTTTTGCCATCTTTCTTTGCCACTTTTTATTATTTTTTTTCCCACTTTTTAGCCACTTTTACTTCTTTAACTATTGTTAAATGATTTCCCCTTAAAGTTGTCTCAGTTTTTTCCACTATTTATTTTCTGGCATCCTGATGATTGTGCACATTAAGGCTTAGCTATGATGTCTGACATTACTTAAATAAATAACAGTCTAGTTCAGTGAGCCCATCCACATTGTTAACATAAACACAACAAAAAAAACAGTCATTCTGTTTGAATTAAAGAGGTTTACATGTCAAAGGCTATACCAAGGCATAAAAATTGAATAAAATAAGTTTTGTGTTAAAACTTAAACATGATTATCACAGGTTAACTTTACAAAGGACCAGGATTTAACTGATCTCTATGGGCCCCCCAGTTTGACTGGGCCCCAGAAAGCTCCCCCCTCTATGCAGCTTTAAGCATTAATACAAAGGCATATATTCTCATTATAACATTGTTTTATTCATCCCTGTGCTATATCTCACCTCCTGAGACCCCCTCATCCCACAGCATGGATAGTCTCCCTCTTTAAAGTGTATGCATGCACAACCAACTTTCAGGGCAGTCCGCCTGATGTCTCCTAGGAGAGCATTCGAAAAAGCAGCTAATACTTTCTGTATTTTATTCTCACCAGAAGCAGAACGCAGTAGCTGGTTATGGCTGCAGAGATGATGATCAGCACCATGAACCAGTTCACCCACCGTTTCAGTTTTGCAAAGCCCTGCCTGATAGTGGAACAAAAGAGGACAGCGCAGGGTTAGCAGAACAAAGGTCACCAATGATGAGAAGAAAAGACAGGATTCTGAAGCTTTTGTTCTTGTGTTCTGAATTCAATGCAGGCCTTTTGGACATTTTGTGTGTGCTCACTCACCAGTTCACATCATCTTGGTCG
Source organism: Cheilinus undulatus (assembly GCF_018320785.1). Classification (NCBI taxonomy): domain Eukaryota; kingdom Metazoa; phylum Chordata; class Actinopteri; order Labriformes; family Labridae; genus Cheilinus; species Cheilinus undulatus. The sequence goes on along the minus strand of NC_054874.1, from coordinate 8,886,894 downwards.
TTTAAAGTAACCAGACAAACGTACATCCAGCACAGGGAGAGCAGGGAGACCAGCGCCAGAACGGAGAACCAGCAGCATGCATGCTAATGTCAGAGGAGCAGGTGAAATGTTAATGCTTTTCAGCTTTGACAGTTCAAAGTCATGACATTTCTACTCACAATCAAACTCTTTTCTGTGCGTCTCATCTCATGTGTGCAAGTGGAAGTGAGTTTGTGTGTGAGGGCGCCAAAGAGGGATTGGATCAAGATGACAATGGCATGATTCCAACATTTTTTCATAAATGGGTTTGGGCTAATTGAAACACACCTTCAGCCGCCAAAATAAAAAACACACCACCACATTCCTTTTCACTTTTGTTTAATCCAGATAAATCCAAAAGAAGCCTGCCGGGGCCTGTGAGTTTACTTATTGTGCTTGGCACACTTCTGCATATTCTAATCATCACTTTTTACAGTATTCATTCAAGTGCATTCACACAGCTGCATACAATGATACTGACAGTTAATTTAAAAACAGCAAAAAATAAATAAATAAATTTGAAATATTTTATATTTCTGAATGCAGTTTGGTGGAATGTTAATCCCCTATTATTGGATTAGTAAAAGTGGAACTACAAGTGACCTAAACTTGACAAAATAGTCATGCTCAAATTCATTTCTACTTTTAATTCACACAGATATAGACAAAAATACTCACCTTCCTCTTCTTTACACTCGATTGCTTCCAGTTGCAGCTATACAAGCCCCTGCTGCAAACCCTCCACCAGCTTTCGTCCTGAGACATCACTTCCTCTCCTCATTCACTGTGTCCGTCCTGTTCAGACACCTGATACATGCAGCCTGGAGCGGGACGGAGGAGACTTGAGTAATGTTTCTCTGGGAACTTAAAGGAAGCCTGACCTCATTCACCTCCTTAAACCTATGAAGAGAAGTAAGGAAAAAGGATGGCTGTGATAGCAAGAGAACGAGGGAGTGGGAAAAAGGAGTGTATCTAAGTATTAAGGCAATCCCTGCTCAGTAGCCCCCTGAATAGAGCCTGTGTGTGAAGGGGGGTATAGTCGATGGCAGCACTTACAATAGCCAACACCATGGGGTATTGAGAGTGGCGCTCTGACCAGCCTGAGAGTGAAGTCACTCCATTGAGCCTTTGCATCATGAGCAGCCACAGTGACAGGCACGTCCACGCACAGAGAAGGGGGGTATAAACTGTGAGCGTGATTGGTGAAAGGAGCCTATAGGATGTGGCTAATTCCTGGAGTTCACAGGGGTTCAGATGGAGAAAAGTTGTTGTGTTGAAATGCAATGAGTAAGAATGGGTCATTGCATTTTTCTAAACATGTCAGGGCACATCATTTTACAGCCGTGCCAGGTTTCTGTGCCTCTACTGGCAGAAAATACGTGGGAAATTACCAGCATTTTCCTGTCACCAACTGAAGACAGCATTGGGCAATAAAGGTTTGTTTTCTCAAAGGATTTCCTGCTAGACCTGATTTTGTTTTGTTTTTTCCACCAGAATCGTTCATTTTCTTTCTCTAGTCAAAGCCTTCATAGGACAGGAAAGTTCAGTGATAGAGAAGAAGTGTTAAATTGATCACTAAATAAAGTTAAAACTCAACTATTATGCATGACCCAAAAGTTAACTGACATGCTATGAGGTTTTTATGAAGCCATGATGTGTACAAATGTCAGAATGCCTAAAATAAAGTGGAAAAAACAAACATAACTTTAAGGAGAATAATTAAATAGTTGTGAAAATAACCAAAAAGTGCTAAAAGTTAATTAAAATTGGCAGAAAGGTGGCAAAAATTGATAGAAAGTAGTAAAAGTCAGTTTAAAGTAGCAAGAAAGTGGGGCTTAAAGTGGCAAAAATGTGTTTAAAGTGGCAAGAAAAGGGTAAAAAGTCAAAAAATGGTTAAAAGTGGAAAAAACTGGCAAAAAGCTGTTAAATGTGGCAAATAAAATGAGGCAAAAAGCAGAAAATATTGGTTAAAAGTGGCAACAAAGGAGGCATTAAAGACGAAAAATGTGTTTAAAGTGGCAAAAAAGTGACAAAAAATGGTAAAAATATTAAATATGACATTAAAGGGGAAACAGGTAGCAAAAAAATTGGCAAAAAATGTGGTAAACCGTGGTTAAATTGGGTTAAAAATTGAAAAAAAAAAATACAAAAAGAAGAGGCAAAGGGGCAAAAAGCTGTCAAATGTTGCAAAAAGGGAGGCAAAAAAAGTGGCAAATGTGTATAAAAAGAAGCAACGAAAGGGGCAAAAATCTACAGAAACGTCAAATGTGACAAAAATTGGGCAAATGGTCTCTAAAATGGGTCAAAAATCACTGAAATCTAGCGAAAAAGTGGGATGCAAAGTAGCAAAAATGAGTTGAAAGTGGCTGAAAAAGGGCAAAAGCAGTGAAAATTTGTTGAATTTGCCAAAAAGTAGCTAAAAAAGGGAGAAAAGTCCCAAGAATTGGTTTAAAGTGGCACAAGTTGTGTGAAATGGGCAAGAAGACATAAAAATGTGGCAAAAAGATGAGCAAGAAGGGGCAAAATGGGTAAAAGTGGTTAAGAATGTGGAAAAATGGGCCAAAAAGCAGGGGTTAACTGTGGCAAATAAAACTTGCAAAATGGGCAAAAAGCTATAAAAATGGGCAAAATGTGGTAAAAAGAAGGGCAAAACAGTGACGAAAGGCTGCACAAAGGGGTTAAATGCTGTAAAAGTTAGGTAAAGTGGAAAAATGGGGGAAAAAGTGGCATAAGTGGGGCAAAAAGCTTGAAAATAAATGTTAAAGGTGGCAAAAGAATGGCAAAAATAGGCAGTGAAAATTTGTTAAATGTGGCAAGGGGGGGGGTACAAAAAGCAGCAAAGTGGCAAAAGAATTGGTAAAAAAGGATTAAAAGTGGCAAACAAAGGGCAAAGCAGCAAAAATGTGTTACAAGTGGTAAAAAAAGGTGAAAAGCTGCAAAAGTGATCAAAGTGGTAGAGAGAACTGGAGGAAAACATGGAAAAAGGGCTTAAAAGTAGCAAAACAAAAATCCTTTTAGGGCAGCCGTGCCAGCTTTCTGTGCCTCTACCAGCAGAGAAGACGTGGGAATTTACCCGCATCATTCTGTCACCAACTGAAGTAACGTATTGGGCAATAACGGTTTGTTTGGTCTCAAAGGTTCCTGCTAGACTTGATTTGAGCCAGGGTTTTTCGACCAGATTTGCTCATTTTCCTTCTCCAGTCAAAGCCTTCATGGGACAAGAAAGTTCAGTGATGGAGAGGAGGCGTTAAATTGATCACTAAATTCAGGTAAAACTCACCTATCATGTATGACCAAAAGTTAAATGGCATGCTAAGGTGTCTTTACTATCCTTTAAGCTGTTTTTCTTAAAAAGATTCAGGTGAAAAGAATCATCCAATAGGAGCAGGTCTGGACAGGTTAACAGACTTGAATGTCACTGACAGAAATACAAGACATCTTTTGTCACTGCACAGCGAGCACATTAACCAGGAAGTTTTAAACCTGAGCTGAATGTTGGGTAATCACTGCGTGAGAAAACCGCTCCATCAACTTGTGACAAGAACACAAAAGAAAGCGATGCAGAAAAGTGTCCTCATTACAATCAGCGAAGAATTAAATACTTATTTGCGGTTGGCTGCTTTTAAACAGTGTGGTATTTATAACCTGGAGTAACAAAGTTAATATATTTAACAATGCTTTAATTGTCACTTTTATGTCCAACTGCATCAATGACAACATTTCATATGACAGATATTTTAACACAAAACATCACATAGAGGTGCCTGCATGATGGTGCATCTTGATGACACACAGATAAAATACTTAAAACACCTGCAGGAACTTTATATTTGTGTTGATTTTGGCGCCCCCTGTAGATTAAGCCATACCTCTTACCTCATCTCTATTTTTGCATACACTGAATACTTTTGTCCTTACAGTGCAGCTTTTAGCATTTCTGGACTGTCGGCTTTAATTCGGTATGAACGACCTGTCTACAGAGATGTCTAGGCCCTTGAATGGCACAGTAGACCGACCCTGATGTCATTTAGCATGAACACTTTCATATCAGTGTAGATTATATCAATACATGCATGCTGGATCAGTAGCGTTAATGCTAGTCTCCTGGCTATCTGCCACCTTGGCCTGCCTTGGATCAGCACTGGAGCAGATGGAAAAATGTTGGTGTAAGCATGGCTGTACACCCAGACATTACTGTATGACTGGTTAAGTTCAACAAGCCCACACTGGAAGCATTTTCAAATCGTCTAAGGATAGAAAAGACAGCTAAATATTAACCTGAGTTCACTATTGCATTGCTTTGTAATGCATTACCCCTGTGGTGATGGTAAAATCTGCTTTCCATTGGCTGTTAATTTCATGATGATTGTTAAACCCTGAAACAGACCATGTTTGAACACTAAAGGCCCGTTTTTAGGTGAAATAGATACTAAGATAGTCTTGTATGTCTTTGTTTATAACACAGAGTGAGTACGTCACTTCCCACCCCATGGTCGGGGTCGCCCCGCCATAGAGGTCTGCAGCCAGATAACTCACTAATATTGCTCACCCTCCTCTTGGAACAAAAGTTTTGTTGCTCTGCCACTCTTACTTTCCTTTAAGTCAGAATTTTATTGACCTATTCATTTGTTGTGGTTGTCAACCTTTAACCACCATACGAAGACGATACTTTCCCTCATTTCTTTGTGTTAAAAAAAAAACATAAAACAAAACAAGGGCCAGCTCAGTGTCTGCCAATCCATCCTACATCTTAACACCAGGGTGGCATTACTGGTGGCAAAGTCCACATGTGGCCCTCCACCTTACTCAGTGTGGCCCCCAAGTCAATTTCAAATATCAGAATATTATAAACATGAATATCCATTAAAGTTTTAGTAATTTGCTTAAATTTTCCAGGAGTTTTAACAGAAATTTGATAGAATTTGGAGAGTTTAAAGGGGGCATAGTTTACCTTTTTAAGACAAGTTTATATTGGTCTCAGAGGTCCCCAAAACATGCCTGAGAAGTTTTTTGTTGAAAAAAAAAAACACTTCAGTAAAAGATTTTCACATGTCTAAAAACCCCTCTGTTTCAGCCCTTCTCAGAATGAGCTGTTTCTGTGTATGTGGCTTTAAATGTTATTGAGCTGTCTGACTCCGCTCCTGACCACACCCCTCTCAGGAAATGGATGTGGCACTGCTGATGTTATATTGGCTACATTTACATGAGAGCTTTAATTCCCCTTTAGTTCAGAATAAAAATTAAATCCCCTTTAAAAAGTCCTTGTAAACACCTAATTCAGAATGAAAATGACCATTCCGAATTAAACCTAAATCCAAAGTAAGTGGCTGGTTTATTCTGATTTTAAATCCGAATTGAATAATTCCTCGATCATGTATACGTTCATTCCACTTTAAATTACTTCCGGTCGTTCTGCACATGCTCGTTCTCTTGTCCCGTCGTGATGACACACATATTCCACGCTAGTGGGCACATATTTCTGGATGGCCGCCCGCAGCAAGCGTTGGACTCGAACTGAGACTATTTAATAAGAGCCTTAGAAGATATGGATATAATGAAAAGAGTGGATGGACGGAAGCAGACGGAGTTTGTTTTCTTCCAGTAGACGTTGTTGAGAGAATCAACTTTCTAGTGTTATTGAATTATTTTCATTGAAAAAAAACAAACAAAAAAACAATTATTCTTCATCCCAGTTTCATTATTAGTTGTTCTTTTAAACTTTGGAATATTTAACCAAAGTCAGGTTTAACAAGACAAATGTTTTATTTTATGTCTTATGCAGTAATTAAGCTTCTCTAGTTTTGTGTGTGCACACGTCTATGGATAGATCACGGCTGCTGCTGCACCTGCAGAACCGAAACCTTGCTCTATTGCTGGTGAACTCTTCCGAGAACTTGGTGAACTTAAGTGAACTCATGTTTTCCGCAAACTTCAAATCTGTGTATAAAGTTAGACTGGGACTGGGATTTGATCCACCAATCTCCCAGATCAAAATCAGCAGGGTAACCCACTGAGCTATCCAGCATCTCAGCAGGCAGCTGAGTGGAAGATCAGGAGAGGAACCTGGAACTTTCTTCCAGGTGGGGAGGGCCAACCGAATCTGGGGGCGGTGCTTACTCCCCACGTGACATCATGAGGGGAAAATCAGAGAACTGCTTGTTTCAGCACATATTTTCTGATGGGGGGAGGAGATGGATTTTTCTGTTACTTGGAGGGATTGTGGACAAGCCAGGGGCACATATTTTTGTAAGACAAACCTGAAAAAGTGATTTTTTCATAATATGTTTGATACCTTAAAATTTTTGGTAAGGCCTTTTAATGGACTTTTGGGGAATTTTAGGTGATTTTTGGGGAGGAATTTTGTTGGGAAATGTATTAGGACATTTAGAATTTGATTGGGAATTTGGGGAAGGGGATGGTCTTTTGAAATTTCAATAACTTTTAAGAAAATTTCAGGGAATTTGTTTGGATATTTTGGGGAATTTTTGAGTCATTTTTATTGCATTTGGGAGAATGCAGCCTATTTGTGAGTTTTGGGGATTTTTTTCCAACTCTTTTTATTAAATTTTTGAACCTTACAACAGACATCATATGGTTGCATTGGTTAGTAAGGCACAGGTTTACAGAAATGTCTTAAAGCACTAACCCCACCCTCCCCCAGACCCACCCAGTTCAGGTCCGAACTATACAGGGACTAAAGAATGACACACACTCAACACAAAGACACAGGACAAGAAGAAAACAAATAAATACGTAAATAAATGAATAAGAAATTAAATTAAATAATACAAAATAAGATAATTTTACAAGAAAGTAGAAGGCAGCAGTTGTAGAGAAGAATAAAAAGAGTGGGAGTAAGGTTAATTACTCTTCGTCAGAATCGAGAGTTAGATTAAGGGATTTTGCAAATGTCAGAAAAAGTTTTGGGGAATTTGATAAGAAATTTAAGGGGGAAATTTTCTTTCATGGCATGTTTAGGCTTATCAAAAAAGTTCACTGAAACATTTGGGAATATTTGAAGAAATTTTGGAGTACTTTTAAAGGGATTCTTTAAAAATATGTTTAAGAATTTTCACAGAAACTTTCGGTAATTTCTTTGAAATTCTTATATATTGGAAAGATTTTGGAAAGGAAAATTTCCAAGAAATTCAGAGCTTTTATCCAGTGTTGTATTTTTTGCTAAAGAAAAAGGACTTTCAGGAGATTTGTGGATATAATTTCTGATCAAAACTACGTTGTATTCAGCGACAAGGCTGAGCTTTTACACTTCAGGTCCTCCTTATCGCAAATGAGTAAAAACATTCCGACAAAAACTCAGGTCTTAGGAGGTAAAGTAGTTATTATGAGTGATCTGATGAATGATTTGATCAAACAGAGATCTGATGGAGGATTTATACACTACAGTGAAACTCTGAAGAAATAGATAAACAACCCTTACTGCAGTCAAACTCCTGATCTGATCCTACAGATGATCGAGGTTATGAGATTGGCAGTATTCGTTTATCTGTGCTGTAGTCTATTTATCGTTTACACAGGTAGGCTGCATCAACACTGAGATTAAATGATGTTTTTATAACTGCCATTTGATTTTATTATTATTGTGCATTATAAACTGACTTTTACGATAGTCTTTATGGTTTTACGGTTTTCTTGGAATTGACACGGACTGGATAGTTGGTTGTATCACGTACTCCTTTTTCGTTATTTTGTCGTAAATGTCATTCTTGTAGGTTTTCTGTAGCCCAGTACTACATACCAGTCACACAGAGAGGCTAAATCTGAGCAGAAATCAAACTGGAGGCTAAGTGCAGAAATGTGATTCTCAGGTGACCAGTTAGCGACAATTAGTTTCAATCTGACAGCTTTCAGCCCAAATCTCCTTTGATTTCAAAGCCACGAGGTTTAAATATAAAAGCAGGTGCATCTGTATGTATGTCTATCCATCTATCTATATCTCTATATCTAGAGAATGAATCAAAGATTGAAAGACTCACCGTTAATCAAACTGTTCTGAGAAACTCTCCTTTAGCTCTTCCACCATCATATCAAAACAGACTTAAGGGGACAAAAATCTCCTCTTCTCCTTCCCTCGCACCCTCTTCTCCCTCTGTCAGCCCGTGAACTGAATGTGAATGGTCCCACATGAATGGGTGCTGGATGAAGGGGAGTAGCCCGAGCGGAGAGGGAGGATCCAAAGGACTTCAATTCAGGTAGACATCAGAGAGTGGAGCTTGGAGTTTAGAGGTCAGAATTTACCATGGACTAATGTCAGTTCAACCATGACAGGCTGGCTCAAGTTTGGTGAAGCTATGAAGATGTACAGTGCTTAACAAATTTATCAGACCACCTGTCATATTTGTCTCAGAGACCATCCATGTGCTTTACCATTTTTTTAGTTTTTTGTAAATCAGTAAATTTGAAAATTCATGGATAACAATAATAATTATATTTTAGCATTAAAAATATCATTTGGGTTAAAGAGCTTCTACATATTGATGTATTAACCATTGCAGAAACATAAAAAATGATTTTGGCATAAACCTTACTTTGGATGGTGGTCTAATAAATTTGTTAAGCACTGTATCTCCATGTAAATAAAACAAACTATCACTTTTCTGACATCTCACAACCTCAAAGACATAGCCTAAATTTTAAAAGGAACCCCACGAGATCAGGAAATTTCAACTTAGTGGATAGATATTTGTTTCTCTTTAATGTAGATTGAACAAAAAGCCCACTAGATATCTGCATTTTGAATAAATTTGAGCGTGTAAACTCACCAGGAGGCCGCCATGTTTTGGTCCTCACTGGTAGTGTGACATCACTTGGCCAGAGTGCTCCTCACCGGTCCTATGCAGTAAACAAGGCAACCTCTGGCCTTTTTTTTTTTTTTCCCATACATGCTTTATTCAGCAAAAGTGTAAGTATACAAAGCAACAACTTGTATACAAAAAGAATGAACACATGCCAGGGGGTATAAAATTAAAGTATTACAATCAAACAATTTGTCAATAGTACAGATAATAATTGTTTTTGTGGCCTTTTTGTTAAGTGAGCCACTAATCATTTTTATATATGAGAGGGTATCATTATAGAAATGCTTAAAAGCAGGTTTTGGTTACTGTCCTTGCATTTGTGGAGATAGTATTTTGCTAGTATAATTAACAAATTTATGATAAAAAAAAAACATCTTCTTTTCTTTGCCTTCTGAATAAACAAAACAGAATATTTTCCTATTTTAAAGTGAAGTCCTTGTAGAGCTGTCCAATAATAAATCTGCTGAAGGCCTTCCAAAATATCGTGGAGTGTGAGCAGATCCAGAAAAGGTGCTGAATGGTGGCTTCCACAAAAAGAACAGTTCACGTCAATGTCCCTCTTAAACTTTGTCATGTAATTAGAAACCAAATATATAACGGATAAAGATTCTCTCTGAAATAATGTATGAATATTCCTATTATTGTTTTTGCAGTTTTTCAGACAGATTTTCCCTATTTCTGTATCTACAGGATTGGGGAGAGAAACAGATTGTATGGCCGACGGTTCCCTGCCCAAACAGTCTGGAACAGGAGTCCTGACCTCAACCCTATTGAACACTTGAGGGATCAGCTTGGGCGTGCTGTTCATGCCAGAGTGACCAACATAACCACATTGGCTGACTTGTGACAAATGCTGGTTGAAAAATAGGATGCCATCCCACAGCAGTGTGTGACCAGGCTGGTGACCAGCATGAGGAAGAGGTGTCAGGCTGTTGCGGTTGTGTATGGTTCTTCAACACGTTACTGAGGTTTCTGTCTGTTAAATCAACAAATTGTCAAATTAGGAATATGGCTCCTTTCTTCAGACTTCCATCACCAACACCAAACAAGTCAGTGGCAGAATAAGCTGGTTGGCACTGGCAGGGAAGATTTGGCAAATTTTTCATGGGTGCAACCCACATTCTTAGCTCTGCTGCTCATCCCACAAATGAATGTTCCTTACAAATGTGGCACCATTTACACGGGAAATAAACAGGCTTGCCAATGGTATTAGAGTTATTTCCAAGAAGCATTATTACAACAAAGAAATAACCTACCAAACAAAAATTTCTTTACTTTTGTGCTAGGTGTATAATCTTGAAACCCTTCATCTATCATCATATAAGAGATGACATATGCCTCTGGGACCATTTCTCTGTGATTCTGATGGAACCACAGGCATCTCTGATCTGTTGTCAAAAGGAGAGATTAAAAAAAAGAATCTGACAATGTTTGTTGTTGAAAAGAGGAGATATCAGTCATTTCTGTTGCATTCTGGGTATCGAGGGAATCTAAACCCTGATCGGGCATCCAGCAATTATTGGAATGTAAATGTTTGATTTATTTTGTTATTTTTGATAATAATAATAATAAAACACCATTTACTATTTATTCTTGTTATCTAATTAATTAATCAATTTATTTATTTGAATAATAGCCAAATAAGATTCTTCTCACAAAAAGTACTAATGTAAAAAAACTTCTCAAAAAAAGTCCAATCGTACAAAAAACAAACAAGCAAACAAACAGACCCTTATTCACAGAGACTTGAGGAACTGTTACTTGTTACTTTCCACCACTGAGACCCACAGTGACATCTTTCCTCAGGGGTCCGAAATCTTGGTGACACCCTCCATTAGAGAGAGTGTAGATGGCTGTGATTACTCACATTTAAATGAAATATTATGACTTGCAGGAAAGGGAGACAATAAAGCCATGGTCGAAATAACAAGCTCATAAGTTTGTTGTTTTTCATCTGACATACTTTTTCTCGCTACCTTGCTAATGTAAAACTTGTTGTTTTTAAATGTAGCTACCCAAAGATGTTCAAAACAATACAACTACATCTGAATTTTGTTGCCAGAATCCTAACATGAAAATAAATCTGATCACATAACTGCCTGTTCTTTTGGTACTAATCTAAAAATTATTTGACTTGTTTTTAAAGCTAAATATTACAGACCTTCTTTCATTTTATGTGTGCTTAGGTCCTCAAAGCTTTCTCTTTCAGATGCCTCTCACCTGTTTTGTTTATGCCCCTATATTGATGAGTTCACTGCCTCTCTTTAATGAAGACAGAAAGCTCTCTGGATGTTTTAACAACAAGTTGAGACACGTAATTTAATCCTGGGTTTTAAGCAAAATAGTTTAGGCCTAATTCTATGATTCTGTCATTGTTCTTACAGTTGTTTTATCTCCGTGTTTATGTAGCCTTTCTCTAGTTTTACTTTAATTCTTTTTAATATATATTCGTGTTGCTTCACTATGTTAATATTTTTTTAAGTTTTCTGTTCATTTAAGAAAATTTTCTTACCCTTTTTTTCGTCTTCTTTTTTTTTTTTTTAATTAATTCCATTTATCATTGTTTCCGTTTCTTTCCTTGTTTTTTATATGAAGCCCCTAGATCTCTACGTTAGTATTCATGAAAACTTCCTTAAAATAAAAATGAGTTTAGATGAATTAAGCTGAGGTAGAAATGGTAAGTTTTTTCTGGTTCTCAACTAGTCACGTGTCAGGAATCACATGTGAAGTTTGACCATACGTTGACATCTGTCATGACCACTCCGTAACAGTAGGTGGCAGTAATACTCCATGACAGTTTCCGTGTAATACAAGAAGAAGTACTTGTTTCTAGCCGTCAAACTGGCAGGTGAGAATATTCCTTCTTTTATGACTGTAACTCTCTGTCTAAATTCATAGGTTTTCAAAATGTACCTTACAATAGTTTAGCTGATGACGGTAGTAAATGCAGCTTTTTAAGGTATTTTTCAATAAGAGAGCATAGCAGTCAGACGTTAGCTAGCATTAGCGTTAGCTTGCATTTCGGTTGTAGCTTTATGTTGATTTTAGAGAGGTCATTGAAGCTTTTCCTATTATCAGAACTAAGCAGAAGTATGTTCATGCTTGTCGACATTTTATGTCGACTCATACTGAAAGTGGAAGTAACTAGTCATTAACTATGCTGTAACTGACACTGTATAGTCATTTTGGGATCAAGTAAACCATATGATAATGGCAGGTATGTGTTTTTTATAACAAGAAAAAGACAAACATTAGGGATAAGATATCGCGATAATGTCACGGTTATTTTTCTGTGATTTCAGAAACAATGGATCAGAAGATTCCTTATGATGACTACCAGCTCCCGGTGGTGTTCCTGCCCTCCTATGAAAACCCTCCAGCATGGATACCCCCTCAGGAGGTACCGTATGTCACACTTTAGTTCATCCAGGACTTGTAAGGATGCACAATACTGGACTTAGCAGATCCTGATATACACATTTTTTAAATATTAAAGAACCTCAAAACTTTATTAGAATTGACCTGTCTGTCTGTATTAAGATACTTTTATCAAACAAAATAAACCACATTTTCTTCCATTGCTCCATACAGGTATGAGTAACATACATTTCTTAGTTTTACATTAACAACATTGGCAAACTGTATTTGTAAAAAAAAAAAATCAAACTTTTTCTTCCTTTTTGAGAGCTTCAAACAGCACAGAAACAACCTACTTTCAGACAGTGAGCTCTGCAGAGTACTAAATAAAAGGTGCCTCTTTTAAAGTGCTTATACTTTCAAATTAAAGTCAGTTATCCTATCCTATGCTCGAAGTTACAGAAAACACATTCTTCTTAAGTGAAAAAAAAACAAGCTGTAATTCAGGCCTATAACTTCAGTCCTTAGAAAACCCTTTAAACTAATGAGGTTATGAAACAGAAGCCTATAGCTGAGGTAGATTAATTGATTCTATTTTAAACTGCATTAAAAAATGTACATCCAACTGATATCTTTGGCCAGTACATCTGCTGTAAATACCCGCAGAAATTTTTAGGGATGCACTGATGTGATTAACACCGGCTTAACATAGGCGTCATCTGACAAGGGAGCTGCATGGCTCCTGGACTGTTGGCTCACACAAGGATGTTCCTGGTTTAATACCCGGTCAAGGCCTTTCTGCTCAGACTTTAATGTTCCCTGTGCATGCGTAGGTTCTCTACAGGTACTCTGGCTTCCTCCCACATACCAGAGACATGCTTGTCAGGTTAATTGATGACTCAAAATTGGTTGTAGGTGCGACTGTGCCTGGTTCTTTGTCTCTGTATGTCGGCCCTACAATTGACTGGTATCCTGCCTCTCACCCAGTGACAGCTGGGATAGGCTCCAGCCCCCCATAACTCCAATTGGTGTAAGCTTTGTAGATAATGGATTGGCCCTGTTAAAACATCAGCTTTTTGCTGTCTCTCTTTGTTCAAAGGATTCTTAGGATTTCTGAAAGTGAATTCTCATTAGTAGGGATACATAGATGCAGACAGTTGACAAATATCGGCCAAATTATGTGGCATGAACAGATATCAGTTACCAATGTTTATCTGTTGTGTCAAATCAATTGCTAGTACAAAGAGGAGTTGGCAGCAGATGTCACCTTTGGAAAAACTCTGATCTGTTTTCATGGTCAAACGCCAATGAAAATGTTGGTACAATTAGAGTTTTACACCTAAAGAAGTCATAGTAAAAACATCTGTATCGGCATCCGCTGAATTGAAAGTTTAAACATCGACATTGGTATCTATCTAATATCTGTGCATCTCTGCTACTTGCATTACTTGAAGATAAATTGTGTAAGATGAACTCACAGAGTTACAATGAAATGCCATTTTCAAAATGTCTTTTTCCTCGTGTACTCTAGCGTGTGCATCATCCTGACTACAACAATGAGCTCGCTCAGTTTCTGCCTCGTACAATCGTGTTGAAGAAACCTCCAGGAGCACAGCTGGGCTTCAACATCCGTGGGGGAAAGGCGTCACAGCTGGGAATCTTTATATCCAAAGTATGTCCATTAGTATAGTCCTGGTGCTTCATGCAGCTTTATTTTCAGACTTGTTTGCAGTTATATTCCCCACTATTGTTCCTACATGCCTTAATTGTGTTTGCAGGTGGTTCCAGACTCAGATGCCCACAGAGCAGGACTACAGGAGGGAGACCAGGTTCTTTCTGTGAATGATGTGGATTTCCAAGACATAGAGCACTCAAGGGTGAGTCAGAGCAGTACCACAGAGCTGAGATCCATACAGTTTTTAATCAGCTTATTAAACAGAGACCGGAAGTTACACTATTTTGTTTCTATTAATATCTTTTGTTTGGTTAATGACATGTAAATTGCAAACCTACATTTATGAATGTAAGGAAGACCAGCTACTCCATGATAAGAGCTGCCGGTTATCCAAATAAAGGATACAATAAACAGAATAAAACATTCTCATATGCACAAATTTTAAGTTGCAAATCGAGCGTATTAAATTAAGTCAGCCTCAGAGTGTATTTAAAGTGCAACTTTATTCGTATTTAATGTGTAATTATCACTCCAGAATGTGGGTGAAATTCTTTACATAGTAGTTAACACAATTTTTTACCTTTTGAGATGATATAAAATGACAGTTATAATTTTCTTTGCCTGATCTACAAACTAATCTAAACCAAAACTTATAGCTGAACATTTTTACTGGTCAAAGAAAAAATCCCTTCTGCATAAAATAAACAAACACACCCATGATAGAAAGCAAGCAGAACAACGGTTGTGTCCACAAACGTGTGCATCAAAGACACCAAAAAAACACAACAACAAGCTATGTTTCAATACTAACAAACAAAACAGTGTCAGCAATGCCAATAGTGTTAAGCTACGTGTCAGTAAACAAGTAGGACAACAAAGTCACTTGTTCACATTTTGTCAACACAAACAGCTGCACCAAAACAAGCAATACATGGGTTGCACCTTAGACCGCTAGGCCATCTGCCTTTTTTAATCAAAATGCTTGAGTAAATTTTGTCTTTCTCTCCAGGCTGTAGAGATTCTGAAAACTGCACGGGAAATTCTGATGAGGGTCCGCTTCTTTCCATACAGTAAGTCTGACATCTACTCTACCTCACCTTTGCAACAGGATAAGAAAGTAGCTTTTTACCAGGCTTATACAGAGACCTTACTTCACAGGAGTGTCAGATGAGGCTGGATCAATGAAAAGTCTCTGCCCTTTGAATTTTATTTTTCCTTGTTATGGGTGAATATCCATGCAGTCACTGATTTTTTATAAAATATTTTATTTGATTGATATTACTGTTAAGAAATCTGTCTTCACTTGACATTAGAGTGTCTTTTTTTTTTTTGGTCCTGTTTTGTTTTATTGGCCAAAAAACCCAAAATTATATTGGCCATGGTGGATTTATAAAATCATCAAAGGGTAAAACGTCCAAGGGGGTGAAAACTTTTAATAGGCACTGTAAATTGTTAACATATTAACTGTTGTTGTCCAGGGGTTCTTTTAAGGTAACTGAGGTTAAGTAGAACTATCTTTACACTGTTTTGGTGGATTATAAAATGTTTTGAGTAATGTATGACTGCATCAATGATGTCTCACTGGACAGAGTTTATATAATCACACCATTGTCATAGGTGCAATATGGCTCTGTGCTTTATTTCTCAGATTATCAGCGACAAAAGGAGAGGACCGTACACTAGGTGGCAGCAAAGCGAGCAGAGGAAGAGAGATGTGGACAGATTCGTCACTGCACGTCAGCACCCTCCTCCCACAGACTCTGGCCTCCATTCTGCCTCAGCCTCAAGATGACTGATGCATGACTAACAGAATCATTCAAACCCCTCCATGTAAGGACAACATCTACTCAGCTTTATCCATGTTTTTTCTCTCACTGAGGGATCTGATCAATCTCTCATCTATTGTGACTCAATGTGATCAGGGTTTATCGACAGAAGGCCCCTTTATAGTTTCTTTGAATGTAGAGAATTATGACCTGAGGCTTAGAGGACATTTTACATTATAAATTATGTAACTGATGCATACTTTTCAGCCAAGCATAACATTTAAATCTCCTGCATAATTTAATTAAGCACTGCTTAATTCAGTCCAACCACTATTGAATGTTTGTGCTGTGGTCAAAGAATTATATCTTAATCAAATACCGATTTTCATTTGTTTAATCAGTAAAAGTCTTTATAATACTAATATAGAGGCATACTTTAGTTATTATCCGTTACTGCTTAACAAAGCTAATTAATGCTTATTCTAACGTTAAGCATATTTTAAATGACACTGCGTTACATTGTTGACCACTATAAACTACACACAGTTATTATCTTTGACTATCTGATAAATTAAACCTTCACAAAAGGAGGATTAGTTGCAGGGCTGTGGTGTGAGACTGCAGTGGTTTTAGCAGGGTTTACAACGTTGTCGTCCAAGTGAGTTTTTGTAATTGTAAACTGTAAAGTCTGCCGTAAACTGTAAATATGACACACAGCCAGTATGTGTACATGCAGCCAGAAAAAGTTGAATAACTTGTTTACTTCTTAAACCGTACTTTAAAGATTCATGCAATATGCTTGGATCGTGTGGTTGGAGACTCTTCACTTTTGAATCTGTACATCTCAGTCAAACCAGACTGGCCCAGGCGTCGTGCGAATGATTCAAAGCCTCCACACTGGGATTTGACCTGGTACTTTAACAGCATAAATGCTAAGCATGGCAGGAGTTGCATTGTCATCTACCTTACAGTTAGGGTTGAATGATTTGGGAAGAAAAGCTATTTGCAGTTTTTTTCAATACTGCATTTAAGAGTTATCATCCAATTACGTTTTTAAGTTCCTCATTTTATTAATTGTCAACAAACAAAAGTAAAAAAATCCTTCTACATTTTAACCAATTCAATATTAGATTTAACATTAACTGTTCCTTCTTGTAGGCCAGGTCTGTATGTTAGGGTGTCATAACATGATGCATGAATCAGTATGAATGATATCACTTTATTTATCTTCTTCAATTGCAGTAATAAATTTACTAATTTGTTTTTTATTTATTTGAAGCCTTGTTGCAGTCATCATCATCATATCATCATCAAACTAGAGCTGAACGATTTTACAAAAAAATATCTGTAAATTTTGACTCATTTTGCAGATGCAGTGTGAGTTGTTGCATAGAAGGGAATGTTCAGTTTTAATTCATTCTCATTTGAAGTAAGAAAAAAAAATCCAAAAATAAGTAAAGTATTTTTGGAATTCTTGGAGAAAATTTTATGTTTTAATGTTTGCATGATGTGTGGAGCGTAACATCTCTGCTGCATCAAGTTGCGTTGACTATTTTTTTACACATTTCAGGTCAAAGAAATATTGCTACTTCTGTGTTTTGTAAATTGCAGAAGGATCTAATGCACTTTAATCTAAAATCCAATGAACTGCCCAGCCTTACTTGCAATACGAACAGAAGCTAGACCAGGGATGGGCAACTATGATTACCAACAGGACAACATAAATTTTCCTCCCACGACAAAGGGCAACATTTTTGTACATTTTTGTATATTTTAAATTTGACCCTGTGATAATGAATAATTTAGAGTATAGAGCTTTTATGATAGTTATTATACCAACATTTGTAACATTAAATTTAAGTGAAAATTAAAAATGGTTGATTGAATGTGTAAAACGTAAAATTAGATCAATTTAAAGCTACAATTTTAATGCAGTGAACATAATGGACATTTTGTTGTATTTTACTTCTTAAAATACATTTAGTGATGCATTAAAAAGAAGTTTGACAGGGATCATTTAAGCCATATCTGCTAAGTTTCTGCAAAGAACTAAACATATACCAATAATCAAATATTGTAAGAGAAATTTAAATGTTTTCCTCATGTTTATAAGTGATGGTTTTTTAAATTAACTTGAAGGCTGCATATGGCACCCAGGTCATCATTTGCCCACACCCCAGTGAGTCATATGGCATTCATATTAGGGATGCACAATATTTTAATAGATTTTTGAGGATATCTGATATGCTGAAATTTGGGGAACAATTTTAGCCAATATCAGTATTAAAACAGATTTTTAAATGTTGTTCAGACCTTAAATTTAAGTCCTTAAAACACCCTTTAAAGTGTAAGGAGTGATAGATAAAGAAAAGACTTCAGCTGACGTAGGTCTGTTGGTCTGACCTAAAACTCCACTATTTTATTTGTTCATACAGGAAATATTTACAGCTGGTATAGGCTGATTTTTATAGCCAAAATAACAGTTGTAAATACCAGCAGAATTTGTTCAGATCTGCTGATACCAATTATTTACTTTTCAAGCTTTTATCTGCCAATACAACACTGTACTGATATCATGCATTCCTAATTTATCTCATTTGCACCACAAGTGAAGCGTAGAGTGTTTATGAACTGTAAAGAGCTGTACATTTTATCCATGCTAACCCGTTAGCCACTAGCTAACCCATTACCAAGGTCAACTGGAAGACAGTCTATAGTAACTTGCTGAAAGAGGACGTAGTGCCAGCCATCATGGCAAAGATATTGACAGATGTTGCTCCTGCTGTGCATGCATACTCCCGCAAGAACAGTAGTTCACTTATATTGCCTAATGTTTGACTTAACTGTGCATGTAAACGTACTGACTGAAACATACTGAACGGTACAGAAGTATGACGTAAGAGGGACTAAGAGTGCAAGACTTCTGGTAAATTCAGAGTATAACTGACCAAGATATCACTGTGAATATATGTGGCATATCCACTTTTATATATTTAAAGAATATTAAATGTGCAGGACATTTGACATGTAGATGTATATTTCAGTAACAGCTGGTAGACTAACACATGAATTAAATAATGTTTTACACAAGTTTGTTTATAACTACACCTAGGCTGACTGATATTTTAGTTATTGAGAGTGTAATCCGCATCTTTCAGGTGCCAAACTGTTAAACATCCTAACATGCTATTAAAGTGTATGATAACGGCAGGCTGTGCCCTGTAGCTCATTATAGACGTAGAGCTGGAAAAGGAGTGTTTATCTGTTTGCACTGGACACCCTGATGTTAGCTGGATTTTTCCAGCTCAAGACTCTGACAGGTGCTTTTGAAAATATGATATTTTATCTTTGAATTCAGAGTACCCTTGTGCATTTTATAGAAAACTGCTGAATACTTATGAATATTAACCACATTATGCCAGAATACCTGGTGTCCTTTTGATGTTACATGTCTTGTTCTTTAATTTTCCATAAAACCATGACATTTTGGTTTTTCATTTCATGAACCCAATGATCTTTAAGTGTTTGAGCTTTTTTATAAAATAAAAAAAATCTGACATTTACAGTTGAATAAGAAATAAAATGTGTTGAACCATTGTAACCTTTGTCTTTGTACTTCGAGAGCTTGAACCAGGGCTGGAAATTGACCGGTTTTCTCTGGTTCAAGTGGCCAAACTTGTTCCTCTTTGTATCTTGGTTTCTATTGAGGCTGGTTGACTGCATTCCTCATAAGATGACTGGGACAAATGTCAAAGCATGTAAACCTGTGGGGTTTTATTTTCTTAGAAAGTGAAGGCCAAGTTACATTCTTAACGTCAAATATCTTCAGAAGGTAAAACATCTTTGAGTCTGCTGAGCTTCATTCCACCGTCTTTCTTCATCATCATTGTACAGTAACTTAAAATAAATAAATAAAATACAGAAAATCCTTAAGGGTCATTTCAATCCTTCAGGTAGAGATGTTCAAAGCATATTCTGCGAACTGCAGGTAAATTTTACATGCAAATACAGACCTCTGAGACCGTCCTCGAATGCCATAAAGTCTAAATAACTTTACATAAGGAGGTTTAGTCTGCAGTAATGACATCTAAATAAATACAATGGACCTTCAAAAACTGTTCACCTGTGTAAAACATTAAAAGACAAAATACAGCTCACCACCATGTGAAGCAAAAGTCAAAACCATTTAGAATCAAAACTCAAAGCAAGTGTTTTGGTAGAGATGGGGTATTCAGCTTGATCTTAGCTAAAAACAGATCTAAAGATGATACCAAAAACTGTTGAACAATCCTAGAACATTTAAACAACAACTGTAAAGTTAACGGTGCAACTAGCCAAATTAGTGTGATTTATCAAAATAAAATTTGACTTTTCAAATATTTCAAAATCAGGTCCTTGTAGTTTCTGGTTAAACATTCAACACAGAATGAATGGGTGACATTAAAGACACTTTCAATGACATTATCATTAGGAATTCATGCTAAAAACAGACAAAGCTGACATAATTTCCATTCACAGTCACTTGCAAATGTCAAAAAGTGACAGGTTGATCATCTAAGCTTAAATTAACTTCAGATTTGTTCCTGAATTTAAAACAGCTTCAAATAAAAAGGCTTAATTGAAGACTCATCAATGTAGTGCTGTAACTATGACACATTAAAACCCCAACACCTCCTAGCTTGCACACTAAAAAACATAAAAAAGCAAGGCAGCAAACACTGGAGAGATGTTTAGCTTAGTTCAACATAGACTGAGGTGAATGGCAATTTGATCTGTGCTCATTTCTGTCAGGTACGACGGCTGTAAACACTTCATGCTCTTGCTCATCCATAAAGGCACGCTAGTTTCGATAAATATTCATGAGTATCCGGCAACATCACCAAGAGCTGGGGGTCTCAAGTCTTATTTTGTTTTAGAGTTCATCCCCCGATCTCTCCCTCACCCTTCCTCCGATCACCGAGCTGCGATTTTAGCTGCTGTCCTCGCAGTCCTGAGCGTCCACCTTTGAGCTCTCGTCCACATTTTCTAGAGACTCTGCCCTCTGTATGGACAACAAACTGGGGTCCATCATAGGGAGGGTGCTCTGCTCCGGGAACAGCCAGGGCTTATAGTTGGGACAGTTCACTTCCTTCCACTTCAAGTATTTCTGACCCGCCTTGTGTACACTGTTCATCACCTGGAGGGGGTGGACAGAAAGCACATGAATATCAGAGGGCAGGGGTCAAACCACACCTCCACTCTCAGTCAACAGAGATGAAGATAATCACACAACACTGTAGAAGATTCAAAGTCTCATGAGTTGAACTACTTAGGCCATAGCTGTTTTTTATATTCTTATTCAAGTTTTGGTTTAAAAAATTGATGATTGCAAGTCACACTGAAAAGTCTCACAAGTTCTATTATGCTCAATATTAAAATGTAAATTTTAAAAACAAAAATAAACATTTACCACCTAGTCCGAAACTAAATCTGGTATCAATAGCTCTGGTCTTTATTGGTATGCAATGTGCAGGGATGATTTTCACAGCCTACCAGTTTTGATTATAAAAAGGCTACGACATTTGCATGATTTTGCATGACAAGGGGTGAGGCAGAGTTGCCCCACATGCGAGTCACTGTTTGCCTCAGTGGTTTAGGCCCACCCTATAGCCACCCCTTTGCCTGTTTCTAGGTTGACTGATAGTTAATTTGAGACAGCATTTCCTGTATGGTTTTTAGCTTCAAAATTGTTATTCAAAAAACAGTGGGTGATGTCACTGAGCCTATTTCGATGCTTATATAGTCTACTATTGGAATTGACCAGTTGCAGTGACAATAACTGGAAAGAATTTACCAGTATTCATGTTGCATACTGCAACTTAAAGATACAGAATGTAGACTTTTGCACTGAAATATTGTTATTACTTAAAAAAAAACATTCAGAGAAATTCTTAATTTTCATAATTGTAAGGGGACATGACTAGTCATGGTAGCTACCATAGGTTGTGAGCTTGATCCCCCAAATTGACCTCTGTAACATAGAAAATCTAACACTGGGCATTTCCAACAAGCTAAGACCTAAGGCCTTCTTCTCTATACTACATCTTGTTTTGAATCGAGGACTCTTCAAATTAAAAAATAAAAATAAAAAATCTCATAAGGGGTATTTACTAAACAGAAAACCAATGTTTTGTTTTCATGCATAAATTTCTCGTAATGAGAGAGAAATTCACTTAGAAAGGCACTTCTTGGTTCACACTGGAAGCAGTCTCAGAATGCACATGTGCATTCTTGGATTGCTTCCAGCATGAACCTGGAAGTGCCTTTTTCAGTGCACTGTCCCTGTCTAAAACTCAGTAGAAAAGTGTTTTTAAAGGCCAAGGTTGCCTCCATCAAAATGTGAAGTCTTGATTCCTCACATGAACGAGCAATTTTCATTCACCAGTATCTAGAAATAACAGCAGATCTGTTCTGAAACACTAACACCACAAATTAAGTCCTTCGTCAAATATAATGCAACTGCTGATTTTTCTTTTAAATAAAATAAAAACCTGCATCAGTCTTCGTGTAATTTAAGTCCAGGCATCTGTGCAGGATAAGTTTTTTTACTCTATACTGCTGTATGGCACAAGATATTTTCCAATTCAGAGGGACATCATGAGGGATACGGGGATAAAACATAACTGACAAAAATCTCCAAGTTTTAGAAATACAACCAAAAATCTGCAGTGGTTGCACTTACTGAGGACTGGACTTTTGGCTTTGGTAGCAGTTTTCTACAGTAAATGTACACACTGTTTAGCTGCATCAGCAGAAATGTTTATCCACAAATAAGATGATAATCTGCTCAGGATTATTTAAGATAAACTAAACAACAACACACACAAAAAATACTCATTTTGGCCCAGATCTAACTGCTGTTTTCCCCCCTTGGCATCTTTGATAGTGAACTGGAGATTTAGGGACGTAGACGTATTTGAAAGTGCAGGGGGCATTTTTCACTATTTTTGGACACCTTTTAACAAACAATGAGCTGATTAATTGAGAAAATAAACAACACAATGAAACCAAGTTTAAACCTAGTAAATTATTATTTAAAATCTATGCAACCCAATGGGGCTTTGAAAACCTAATTTTCAATCCTGCTTATCTGTTAAAATTCACATTTGCAGCTTGGTTAAACTTTTATCCATTAAATCAGTCACAGAAATGTATTCAAAAGAAGCTTTTTTTCATCTTGAACTTTTGGTATTTTACCCGTGAAGGTTCTTTTTCTAATTTTAATGTTGAATTTTACTTTTATAAATGTGATAAAAAGAAACCCAAAAGCAAGGATAACAGTATTTTCACTCAGCTAAGGTCAAGGTTTCTGTTAACAGGCAGAGATCACAGTGACACTCACACAATCACGCTTTCCTCTGGATAGTCTGAATCTGCAGAGGATTTGAAACCTGGTGAACGAGTTCTGTCAGGGGAGAGCGTGAAGCCCAAGCTGTGATATTTCTTTGTCAGCAATCTTACCAGGACAGGCCTTAAATGTAGTTTCTATAGTTACCATTGTCCTGTAAGACACATGAAACCTTCCCTCCCTATTACACGCTTCTTAGTTAGAACACACACCCACATCATGACACAGTTTGTGTATTTTTAACCTCATCTTTTCCAACTCTGCTGGGAGTAAAAGTATTCCTGAAAGACAACAGTTCTGTTATGTTACCAACCTTTGGAGCAAGGGCTTGAGACGCTTTGTTTACCACCCATTTAGGAAGAGAACCTGCAGCAGACAGATAAGAGGCAACTTAGAAAATTCTAGCTCTGGCATGAATTTCCAGTGTAAAATAAATTTTAAAAAGCAATACTGGTTTTACCTTTGGGGTCAGCCTGTGACAGGTAAATGAAAGAACAGCTGTTTGGTCCTGTTGGCTTAATCAAATAACCAGTGAGGATGGAAATGGCCCTCACAAAGTCGTTGCGAGGAGGATGGTCCTGTAATTGGATAAAAAAAAACAGTTTTCAGAATAATGAGAACTATTTTCAACAGAGAGGTGTAGAAATGGTGCATTTTTAAAAAAGGCGGTGTTTGCCATGTGCCTGGGGGCGTGTGGAGGAGGTGACGTACCGGGTGTTTGACTGAGAAGTTCATGATAATGTACTCGTCATCCATAACACGCCATGATCTCAGAGTGATAACATCCCGGTTGTTGATGGGTTTTGGACAACGCCCTGCAGAAAAAGGGGGGAAAAGCCTCATTATATTGTTTACATTAGCTTCCTTCATTAACATCTTCACTGTATGTAACCTTACACCAGAGGTGGAAAAAGTACAGTTACTTTGATTAAAATTTATTCAAGTAAAAGTACTGCTCTATCAGGCTAAATGCAGAAAATCTGACATTAAATTTAATACTTTTTTAAGACCGTCTTTTTACATTTACTCTATTGCGTCTTCAATTTCTATCACCAACAACAGTTATGTTGCTGATAGTAAGACACAAATGTGACAACAAAGAGAAGTAAATGCTTGTATTTCCTATTGCAGCATGTAAATTAGGCTTTCTTGGAGAATTATGAGAAAAATAAACAAGTTTTGCACTGCAGATAAAGCAAAAAAGAAAAAAAATTCTTCATGTTGAATGAAAAATACAATATAACTGCCAATTTCAGGATAATTATAATACTCCTTAGTTTTATTTTAAAGCATTTTAGAGAAATAACCTCTCTAGATTAATTTACAAATAAAAACTAATCCAATTTAAGACCTTATAGATTTGCATTTAAGACTTTTTAATGTCCTTCATTTTGGCTGAGTTGATAATAAACTTTTAATACTTTTAAAGACTCTGCAGACACTCTGTTTATAATTCTACTCAAGTAAAAGTAAAAGCTAAGCCATTTAAAGCTTAACCGTAGTTCTGAGTACAGAGTAGAAACTTTTGACCCAAGAGGCTTTCTGAGTAAAATAGGATCTGTCCCTAAACCAGGGGTTCTCAAACTTTACAGTCCCAGGTCACCAAAGCAATAATACCCGAGACCGAGACCGCACAGCCCCGCAGTTTCAGGAATTGTCATGTGCAGACTTGCATTAAAAAAAAAAACTGTTTTAAACATTACTTTGATTTCTGCATAAATCTCACAATGTTTTTATTTCATGTTTAACTAATTTTATTTACATTTTTATAAAAATAGATAAAATATACAATTTTAAATCACTTAAATCACTCAGTGCCTTGCAACCCCCCATGGTGTCTCGATCCCTTCATTGACAACCACTGCCTTAATGTGCAATAACAGGACAATTTGGACCAGGGTGTTTTTATAAAGGTGTGACTAAACCTGAACTAAAATGCAACACTTTTTGGATGAAATGTGTGATCATTCTCTATGTGCTACTGACTGTCATGTGTTGTCAAAGCTAAACTACTGGCCACTTTCTAGTTGTTTGCAGAAAGCTCCTCACTGTGGCTTTTAGAGTTTAATTTTACTCAGTACTCGATGCTTTTAAAAATGTAATGAAGTGCTATACAACCTCCAAAATATACTAAGTAAAAGTAGTGATTTTAAATGCTACTCTGATACTTTCCACCTGCCTTCCTCTGCAGAAATGCAGCCTTGTTTTGACAGTAAATACACAAGTAGGACAGTGGTACGTTTGTTTTTTTTTTTTTACCCCAGAGGGTTTGGGAGCTTAAGACATTCAACAGTAACCAGTAAAAGTAAATTCATAAGAATAGCTCTCAATACAGTCAACACATGCACAGCGATGTATTGGAAAAAGGGAAAAAAAACACCTCCACCACCTTTAAAAGATGGATTAATGACATAGCACCATGTATAAGAAATGAAAAGATAATGTATCATTTAAGGGGCATACCAGAAGAGTTCATGCTGATTTGGGGAGACTTTCTAAAGTTTTTAGAGACAGAAACATAACACCTCTTATGTTTCTTGTAAAAGTAATGACCATATTCCAGTGTAGGTCATGCTTATCTACTATTTCTTTCTTAGTAACTTCATTTAAGTGACTAGTCTTAATATTACCTGGGATGTATGAGTCTGTAATATACACATTTATTTACCATATTGAGTGCATGTATTTTGTATATGTATTGTTTAGCTATTAACTGGGTTCTTCGACCAGGCCAGGACCTGAGGGAAGGGAAAGGGTTGAATATTTCTTTAGGTATTTATCTAAGTACACTCCTTTTCCTCTTAACCCCATGTTTGTAAAGATTTAAATAAATAAAAGTCTAATAGAAAATAATCAGAATTAAGTAAAAGAAAGGTAAATAAATCGATTTTATCGGGACAAAAATGATGTAACTGCTTACTGTTTACTTTAACACCAAATAAAGTTACCAATTGCTCATTTCTTGCAAAGAATTTAACAAAACAAAAGCAATAAAATCAGATATTTCAGTATCATGCCCATTTTGTGGTTAGTGCGCCTACAACACTGTATACCAATGTTAATTTCTTTTAACTAGGCAGTAGGGAGCTTTTAATTCAAAAATTTGCTGCCTTAAAATATCCTCAATACAAGCTGAAAGTACAGAATATATGAAAAATCCCAAATGATAAGACTTTAAATGTTCACTTTCCCTGTTCAGAGTTTGTTTTTTGTGAATCTGGGTCAGGCCTAAACCAACTAGAATTCTCCTGGGTCACTTTGAGACATAAACACACACAGAGGAACCAAAGATTCAGAGGATGATAATTAAAGTCCTTACATGAGTAGTAGCCCACATCAGCGTTCACAGACAGCCGGGCAATGTCAAAACTTTCCTCCATGGCTGGATCCCACGTTTTACGGTACTCGCTGTCATGAAGGACGTCGTACATGGTAGCAGCAGAAACATCTTTGATTGTCATTCTACACTGAAAACAAATGACAGAAAAACGTCAAAATCACAACGGACTACTAAAGATAAGTGCGATAAACTACAAAAATGTGCTGTAAAATAGACCTACCTTGATCTTATGGACTTTCTGTGGTTTATTTGCTTTACTTGAAGGAACTTCGATCCACACTTGCATTCCATTTTTATCATATTTGCTCAACCAGTTGCCCACTGATAAACACTGCTTTCTAAAGTCAGCAAAGGCCGCTTCATCGGGTAGAATACTGGGCTGAAGAGACATCTTTTCTCTTTCTTAAAAATATAAATAGTCCTTTAAAAAGTTTCTTGAAAGCTGTCCAGGAGGCAGTACAGGCCTACTTGTGTTTGGCCCAGTCAGCTGAGGAGGTTTAATGCCTGTGTGTGGTGTAGTAGCTCCAATATATTCGACTCCTTCACCAATCAGGTCGAGTGGGATTTTTGTCATTCCTTTACACGCCTCTCCTGCTTACGTCAGAGCACTTCCTGTGTCCAGGTGTGTTACGCAGGTGCGTTGAAAAAACGGTCCCGCCTCAATAGAAACAACTTCAATCATTCTCTGTCATGTTTAAATATTACAGTTAAGTTATTTAAGGTCTAAATTATTACCAAAGAAGTGTCAGGAAAGAAGTTGTTTTTTTTTAAATGTGTGAAAGTGTGAAAAACACAAACATGGCTGCCGTAGTGAGTGGGCTGAACACCGTGGGCTGCTCTGGAGGATGTGTGAGTTTGTGGATTACTTTGTGTTGATGACACAAATATTATCTTCTACTACAAATGTCAGAAAATGACGACTTTTACAAGCTAAATTTAGGCTTTGCATTCATAAGAGTTAGTGTGTATTTTAACTAGTTTTAAAGTTGGTTTTAACAAATGCTTAAATTGGGTTCTGATTTGGTGTTTTTAATCCATTATTGCTTTATTCCTTAAGGCAATAATGGATAAAAATCTTTATTTTCTGCTGTTATTTCAAAAATAGCATGAATGAAGAAGCTAAATAGATGAGTTACACATACTTTTATTTGGATAGCTTATCATGGGACACCAAGGCTGAATTATTACAAGAGCAACCTCATTATAGCCTAAAGAAATAAAATGAATATTTTGATTACTCCATAGGAGCATTCAGCCAGTCATAAACAAGAAATGTTTAGAGGTGGAAAATTTTTGTCATTTAAGAAAAAAAGGTGAAATGTCAGGAGTAATGTTGACTTCTGGGTTCAGAGTTCTCTTTGAATCTTATCATTTCAATATTTTTTGCTTATCAATCTGACCTTTTCTAACTTTTTTTTCCAGGGCTGCCAGCATTAATGCATTGTTCATGATCAGGGCAGTAGCTAGGGATTTGGGGACTCCAGTAAGTGAAATTGCACAGGGCCCCTTCAGCTTCTCTACATTTCAGTGTTTTTTAAGTGTAATTTCCCTATATTAAAGAGCAGTATTTTCTCTATGGTTAAACTGAATTTACTTGTATTATTTCCTACACATTAGTTTATGTTTTTATTAGCTTATTCTCAGGGTATGAGACAATTTATACCATTTTAGTGTGTAGGTGCTACAGATGTGAAGATAAAGACAAGAGTGCAGAGGCTCTCTCAGTGAAGTCATATCAGGGGATTAATTAATGTTAGCAGTAACTAACGTTAATGTTAAGAATTATCAATAGGAATCATAGAGGAAAGAAAAGTTTAAAAAAAAAAAAGTTAACTATACAACATAATGCTCCAGGCTGGAAAAGGCTGAAAGCCTTAAAGCCATTAACTAAACAGTGTGCATTTACCTCTCTTTCAAAAGAACTTTGTGAGGATTTGTTTCTCTTCATTCAGCTGCCTTTCTCTTTTCTCATGGGTACCAGATTTAAAGTGTGTAGGCATCACTCCTATTTACAGCCCCTTTTCTCCTCTTCTGTGCAGCGTCAGGGGTGGACTACACCATCGGGATATTTTTGAAGGAAGGATTAAGGGCCTCCAGTATTTATTTTACTCTATTTGGTGCAAATTTCAGTTTGTTGACCAATTCATTTTGTTGCTTTTGATTCAATAATGCCACTAATTTTGGAGGGAAAAAAAAGAAAAGAAGACAAATAAAAACACACTTTTCATTCCAGGCTTCTCAAGCCCCATGAGCGCGATTATTTAAGGTATCAAAGTGCCATTTTTTTAACCACAAGCAAACACAAGCTTTAGTGTCTTTCAGTACACTTTGGTTCAGCCATGTCAGCATCTACCTGCAGCTACAGTGATGTTAAATAAGTCCACCACTGCTCCTTAATGTCTAATTTTACTTAAAAAAAAAAAAAAAAACTTAGACAGCTCAGTGGACAAGTTTATAATCCATAACAAGTTCCTTTTCCATGATAAAGTTCATGTCATAATCTTTGATCTACCTTAATTTCCTTATCAGAATCAGAATCAGCTTTAATGCCCAATTATGCTTACACAACAAGAAATTTGACTCAGGTTAGCTTAGCTCTCAGTTTACAGGAATTAAACATTAAAAAATTACAAAAAGAAATAATCTAACAAAGGTATACAATTAAGATTTATAAGTGTAAAAGCTTTTATTGGTATTATTTCTAGTTTATACAAGTCCATTAGCATTGATAGTAAGGTTGTAGGATGTGCAAAGGTTGCAAGTCTGCTCACTTAACATGATCAGAGTATTATTAATGCAAGGATGTAGGCAGATAGTGAGACATTTTACCACAGAGAGCTCTTCTTACAGCATTTAAGTTAAAGTGAATAGAGTTATTACTTGCAGCATTTGAGTACCGTAAATGATTAAGTAAAGCTAGACATTGTTACTTGAAGCATTTGAGTATTATAAAAAGAATATGTAAATTAAGTCATTAGTACGGAAACATATTATTTAGTGCAGATACAGTATTAATAAGAGGTCACGCATTTTACCAGAGAGCCTTCTGGTTCCCACTGCCATCAGACTGTTCAACAGCAGTGGGAGTCACAGTCACAGTCTGTCTTTGTACTAAACAATAATATCTGTCATATTTAAACTGTCAATCTCAAACTGGATGCACTATGCTGTAATTACTATTACTGTCATTTAAACTGAAACACTTATTCTATATTCACAGTATACTTACTAATAATATTCACCATGCCATGATTACTGCATGTCTTATTATATTGTGTTATATTATATTATTGTATAGAAAATTATATTATTTTTAGATTCTACATTATATTATATTATGCTATACTGTACTATTTTATATTATTTAGTTGCACCTTAACTTGATATTAATATTCATTCTTACCAACTGAGCTGTTATCTTTTTATCTTGTTTTACTTATAATCTTGCTCAACACTGCATATGTAACATACCATTCTACTTGACCTCTTTGCACTACCTCATGTTCATGGCATAACACTTCTCTGTGAACAACTTGCTGCCAACAAGTGTACCATTTTACCTACACAAACACGTCACTTTGTTTACTATCTCTGGAAAGGAATGTGAATTGTATATATATGTACTGTCCCTTATTTAATTTAATTATCTATTTAAGTTTTTGTTTAGTTATTTGTTCAATTATATTATATTTTTACTACCGTTGTGTTGGTGCAATGCCAGAACTCCCCCTCTGGGGATCAATAAAGTCTTATCTTATCCTTACCTTATCTTATTTGAGTTACAGTGAGTAGATAAATTACTTGTAGCATTTAAGAACAGTTAAAAAATTAAGTAAAGTTTGTTATTAGTACAGTAAAGTAGATTCATAAATGCATATAAGAAATGAGACATTTTACCACAGAGAGCCTTCTTGTAGCTCTG
Organism: Cheilinus undulatus; assembly: GCF_018320785.1. Taxonomy (NCBI): domain Eukaryota; kingdom Metazoa; phylum Chordata; class Actinopteri; order Labriformes; family Labridae; genus Cheilinus; species Cheilinus undulatus. The sequence continues at coordinate 8,856,613 of NC_054874.1, read as the reverse complement.
AGTAACAGTGAATAGATTAATTACTCACAGCATTTGAGAATGGTAAATAGATTTTAAAACATTTTTAGGACAGAAAGTAGAGTAATCAGTGCAACATGCATATGAGTTGTGGCATTTCACTAGAGAGCCTTCTTACAGCATTAGTTACAGTGAGTAGGTAAATTACATTTTTTTTATAATGGTAAGTAGATTAAATTAGTTCTTAGTAAGGTAAGTAGATTAATTAGAGCAAATATGTGTTTGAGGTGAGGCGTTTAACCGCAGTGATTTAAGTTACAGTTAATAGAGAAGTGAGTCTAACTGTGCATTAGAGGTGATCATATTACCACTGTGAGCTTTCTTACAGTATATGAGATACATTAATGTAGGATGTTTTACATTAAGCAGGGCTAAGGTGCCTGATAGATTTAAGTTCTATTTACTGACACTCTGTGACTGTCGAGTTTATTTTCTTTCAAAATAAAAGCAGGTCCATATCCAAATAGAAAGTCCATTGCCCCTAGTTGACTAGAGTTGATTTCAAAGATATCAACCGTGATTAACTACAGAAATTCTGAGATTAAATGTAACTGACAGCCCTACTTCTGTCCCTCAGTATTGCTGTTTTCTCTTGAAATTTCAACACTTTCAAAAAGTTGGAAGTGAAAAACGTGGTTTCTCCTCGAATTTTGCACTTTTCCTGTCTGATCCAGTACTGTTCTGTAGATAACCAATAACATGATCGAGCCCCCTTTCTTAATTTTTTTCAGAAAGCTCAATAACATTTGACTGTTGCGAAAAAGCATGTTCCTTCTGAGTCACACCTTCCTGCTGTAACATTTCATGCTTGTGCTGCACTGTCCAATGAGTTTCAGTCTACATTAGTGACGTGTGACACATGAACACACCTTAAACTGACAGGTTTCTGTGCTTTTGTCTTCTCTTTTCAAATGTGTTTATGTGGTATTAAGCTGTCAGGGACTACTGATGACAAATCAGCCTGTATGGCTAAATTTGGCACATTTACATGATGGCCTAATTCAATGACTGTGCATTATTCCTTTATAGATACAATAAAACCTTCAGCACAAGTCCCGTAAAAGCGTAACGGGATGTTTGATCCGTGGAGTTGAATTAAAATTCAAAGACATAGGGGCTTTGTTTACAAAGAAAGGCAACACAATCGTTAATTTTGGTGAAATATCTTTATTTTATTCCATGTGATAGGTCTACACTTGTGTTTCTTTAACTCTCCTTTTTATACATCAGATAGTAATAGTACATTATTCACACAAACGTTGCTAAACACGAGTAGACAGCATATTTCAAATGGACAGACACAATTCAGAAGAGCACAAAGCTGAGTATTTAGTCAGTGACGAGTTATAGAAGAGCTGCTCATGTTAAAATGGTTGTTCGACGTAATTAAATACTTATATTTTTAAATCCATTTTTAAAACATGGACTTTCCAAAACAAGCTACAGCAAATGACCAGTGTCTTCTGTTGTGCTATGGCTAGTTAGTTACACTGTGAGTGTCTGGAGATGGTGCAGCCTTTACCTGCGACTGTAAACCAAGTTACTGACCACACGCTGCGTGAAGTTTAATTTTAGCAGTGTAACAGACAGGAAAACCCATAATCAGGTCTCAATGTCGCCTTTCTGTAGAGCCCCAGCAGACACGCAAACAATAAATAAAATAACCTTTAACATGCGTGTCAGCAACTGTACTTTTGGTCAAGCATACGTTATCTGTATGTCCAAGTTACAAAATAAATAAACACATAAAACCAATAGTCCTACACAGGCAAGAGCAGTACAGCAAAGGATACTGCAGCTAGCTTCTCTGCGCTTTTTTACAGCAAGGGTGTTAGTTAAGCGTTTTAAGCCGTATCTGAGGACGAACTTATCTACCAGCTCTACAAAACAACTAGTGAAGCCGTAAGCCAGTCAGCAGGCTTCTTTCTGTATTTTACAATATTGTGGCTTGATTCAGTGCACAACGTTGGTGAACAAACAAGCAAGGCATCTGTGTTCTTATCCATAGAAATCCTGCATGGTGAGCATGCTGTATGTTCTTGCAATAGTGTCATCTACACAACACAAATTATTGATGAGATGGTGGGTCATAACGACCAAAGTGACAACTTTCCAACAGCGTGGAAAAACTAAACACTTGTTTCTTTCCTACATCGGGGCGTCTAATAACTGAAAACACCTCCTCAGGCTTTGTTAGTATGCGTGCAGCTAACTTTACAACATTGGGAAAGATGGTTGCTTTAGTTTGAATGCAGATAGCTAGTTTTCTAGTTAGTAAGTTTCTAATAAACCTGGGATGGCTTCCCTTTCATAGGATCAGATTTATTTCCTCTTTATTTGGTTACACATCCCTTTTGCAGATTTAAAAAAGTCTCAGATGATTTAAATTTGTTTATCCTGCCAACACACTGGTGCATTTGGCAGTTTAAGCCAACAGCAGGTTTAAACAACACCCATTGAAAGGATTATTGGCCAACTAAGCCTAATGAAGATACGCAATTATGTAAATTTACTGGTAAGATCCTGTCTCCACATCCTCAAGATAAAAAAGGCAAGAAATAATCCAAGAGATAGAATATTTTGAGGCAAACTCTCCATTAAAAATAAAAAGTTAAATACAAAGGGCTGAAAACTCAACCTTGTAGAGTCATTTAAATAATCCCAAGCAGTATTACTTTACATCAAGGACAAGAGTAACAGCACTAGGAATCCAAACTGTGCAATAACTCATGAGCAGTTAGCTATGTCAGTCTGCAGTCCTAATATAATGCCATGCAACTGGATGAAAATCTGAACATATTTAAACTATTCCTCATTTTAATGTTACCTTTAAACCTTTTTTTCTCCAGATAATCTGTATCAATACAGTAATGCACATCCACACGGTTACTCTGAAAAGTCACTGAGTTGAGAAGGGAAAAAAAAAGAAAAAGAAAAAAGACAGGTTCTCCATCCTAGTGGCGGTGAGCCATGGGTGGAGAGAGTGGCCACTGAGAGACAAGCTGTTGGTGTGGAGGAGACAGGCTGGGTGAGGGTGAGGTGTACTAGCAGGAGCAGCTGCTCTCGGTGACAGTCATCTCTGGCTGTTTCTCCAGTTTGATGTCGATCACTGAGAGGAGTTGGTTAAGAAACATCAAGGATGATTGTGCAAATTTCACTTCTGTATTTTCTGGAGTGTTATCTGGCTGCCATCTCATCTTCTCTGTGCCTGTTAGCAGCTTGTCTGCTATTAAGGCATTAAAGTGGTGGAATTAGACTGTGGTAAGACAGCAATTTTTACTAATAGCAGCTTTTAAAAGGATACTGTCCTCTTTGCTTTTCTCTGGTGTGCTGTCCATCCCGGGCAATGCAGCAGCAACACGGCGAAACAGCTGCAAAACAGAGTCACGGGAATTAAAGAGATGAAAAAGCTGAAAGATCCCTCTCAGGAGGATTATTGCAAGTTAAAGTCGGACAGGGTAGTTTAGTTTATTGCCATATTGATTCAGAATCAGCTTTACTGGGCAGACACGCCACACGCCCCCGCTATGACTAACTGCTTCTACATTAAAGAGTAACTAAAACCTCAGACAACTTTTTTCCAGAGGAATGTATAAGGAGACTCACAGGTCATAAGGGGGGCGGGTCAAAGAGAGTGAATCATATCTACATGCCGGCTCTCCTTCAACTAGAACTTGAAGTATGAATGTGATAACATGCCAAGAAAATTTGACACACTACAAAAGTGTTTGTTGACCCTGACACTAAAAAGTCAGGGTGGACTTTTGACGTTAAGCTGCTATGAAGAAGTTGGGCCAAATTCTAACTGAATTTGTGTAGTCTGAGCGAGCCTTTAGAAAGGACATATTTTACCTTTGTAGGACAAATTTATATTGGTCTCAGAGGTCCCCAAAACATGCTGGTGAAGTTTGTTGCTGAAAACACACTCCAGTATTGGATTTTTGCATGTCTAAAAAAAAAATAACCCTTGTTTTAGCCCTGCTCAAAACGAGCTGTTTCTGTGTCTGTGGCTTTAAATGTTCATGAGCTGTCTGACTCCGCCCCTCTCAGGAAATTGATGTGGCTTAATGGATGTGGCTCAGTTGAGAGGAGGATCAGGAGAGGAGGGCGGAACTTTCTTCAAAGCGGGGAGGGCAAACTGAACCTGGGGGCGGGGCTAACTCCCCACATGACATCATGAGGGGAAAATCTGAGAATGGCTTGTTTGAGCAAACATTTTCTGAAAGGTGAAGAAAGAGAAGGGGAGGGGGGAAAGAATTTTTCTGATTCTTGGGGGGATTGTGAGAGGCCAGGGGCACATATTTTTGTTAGAAAAGCCTGAAAAAGTGATTTTTGCATAAAGTGTCCCCTTTGAATGCCTAAGTTTTATGGGTAATGTTGAGTGCAACCTATTGTCCATGTCTAAATGCCTTTGTTCTTTCCAGGATAGATGCTCCTCAGCTGAAACTCTGAGGTTTAGTTACTCTTTAACTAACCAGCTAGAAATGAAGGTATTCAACCATATTGATGAACAAGCTTGCAAACAAGGTCATAATGTAATTCAGTTCATTCATTTGCCCACAATACTTAAATAAAATCAGAGATATTATAGGATAGTATGAAACTAGATCCAAAAATACATGATGTTTAACAGATTTCTTGTATATATACAGACGAATCAACATCCCCTATAATTAAATGGGCTTTTAAAGTTTAAACAGAAAGTGATCCCAGTTATTAAAAGTCCCATCAAAAACAAAAATATTTCAGGCAAACCACAACAGGCAGTAAAAGCAGTGATATAAAATGTGATTGTAATTACTAGTTTAGATAACAGCATGAAAGTGAAGGTTGTCGTGCCAACTCCTCCACTCAGAAAATGCATTTCATTTTACTAGAAACGTTTTGAAAAGCTGCAAAAATTCTAGTGAATCAGACATAGAGCACTTGAGCAAAAATAAACTCAGTAGCAGTAATCCTGTGCAGACCAAGAAAAGTGAAACTGAAACATCTAAAGGCAAAGCCTGTGGGAGGAAAAACACGACTGATAACAAAATGTACTGAGAAGGCTCAGACATATCGTGTTTAGCCAAAAGAAGAGGAAAAAAAGTTGGAAGAGGTGCGGAAGTGACTGCAAAATTAGCTCAACTACCTTTAGAGATCAGAGTCTCTACCTGTTTGACATTGTAGCCAGTCTTTGCGCTGGTTTCAATGAACATGACATTCAGTTCCTTAGCTCTCTGCTCGCCCTCCTCCGTGGTGATCTGTCTGCTCAGGTAGAAGCAGAGGGGGCAGGGGGAGGTGGACAAACGGACAGATATGGACGAAACAGAGAGGAAAAGGCCCAAAGGAGAAAGAAAAAAACAAAGAGCTCAACATAGAAGCTTATATTGGGTGGAAAAGAGAGAGGTTAGTTTAGTAATAACACAGACAGACAGAGAGGAAGACAAAGGGAGAGATGCTGCTGTGCTGAGTAAAGATGAGGCAGCAGGAAAACTCCATTCATTCAATCAACGGCCATACTGATCCACATAATGAATTCATGGAGGACTTTTACATCCCAGATGGAACACGTTGACTCTTCCTGACCTAAAGGATCCTGTTCCTGTCAGGACTATTTGTCAGTATTACGCCTGCTGTTGTTGCTGCTGGACACCAACCTGTTTGACGTTATAGCCAGCCTTGGCACTGGTCTCTATGTACATCACATTGAGCTCTCGAGCTTTCCTCTCTGCCGCCTCTACAGAAACTTGCCTGCCATCGTCCCAGGAAGGAAGGGGAGGGAAGGGGAGGGAGTGGAGTGGAGTGTGATGTTGAGGGGAAACACACAAAAAAAAGAATAAAAAATAAAAATGACATGGAGAAAACAGAGCAGGAAAGGTGAACAAAAAAGTAGAGCAAAAAAAACTGAAATATGATCAAATCATAAGAAATGAAAATATCCAAATCAAAGTACTTGAATAATTTATAAAACAGCTGAAGTGTGAAAAACACCAAGGGATGACAAGTCAAAATTGGATGAGATGCACTGCAGGGAAGAAAAGTGGGATTCCAGGCTTTGGCAGTTTATATACACTAACTCTTAATGCAAACCATCCTTATACATTTTCAATAAATCTCTATATATAACATTAAAAACAGTCATAACAGCCATTCAGACATCTCGCTCAACCATGTACCTTTTATCTGCCAAGTCTGTTTTGTTCCCAACAAGCATGATAATGACATCACTTCCTCTCTCTGTTCTAACATCATCAATCCATTTTGATGTTTGCTGGAAAGAATTAAGATCTGTGGATAACAAAAAGAAAAGTTTAAATATAAACAACATGTAGCAACACAACATCTACAGCACTTTCAGAAAGTATTCAGACCCCCTGCACTTTTTTTATGTTGCATCCTGATACTACAATTGTTTAAATTCATTTTTATTCACATTAATTAACATTCAGTACCCCATCAAGACAAACTGAAAACAGAGTTTTAGAAATGTCTGCAAATTTATGGGAAACAGAAAACTGAAATATCACACTGACCTAACTATTCAGACCCTTTGCAACAACACTTGAAATGTAGCTCAGGTTCCTCCCATTTTATTTGATCTCTGCTGAGATGTTTCTACACCTTGACTGGAGTCCACCTCCAATCATCACCCAATCACACTCTGAGTTTTTTTCAAAGCCTCTGCCCTTTCCCAAATTCTGTTTATAAGTGGTTTTCCAGATGGATGTGTGAAACAAATTCATCTGGTATGCCAGGTTAGTGGATCTGGGGAAGGCTAGAAATAAAATTCTGCTGCACTGAAGGTTCCTAAGAGCACAGTGGCCTCCATAATTAAGTTTTCACAACCAAGACTCCTCCAAGAACTGGCTGCCTGGTCAAACAGAGTAATTGGGGGAGAAGGGCCTTAGTAAGAGAGGTGACTCTGACTGAGCTCCAGAGATTCTGTGTGGAGATGAGAAAAGTTCCAGAAGGACATCCATCACTGTAGCACTCCACTGATCTGGAGTTTGTTGGCTGGCTTTTATGTGTTTTGCACCGAGGAAAAGCTTCTGTGTAGCCACTCTGCCATAATAAGCCCAGATCAGTGGAGGGCTGCAGTGATGGTTGTAACCTCTTTTACTAAGGCTCGTCTTCCCTGATTGCTCAGTTTGGCTGGGCAACCAGCTCTTGGAAGAGTCCTGGTTGTGCCAAACTTCTTCTATCAGAGAACTCTGGAGGCCACTGTGCTCTTGGGCAGCAGAAATTGTTTTGTAGCCTTGCCCAGATCTGTGCCTTGCAGCAATCCTGTCTCTGAGCTTTGCAGGCAGCTCCTTTGACCTCATGGCTTGGCTTTTGCTCTGATATGCATTGTCAGCTGTGGGGCCTTCAACAGAGAGGTGTGTGCCTTTCCAAATCATCCAAATCATGTCAATTTACCACAGGTAGGCTCCAATCAGTGTGTAGAGGCATCTCAGCAAAGATCAAGAGAAATGGGAGGACCCTGAGCTAAATTCAAATGTTGCAAAGGGTCTGAATACTTGTCAGTGTGATATTTGCCAAAAAAAAAAAATCTGTTTTCAGTTTTTCATGATGGGCTCCTGAGCGTAGATTAGTGAGGAAAAAAATAAATTCACATGAAAAAAGGGGGTCTGAATACTTTCTGAATACACTGTATGCTAAGCTAAATTCTGCTAAGAGTGTGCACAAGCAAAGAGTACTGTTCATGAAAACGACTGAAGATGTTAAGTAAGCATTAATAAGATTTGGAGTTACTGTGTTAATAAGCAATAGTAATCAGGTGACAAGCTTGAAGAAGAAAACTATACTCAAAGAGATATATTAGGTTATAAGCAGGAATGCATTAAGAAATAGCCATGCCAACAAGTTTACTTCGAATTGCTCTAGAGAAAGCTTAAGATTACAGCCCTGACTCACTGGTGATGTCATAAACAACCACGGCAATGGTAGAGTCACGGATGTAGCTGGGAATAAGGCTACGAAAACGCTCCTGTCCAGCAGTGTCCCAAAGCTGGAGTCGGACCTGAGGATTGGAGCGGAGGAGAAGAGAAGGACAAGGAGGTGGAGATAAAAGATGGGAAATTTGGAACCAGAATGTGCAGAAGAGGACAGACATAAAGGTACTGCAAGCCAAGCAGCAGAGATGAAAATGGTCTTTTATGGAGGAATGACCAGCATGCAAAAGAAATGAAAATAGGAGGCCCAGATGAATTATTATGTCCTGCTGCTTTAGCGAATCTCTGCCCATGGGGTTCCATTTAAATACATTTCTTGTTAAATCTTCCATGTGCCTCATATGTTACAGCATTTAGGAAGCACAGCCCCCTCTGGACATAGCTGCAGAAACTCTTTAGTAACACTTTGGTTAATGCAAACAGTCTGAATTATCATGCCATCCAGTGGGGTTTGCCATGCTCAAAGATGTTCTTGTTTGTTGCCCTTTCACAAACTGAGTGAAGGACAAGAAGGTGAGGCAAGGCCATGATACCTACTGGCTATGTCATAAACCACCACAGCAGCAGCTGAGTCGCGGATGTAACTTGGGATGAGGCTGCGGAAACGCTCCTGTCCGGCTGTATCCCAGAGCTGCAGCCGAATCTGTGGCCAGCCGTGAAATGAATGAGTGAAGGTGGGAAGTGGGGCATTTCATGACCCAGGCAGGGGATGGAAGGAAAACAAAAACTTAAAGTAACAATGGGAACTAATAACATGATTACAGTCTGACAAAATGAACAGAAAAGTCTTGGAGAAAGTAAAAACAATGTGAAATGGTAAAAGGGGAATAAATGGTGGCTACAATATTTTTAGCAAATGCAAGCTCTTAATTCAACACCAATGAGTATGATGACAAACGAAGTAAATATCAAGGGCTTACCGTGCGATCTTCTAAGTACATGGTTTTTGATAAGAAGTCAATGCCAATTGTTGCCTGTGTAAAAAATACATGACATTAAAACAATGATATACATAAGAAAAAAATAATTGTATCTGACCACACTGGTTAATAAACATTACCTGATAAGTGTTGTCAAAACTGTCATACATAAACCTGGTGATGAGAGAGGTCTTGCCAACTGTACACAAACAAAAACAGGTAAGATCATATCAGTGCAGGTAGAAAGTCACTAAACACGTTTACTCAGGTCACTGTAACTGGGCTGAACTTTGGTGAGTACATTACAAAAGTTTCAACAGCACCAGTTACTGAGCACGAAATAACAATACCTAAAAGGCAAAAAGAGGAAGTCCTAGCTTCTCATAGAGTATATGGCCAGCTGCTTGTTTTATAGGTAAGATGTGGCGTTCAGAATAGGGCTGAACAATTTGGGAAAATAATCTAATTGTGATTTTTTCCCCCCAGTGTTGTGTTTGCGATTTGATATGCGATTATTCCTTAACTTCCCTATCGAATGTGTTTTCCAACAAACACAAGCATTAAATTACTCTATATTATAACCAACATAATATTAGATTAAACAAGGACTGAACACTTTGAAAAAATATACATATCTAATTCTGATGATTTTGACTAATGTTGCAAATTGGATATGAACTGTTGTGTTGAAAGGAATGTTCTTTTTTTTTGTCATTCTCATATTTAATAAAAAAGTGCAAAAATGAAGAAGGGATGATTTTTGTGGACTATTCTAAAAAAAATGACACTTGAATGATTGCATGATATGTAGTGTGTAACATCTCTGCTGCAAAAAAATGTTTAAAACTGGCATTCTGCTACAAATGTCAGGTTAAAAAAGAATTGCACCTTCTGCAATTTGAAAATTGTAGCAGGCCACATTGCAATTTAATCTAATTTTTGATTAATTGCCCAGCCCTAGTCCCCTTACAGCACTTACCATTCACCCCTTTTCCCTTCAACAAAGCACTTGCCCAATATTTTTTGGAGTTCCCAATAAGAGGGTATCCCGATTCTTGCTGGGACGGAAGGGTACGGTTAAATGCTAGGACTACTTGGCTCTTCAAAGTGGGATTTTCCAGGAGAACTCTCCAAATCAGGTGTTATAGGAAATCTCCCAGAATGCCTTGTGAATCATCAGCAAGATTAAAAAATGATGACAAGAATTGAATATCATAACCTAATGTTGATACAATGCGTTATGGTTCTTTGATAGATTTCACCGAACAAATTCCAAAAAGCATGAGACACTATTGACCATAAACAGTTATCTAAATGACAGAGGTGCAGTAGCTGAGGACTAGCTCATTATTGGCTATCCAGCTATTTAGGGTACATTGTACAATTTATGACTCAAATTCTACATTTTGAAGGTTATGTTGGGGGGGGGGGGGTCTGCAATTTGAAAATTTACTTGGACCATTGTTGTTCATACATATATATATATATTAACGATATGCATTTGGTTTCAAAGTTATTGAAGTGTTTATTTGCAGACAACATAGCTACCTTTTGCAGTGGGGAGCATTTGAAACAGCTTCTGGATACATTCGAGAAAGCTGATAAATTATCACTTTGGTAAAACAAAATACATTATTCTTGGATTTTGGGTATCCCACCCCGATTATAAGATCAGAATAAATGAAGCTGAAATTGAAACAGTATGTGAAAATACATTTTAGGTGTAATAACTGACAGTAAACTAAATTGGAAATCACATATAAACGATGTTTTAGCATAGCCACAATATCAAGATCTATTGCAAATCTGTATGAAACTCAAGATTCCTAGAGTCAGAAAACTAAATCTACACTCTCTATGACTCCCTCATCCCATACATGATGCACTGTGTAGAGATTTGGGGAAACGCCTATAAAACAACCACAAATTCTATTTTTCTATTGCAAAAAGGAAGAAAATAACAGAAGAAATTTAGGAACAGTCAGTACAATCTGAGAGGAACATTATTTTTCTAGAACAAAAGATACAAACTAATGTTTAATCCCCTTGTCAGTCAGTTAGGGGTGTGATGTGGATGTGTGAACCTGTGTGAACTTATTACATTGTAAAAACATGCAGTACACTGGTCAGGCTCAAAGACTGTATAAAAATATTTCTATTATTAAGTTAAGTTAATATAAATAAGCTAACATGCATTTATTGTCACTGGTGGATAATAATAACAATGCATCAGCATTGTTTTTGCTATGAATTTATTTATTTAATGGTTATGTTATTGTGAGGTAAGAGGCAGTGGTTTTAATAAGCTGTAGCTTCAGCCTAAACCCTTTTGGTTATCTTAGAAATACAGAAATTTCATTTTGACCTTGTTAATTGTTTTGTTTGTTGTAAGTGAATGGAAATAAATTTCTTTCTTTCATTCATTCATGAGGTATAATGAACTTGAAGGTAGAGAAGGGAAGGGAAATAAGTACCAGTACCAGTTGAGAACTGGTTCTATTTGGTTCAATCCATCTACATCATTTACATTTAATCTCAACAAGTCCCTTCTTAAAGCCTTAGTTCCACGTGCCTTGAAAAACACAGTCTCATGAGAGGCAAGCAGCATAAACCAGAATAGAGAAGTCGAAGAATAGACATGAGTGGAAAGTCACAAAAACAGACTAAAGTGGCCGAAAGTGAGGCTTCATTTCTCAAAAAAATGCTGGGAGCAAGGCAATGTCCTGCATGCAAGGCATGCATCTTTTTGCAAAAGAACTGTTGATTTCAGTTTATTTTATATGTCCAGAGGTCTAGGATCCAGAGACTAGTTTTATAGATCTTTTAAGGAAAATGAGCAGAAGTATTGTATTCAAGCTGAGAGACTGAAGATCCAGAGAGCAGTTTGTTTTAACTGAGACAATTCCAACAAAAAAGGAGGTTTTTTGCATGTTGTCCTGCTACACACTCATGTTTAACATTTTTAGTTATCAAAACTGTTTATTAAAGCCAGTAATTGAAGTATGCTTGTCAGTGACTCGCACTGAAGGTGGCATACATCTTGCTCCGTGTTCAGAGAAAAAGAGACTCAAGAAAATTTGATCTGGTAAAAGGGAAAGCCTATGTATTTGACTTTTTCCAAATATGAAAGTTCGCAGGAAAGAATAAACAAGTACCCTGAGATAAACCTCCCATAGACAGCGTTTAAAAAGGGCAGAGCCTTTGAAAAAAAAAAAAAAACTTGGAGGGTGACTGGATGAACGTTCTGTCTGTCACATCTTTGCAGGCCAATCAAAGCAACAAAACACGTGACGTTGTAGCCATTATGAGGTGCGGCGCTACCAAGGAATAAACTCCATAGAGAGCTGCATAACGCGAACCATGGAGACTGTAGTCATGTCAGTACACAACTTTTGTCGTTTTTGAAAAAAAAAACAACAACTCAATGCTGGTCTTTGTTTTTCTTTTAACGAAGAAATGACGTCAAGTTTTGATAAAACTTGTGCTTTAGCCGCATCCACACGAATGTCTTCTGCCATAATTGCACCAGCCTCTTGTCGCTGCTTGCTTATGTCACGACTCTGTTGCACCCGAAAGTACTGCCCCTTGACGCTGATTGGTCCTGCCACTTTCTAATCGGGCCCAAATTGTTCAGACAGGAGCTTTGCAAGATGGATTCACCATCGAGAAACACAGAAACGTGTGAATCCACCTGCTGTGCAAGGTTAATCAACAAGGGAATTGATAAAAAAATTGAGTCGATAAGAAGAATCAATAATGGTATTGCTATCAATAAAATCTTATCAATTCCCATTCCTACTCAAAGGGCCATTCCATTTTGCAGGGATAGACTTCACTACTACCCCTTGTAACTCTATTTTAAGGGACGAGGGGGCCCTTAAAACAAGGGGTGCTGTTAAGCTAGAAATTAGAAGAGCCAGAGTTTCCCCATTACATCAAAAACTTGCAACTGTAATGCAGTTTATTGGAAATAATTACCTTTATTTAAACTGTATGGTCAAAGATTCAATATCATCTTTTTTCACAAAAAGGACATAAATATTTTCAACCTCCTTAGGTATCAAAAATAACTCCTAAGAGCTTTGAGTAAAAAATTACATGTATTAATTGTCACTTCTACCTCAGAAGATTTATAGAGCAGTAATTTTACTTTCACTTAAAGACATTTTAACCCATATAATTGTACTTTCACTTCACTATAATACTGTTGTACGTTTTCCACCCATGCATATCAGATGATTTAACATCTGCATTCAACGAGGCACAACACTAAAACGTCAGTTTTGTACTACAGTGTGAAATTTATCAATATGTCTCCCTAACAGTACATGATGATGAGTAAAACGCTCTCCATCATTGATGCAATGTGGACTGCTGAACCCACACGCTGAGCTGGCAGTATGGGTGGAGCTTCAAAATTTAGAGAATAAAAATGGTTGAACTTTTCTATTTCGTGATGGGAAGCCATAATTACCGTACACGACCGTTTTCTCAATAACTAGTCCAGTTTATCGATGTCAGTCCAAGAGAGCTGACGTTAAATGGTCGCACAAAGGCCGACTTGGTTTAAACGTTAACCCTACCCACTAGCCGACGTGGCTCCGCAGGCAGCTACTGTGTGAAGCTAACAGCTAGCTAATGAGTAACAGCCTCAACTTACAATGAAGAAACTGGTAACTTTGTTGTGCCGTGACATAAATAACGTGCTTTCTTTGAAGGCTAGCAATTGTTTGTGACAACTGACAGCCACTTTTCATTCAGGTTGTGTAAACCATCATTTTCTCTGCCCAGCACTAGCTAGCTACTTTACGCTAGCTAACGGCCAGCTAAAAGCATTTAACCGGCTGACGTTACCGTTAGCTGCGGTTCAGCTGTAGTAAGATGATGCCGATGTATCACACACTGATGGCCTCGAGTGGGACAAAGCTAACTACGAACAGGCGTGTATCTTGATAAATTACAACCATTATTTCTACGAAATGGTTGCTCTATATGTTCTTGAGCATTTATCTTAACGAGACGTGATGCTTGGTTAGCATGATATGTCGTAGCTAGCTTTGCAATGACATCATTTCGAATAAGATAACGGATGTTTTGTTAATATCTTCTTAAGACATCCAATTCTCTCTGCAGTACTTTCTAGGCACTTCTGTGTCTAAATACCGGTGCTGATTTCCATCATTGACGGTTGTTCGGGGGGCAACTTTATCCCGCTAGCCAGACAGCTAGTTAGCTATTAAATCTTAGCAATTTCTTCTAACATATTCATAGCATCCAACCAAATCAGCCCTCGGTTCAAGTGAACTGTCCTCTACTTACCACTCTGTTCTCCAAGAAAGACAAGCTTGAACTTTCGGAGAGGGTTGCCAAACTCTCCGCCGCCGGTCGTGGTTGACATTTTGACAAAAAAATAAACAGCTAACTAGCTGACTTGGCTAATGATGTGATGTCTAGACCGGAGAGGACCAAGTACTGTATCTTTATCCTGCACTAGCCAGCGCTATTGTTTTCTTAAACCTACAGAAGAGAAATAGCGCAACCAAGAGGCAATCACGGTGAAACTACAGACCAGCAAAGGTAGTGAAAACTGGCATCTGCACATATTTTCATTGCATTTATTGCTATTTAAGTATGTGTCAAACACAGAAATGTTTGTTGGACGTTGGTAAGTAGAACGAGAGATTATTCCCTCGGCATATTGAGTTTAAAGCTAAGTCCGCCTAGCTAACCACAATTAGCACACTGATGCAGAATGAAGGGTAGGAATTCAACAGTAAAAACTTTATTTTGTCGCGCAGTGGTGGGAAAAGTTGGCCTCATTAAAGCCGTGTACAGCAAATTCAGGAAAAGATGGGCTAGTGCTTTGTAAACCGCCTATTTCGGTGTAGGTTTATTCATTTAGCAGACATTAACAAAAATGGTGCAAGGAGGGAACGAAGCCCAATGGGCTTGTACAAGAGTTCCACCCATTCCAATAATCACAAACAATTCATATTTACAAGGTTAACAAATAAAATTTGAAAAAATATGGGGGCAAAGTACTAAAATAATCAATGTTAAATGGAAAAAAAAGAAAGAAGGAGACAAAGTACAGAATAATCATTATCAAGTGGAAGACAATGGGAAAAAAAAGTCATTCCAAAAAATCAGGAAACAAGATACATGCTGAAAAGAAAATCAACGAGGGATTGTCATCATGGAGAAAAGGGCAATATAGGGGGCAGGAAATGACTGGATGATTCATGAAAGGAAAAGATGTTTTTTTAAGCTGCTTTTTAAAGAGATAGTGGGAAGATATGAATCTTAATGGGGAGGTAGTCAATTCCATAGAATAGGGCCTCTGTAAGACACCATTAATTACCATTAATATGTCATGCACATGCTCTAATGATCTTTATGTGTACCCACATGCTTCTTGAATATTTATCTGTTAAAAATGTGGAAAAATCAACTAATTTTTTAAATTTTCAGACTTAAAGTATCGTATACTCACTTTTGACCTAAACCACGTGATCTGGTAAAAAGGGCCAACAGTGATTTCACTTATCTGTTTAATTGTAACAGCAAAATAAAAAACAACTATTTTGTTTATGTGCCACAGTACCATAAAGAAATATTCCATTAAAAAATAGATTTTAAATCTAACAGATCATGTTGAACATGTCTATATATACCTTTTTTTCTGCTGCTTTTTTATTATTTGCATGAATTAGAATCATTCATCAAATATTTTCCTAAAATCTTACAATTTTTGACACGGAATAAATAAAAATAGAAAAAAATAGGCAGACACAAAAATGTTGGCACTGATGCATCTATACCATGTTATCTATGGAAAGTTCCAAGTCTTTGCAAAAAATTCCAACATTTAGTGTCTTTATTATCTCATGATAATCACTGATATCACCCCTTTCCTTTTTTTTCTCTGGCTGTATTTCTAATCTTCCTATTCCAGTCTTTTTTTATAGTCTTTTTTCCTCTGTGGTCCCTGATATTGTCTGTCCACCTGCAGTAGAATCTGCAGCACAATCCTTGTTAAATGAGTACGATTTTGCAACTCCCCATATTATGCCATATAAAAATGTGGCCCTAAAATTCTGTTCAAAGCCCATGTAAGCATTTCAGGTTGTGCTGGTATCATTCTCAAACAAAGTACTGACTTAAGAAATAAAAACTATGTTAATCATACATATTTCGACAAGAAATACACAACTCTTTCATAGAGCTTAGATGAGAAATTTTTCACAATCCAGTCACTTATAGAATCAGCAGATCAGCTTTTGTTCATTTTATGCCATCTTCAGTTCATAAAAAGCAAAGAAAACAACAAGCATGAAAGAATAACTGGGGAAACGATGTGTTTATTCACTTTTCTGTCGATCAAGGACGACACAAGTTGGATTTTTGTGGAAATTCCTCCCAAGGCTGTGCAGTCTGTCAGAATCATGGCTCTAATGACATCAATATAGATTAGTAATGAATAAAACATTCATTTTTTAAGTTTTATTACACATTAAAGATTACAACAACACCAAACTAAGGGACAAAGACACATGCACAATATTCTTGTTTTTCTTGCTATGATGGCATTTAGCGCTGGACTCTTCACCAGTAATAGTTCTCATTACAATGCTTTATAAAATGTACATGCTCAAGGGAATTAAGAACACTGCAGGGACTCAATGACACTCTGTGCTGTTCTTCATTATTGTTGAGTTCCTTATAGTTCTGTTTTTTCTTCCAGAGAGGTGATTTTCCTTTCCTCGTTGTATCAACCGTCCATGGTTTCAATTGCAATGTCTGACCTGTTGCCGTGAAAAGGACAAAACAACCGATTACAACAGAACCTCATGGTAAGCCATTGGATCCTTTTAATTCAATTTTTCATACAACCATTACTAAGATGGCACTCTAAAACAGATTTGAAAGAACATAAAGTGAAACAGTGCACTGGTTAAAGGACCATAACATCTGTGCTTCACGCTTGACCCGAGTGGCAGCTATTTTAAATGTATTCCTGGTGGAATTAAAAGACTTATTAGTTTTAGTCAATTTTAAGTTTTTTCATTCTTGTAAGTCATAGTTTAGTCCAGTGGTTCCTAACCTTTTTTCCTAAGGCCCCCCTGCTCGCATGAAAGAAAAGCTAAGCCCCCCCCAGGACCCACTTGGTAAGAGTACACATCAGCTGCAATGGTTTCATTGATAAAATTCAAACATTGCAAGCCTACAGACACCTGTTCTTGAAAAAGATCTATTTACAAACTACCCATTATTGTAACAGTGCATTAGGGCCATTCTAGAAAAAAATAACATTAAAGACTATCTGTTCATTTTTTAAAGAAAATAACTCAAAAATTTTGAGTTTGAAAGTCATGAATTCACGGGAAAATATAGAAATTCTTAACTATGAAAGTCGTAAATGTAGGTCATCCAAAACTTTGAATTCTTAAGGATAAGAAGCAGAAAATCTAAGCAATGATTTCAGTTTTGTTTCTTGTAAATTTTTTTACTCTAAAATGTAGTAAATTTATGATTTTAAAAACTTGATATTTTTGAGAGTTTAATGTCAAAATATAAGACTTTTTAAACTCTAATATTTTGAGTTTTTTCAATAAATGTTCAACTTTATAATCTCTAAAACCCTGAGTTTGTTTTCTTGTAACTATAGACTCATTAACAATCTAAAAAAATGTATTTTTTCACCCAAAAATGTGAATTTTTTTGGATTAATAGATCCTCTTAAAATGTTTATCTTTCAGTGTGGTCCTAATACACTGTTGTACATTATATTTCGAATTATGACTCAAAAAAACATTTGTACATCTAATTTTAACATCTGTTTTTTCATTTGACAACAACCTTTAAAACAACAGACAGGGTCCTACGTTCCCCCTTGAAATCTTTGCACCCCCACTAGGGGGTTGCAAACCACTGGTCTAGTCAATGAAAACTAAAAAACATTTTAGTCCAGGTTAAGTCAGTAAAAGCCCTTAGTCTTTACTTCAAGTCAAAACATTTTTTACTAATTTAATTACCCATATTGTAAAATTAATATAACTGTAAAACACCCATACTAATGCACTATAAATGCTTTTTTTTGCTCTAAATAGAATAGTTTTTGTTTTTTGTTTTTTTTTACAGATTACACACACAGCAGAGGCATATCATTGATTCTGGATGTCCAGCAGTCCAGCATTAACATTTTAGTCTCCGTGATGAAATGTAAACCTAATTTTTGTCAGATTTTATTAAGAAAGATCCAAGCTTATTATCATATTCCCCATGGAAAAAGATAGTCGACATTTTTAGTCATAGTTTTACTTTCACAAAATTAATACTGTTTTGCAAATTAACCCTCCTTTTATTGTATCCATCGTGTCTAATGAACCACATATAATAAAGCTGCACTTCTATTTGGTATATATTACAGAGTAGTTGAGTAGTAACCCTTGAAGAATAGCATACAAAGTTCTGAATTGAAGGTGACCTCACCTGAACTAAAGAGGCATTTAATCCAATTTGCTGTAGGTCATAAAACACAGGAGAAAAATATAAGCAGCATGTCACAAATATAAGATACATGTATTCAGCAGACACTCTTAAATACTCACACTTCTGCTCAGGATACAGTGATAGCATGCATTAAAGGAGAAAAAGGAAGGACATTAAAAGTTACTTATTGATTTCAGTTTGTTTAATTCAAGTTGAATGTCTCAGAAAGGATATAAATTGTGACGATCTGCAGAGACCACTGCACTCACCTGCAGGTTTTGGGGACATCAGAGTCAGAGGAAGCTCCAAAGTGACATCACTGAAAAAGAAAAAGTAATTAGTATTTTATTCATGTTACTTACACGCAAGCACAACATGTAAAAAAACAATATTTACCTTCCTGTCAGGCCACCCAGCAGGCTTTTGGGCACAAAAGAAACAATGTAAGTGACTTTAGGCTGTACAATCTGACACAAATGCCTGTGTTTTTCATGCTATTTTCCATTTTAGTTAAGCCTTACCCTCCGCTGGACACCATCAGATTGATCTTGACTTTATAGGAGATCAGAATACCCTGCATCTCCTTTTCTCCTTGACTCCTGTGAGGAGACAGGAATAGTTTAGTGTTGTGAGCTGGAGGATTTGGCCTAAGTCATGATAAGTGGATGACACAGTGTAGAGTTGTATCACCGGCCCACAATAAGAGGATGAAAACCTGTCCAGGGCTCGCTGTAAGCCCTCTGATGTTAGACCCAGGGTGACTTACAGGGTGGTGGATGCTAAGTGGGTGTCCTCGTCTTTTAGCCGTCCATCCACAGCCAGACCACGCTTCTCTTTGTTGTTTGCCAGCAGAGGGGTTACTGTGAAGGACTTCTCAAATGTAGAGTTGGCGTTTATTGTCTCCCTGTGTAAAGCAGTGACATATACAAATTTTAAAATAAAGTTGATCCTAACATTTTTTTCTCTCAGCCATTTATTTGCTTTTATACTTAGGGGTAGAATTTTCAGATATTTAATGGTGCAGAAAAAAAAGCTTTCCTAAATGAATTAAATCCAAAAGAACCCCAGTTTGCCTAAAAGCCTCATTTAGTACAGAGAAAGCCTTACCCAAACTCCTCAGAGCAGACTGCCTTTGTGTAAGTGTCCGACGAGTACAGCACCACATTTGTTAGCTGCTCAACTGAAAGAAAAAAAAAACAGCTCTGTTAGAGATGCACAAGGCTGTAAAAAATACAGCATACTTAATCACACATCTTTCTCCTTTTCTTTTGAGCTACACAAAAAGAAATGATCATAATTCAGCCTTGATTAATTGACTTAGTTCTCACCTGAGACTTTGATTTTCTTCACGACCTTGGTGGTTTCATTGTTGATTTTCACCTTGACAGTGATTGGATCACCGTGGTAGTAAATCTAAAAAATGAAAACAGTTTAAATTAATTTAGTAATAATTATTATATAAGAAAGTATGTAAAACTAAAAATATGGCACATATACTTCAATATACCTCTTTTTCAAGGGAGCCCTCCAGGTGAACAGGCTTGTCAGTCATCATGAACTGTTTGGAGATATCCGCCTTGGGTCCGGCCTTGTTGCTGGCTGGTGCATATTGAATTTTGCGGATCATCAGGCGACATGTGTCCCTAAGACCAGAAAGGTACAAACAAGTACAGCCAGGGTCAGAGTCACTCCTTTTTATCTTTTTTCCCATGTAGCTTAAAAATGCATACATACTTCTTCTCGATGACTTCATCTGGATTGCTAGGTGCGTTGGCAACATATCCTTTCACCTCAAAGTCCACTCCACATGCCTAGACCAAAGCAAAAAAAACCCAAAATTATCTCATTGTCAGACATTTAAAGCCATGCATGGGAGAAAGAGAGTAAAATGGAGAGTAGAAATACCTTTCCGGCGTCATTTGGCCCAGGCTGTAGGGCAACTGAGCATGGCAGATCCGTTGGCATCTGAAACAAGGAAAAACAAAGGTGCACTTTAAAGGAAAGTGTTAAGATGATGACTGGAAAATAGGAGAATCATTACAACATACTGCTGAGGATACAGGTCTACATATATATTGTATATAAAAAGTGAGCATTATTCCTTCCTCACCTGGAAAGAAAAGCAACATCCCTGCTCTCCAACTTTCTTCATAAGGGATTCCTGCATTGGTGTTTTAGGTGTGTTTGAATCTGTAGGTGGATACACCTGGACGCGCTGGATCCAGATGTCTCTCCTGAAGGACAGCCCGATGACATCCAAGTCGTCGCTTCCATAACGGAAGGCACAAGCAAGGTACACGTATACTGCAAAGGAAAATCACGTGTTTAGTTTTTCCCTCTTAATTCATGTTGTAAAACTTGTATCACAAGCAGAAATGATAGGCATACCTTTTCTGCCATTAAGACCAGAAGGGTCCACTTTAATAACACCGTCTGCAAATGAGAAGCATGAGATTAAAAAGAGATGCATTTATTGAATGAGAGCAAATTTTAGGATGTAGACTTTGTTCCACGCACCAACTACATCCACATGGTCCACATGATCCACAAAGTCTCTCTTCCCCAAGTACAGGGCAATCTGAGGGAAAGGCAAGGAGGAAAACAGTCATTCCTTTGCCAAGGTTACAAAAGTTTAAAGTTATTTCTGGGAGTTGGAAGAGCTACATAGAAATTGCACTCCTCCCTTTGACCAAGAGTCACCCTGTAATGACTACATTATGGAGGCCACTTACATTTCCATTGCCGCTGGTCTTCTTAAATACCCTGAAAGAGAGAAAATAGGGAAAGATGGTGAATTGAGCTGTTAATTCACACTTCAGGGCACATTTAATGTATTTAATGAAACAAAATCTACGTCTAGATGCCGCCCCTCTCCTTTCATGAAAGCTCTCTCTCTCTCAGTGTGCTGCAATCATTTTTCTTTTTCTTCCTCTGTTGTCATAGGTCATGGAGTTGAACTCGCACCACCTCCCACAGTTGTCATTTCCAATTAGAGGACACCCCCTGCAACCCTCCAACCCGCTCCAATGAGGATGGATTAGTGCTAAGGATGGAAAAGCACCTGCTGGCAGTAGTGTCTAATCTTGTACAGCAAGACTGGTAAGTCAATATGTAGTAAACAAAAAATGAAGTATTTTCCATTTCTCTTTGTGTTTATTGACACAGCACTTACTGATGAAGGTTTTGTATAGATTCCACAGATGGCGTTCTCTTAAATAGCCCATGTTAGTGGCATAGATTATCTCTACAACTTGCATGCAGAGAAATGCTAAAACTCACATAACCACTCATTATTTATTGTGAATTGGAATTCTGAGTTAGTATCCCACTGTATAAGGTGAATCTGTAGAATTACATAACTATGCAGGTTCAATCTGACACTCTCTGTATTTAACCTTAAGTAAATAAGTAATCCTCAGTGGTGTTTGCCCCTTCTGGTTGTGTGCCAAATAATCCTGTTAAAACTTTTCCTTTGTCTCATAAACCTCTCCTCCAAGATCAAATCCACACAATCCACCTTAATCAGGATTTATCTATACCAAGTGTTAGAGGAGTCTCAGAGACTCTGCATGCATCTGCCAAGATTTTAAATTCTTACATATAAGCCACTGGACTTCTTTTCCTGCCAAGTCAATACTGCCTTGACTCCTGTAAAGTCCCTGAACCATTCTGATATCCTTCAAGTAAGTTTTTCAAATAAGTTTGAAAAAAAGCTCCATATCAGAATCCTTTTTAAATTATTACAACTCTATCAGATACTTAAGAAGTGTTAAACTCGCCTTATTCATTTTGAGAAAGCACAAATAAACATTTTGATCCACACTTTAAGAGTTTTTAGCTCCATCCTATTTCTTTCTTTCCCTTGCAATTGCATTCCAACCAATTGAATGAAAAATATTTAAATATGAAATCCACTTTTATGTGAGGAAAGCTGCAGAATTTATCAGTGTAGGAATCAAAACACCTCATACTCACTTTGACATGTTGATAGCAAGGTTTAAGATCCAGTCTGCAAATTGAAAACAGGGAGGCTGTGTTAGTGAATAATCATACAAAAATTACACTATTTGGTGTAACCCTTACTGGAGCACCTTTAAAAAAAGTCTCCCTGTTTTCAGCATGATTGGTAGTTTACTGCAGCATCAACCTTTAGGGCTGATATGACTCAGAACCTTTTTTGCAAATTGCAATTGATTTAAATATTATAATTTAGAAAATAGTCCTCAAACGTCAGAAATGATTAAACAAGTAAAATGTTGGAAATTTCAATGTTACAGCATATTTCTCTGCTGATGCTCCTCAGTGTGGCCACTAT
Source organism: Cheilinus undulatus (assembly GCF_018320785.1). NCBI lineage: Eukaryota > Metazoa > Chordata > Actinopteri > Labriformes > Labridae > Cheilinus > Cheilinus undulatus. The sequence continues at coordinate 8,833,934 of NC_054874.1, read as the reverse complement.
AACCATCATCATGACTTATTACCATCTTCATACATTATACCAATACATCAGTATATTTGTTAATATGTTTTAAGTCATGATAGCAGAAGCAGCTCACTTACAGTGCCTTCAGGTCTATCGATGAGTCTCCTCCACTGTCGTCGGTAATCTGTCACGGCGTGTCAACGGCGTGTGTAAGTGCCTATCCCTGCCTCCCGTTTGCTTTTATACCTTGACCTCCCAACCTTGAAGCCCTCCCTTCAGCTTACCTCGCCTTTCAAGAAGACTGTTTTAAGGAAAATCAGATTAATGCATTAGAACGCTACTGTTTTGGTCCACTGCGTGTGTAAAAATAATGTTGGGTGGGTGACTTGAAAGAAGAAGCTCAGAAACATGGGCGGCAACAAACAGGCCATGATCTGGAGCTAAGCTATGTTGGTTACCCGGTCTTTGTCCTCTTTAGACTTATGTCAGATCCAGGACATGAGCAATTATGTGTGTCTCTCATTTTGCATCAAATGTCATTTGCATTTTTCTTAAGTTAGAGAAGGATCTTGATTATAATCAGGACTAAAATTGGCCTGCAATTCTTTTCTTCTTATATTTCACATGTATTTGGTTTGAACATCATAACTGGACAACACATACAGCTGAATTACTACATTCCTGAAGTAGTAAAAATGTTCAAGAAAGCTGCATTTTTTAAAAAATTCAGCTTAATTTTGATTTATATTCTATTGAGGTTTTTCAAAGTCTTAAACTGCAAAAATCATTCTTAATTATCTTTAAAAAAACATGAAATGACTATATATATATATATAAGTAGGTAGGTTTTGATTCTATTTCCTCAAGAGCTTTACTGCAGTTACAGATTGTCTGAATGGGCTGTTTGTGAATGCTAAAGGACTTCCTTTCCTAAAGCTTAGACAGGAGTAGAGTGGTATTAGTTGGATTGTGGTTGTTATGGTAGCTTGAACGACAGATGGCTCTTCCAACAAGCCTTATGCAATCCAAGCCCATGACAGGTTGACAGAAAGAATAGCTGACTTACTGTGCAAGCAAAATAATCATGATGCATGATTTAAAATTTGTGACAAAGCTCAGAGAGATAATAGAATATAAACTTAGCACAAAAAGTCGGGAAATTTGTGTTTGGTAGATTATTTATTTGTTTTAACAATAAAATAAATCTTATACCGCTGGAAAGCCTGTTTATTTCCCTTTTTGATGGTGGCACATTGGTAAGGAGAATGCATTTGTGAGGTGAGCAGCAGAGCTGAGTATGTGGGTTGTGCCCATGAAAAATTTCCCAGTGCCAAACAGCTTATTTTGCTGTTGCTATTTAGTCTTGTTTTGAGCCTCTATATCCCCAGGTGCTGACAATCAGGTCCCTGATTGGCACCTGTTTGGTTCAGCAATGAGTCCAGATTCTGCCAATGGCAGTTGAATTATAGAGTCAAAATGTGGAGTAACATATTTTGGTGGAGGCGGTGTGATGGTGTGGGGTGGCATCTCCCTCACTGGAAAGAAGAGGCTTGTCATCGTTGGAGGCAATCTCAATTCATAGAGATATTGAGATGAGATTCTGGGTTAGCCAGTGGCAATCCCACACAGTGGGACTGATCTCTGTCCTCCAAGATGACAACACTCGCCCCCACAGAGCGGGGTTTATCAGAGACTACCTCCAGAATTTGGGAGTGTAGAGGATGGAATGGCGTGTCAGCATCAGCTTGGGTGTGCTGTTCGTGCCAGAGTGATCAATTCAACCACACTGACTTATGACATTTGACTTGGGACAAATGCAGGTTGAAGAATGGGATGCCATCCCACAGCAGTGTGTGACCAGGCTGGTGACCGGCATGAGGAGGAGGTGCCAGGCTGTTGTGGCTGTGTATGGTTCTTTCACAGATACTGAGGCTCATTTTTAAATGAATAAATTCTTCAATTGCCAATATGTCTTGTTTCTTCAGATTGCAATCATCCAATCCCCCAAACAAGAGTCAATAAGCAGTTTGGCACTGGCAGTGAATATTTGACACATACTTGGCTCTGCTGCTTATCCCACAAATGCATGTTCCTTATAAATATGGCACCATTTAAAATGAAAATAAACAGGCTAAACAGTACAAGATATATTGCCAAGAAGCCTAATTCACCAAACACAAATTTCCTTACTTTTTGTGCTAGTTTTTTTTTTTACTGTTTGATGATTTAACTTTATTTTGATACACCTCAGACTCACAGATACACCTGGTCATAACCTTTGAATATCTCATAATATGAGCAGACAAACTAAATGCTAAATAAACTAAGAGGGATCGCCTTATTCCAATAGGAGGTGCAGCTTAAATCAGACTAGTCAGTCTTGGCAGTGACCTTTCAGACCTTTCTGTCTCCCACGTGGCACCCTGCTGACTGTAAACCTGGCAGGAGGACTGCTTGGGGATCTTGACACTTCCTCAGTCAGGTGTAATTGATTGATAAATGAAGCTGGTGGATGATGGGTTCCATGAATGGATTGTTACAACTTAGGAGCCGAGGTTAATTAATTAGATTTGTGTCTCTTTGTGACTCCATGGGACTGTCATATGGGGATAAGGCTTGGGATCTCTTTAAAGTAAGACAGCTCTGCTGTTCACTATGGGCAAGGAGCCACAAGTTAACAGGCAACCCCAAAGTTAAGCTGCTGCATGTTAGTTGTAGTGTAGGCTATATTTGTGTTTCTATATTCATGTTGGTGTAACGTAACCCAGATCGGCCAAGGATCAGTGAACTTTAGACCAGCATCTCAACCTTTTTTTTGTGTCAAAGCAACCTTTTAAAATGTGAAAATCATCACAAATGTTTGCAAATGGAGACTACAGGGCTTGGTGCTTGGTTTTACACCCCTGTGGCAACAGGTGTGATTGAAAGACCAGTAAATCGCAGGTGCTGCCAAATACTTTTGTCCACATGGTCGACAAGACACATCACTTTGAAATGCTTGTAAAATTAGGATTCTTCATGCTTAATGCTTTGAATACAAGTCAATAAATGTAAAATATCTGCTCATAGCTTCAGCCTTTAAGCATTTAACTATTTTATTTAACACAAATAACCCAAATGTGTATTTTACCATAAATCTTGGTATTCCATCACTGGCCCTTACAGTCATTCTGATACATGCTTTGCACTCCTCACTGGGAGAATAAAACGACTCATGAGTTGTAAAGACAGAGAGAACCAGTAATGCCCAACATCTTTACATCTTATTTAGATTTAGTTAAACTTTTTTGTGTAACTGAATCAACAGATGCAATACTTCAATGATCAAAGAACACTGATTGTGCAATTTTACATGCCTTAATGGGTGTAAAGACGACTAATTTAAGGGTAATCGTTGGACATTTGAACATGCCAATGAATAAAAAACAGAAGGTAACTTCATATTCATCACTGTAATGACCTTACAAAGGTCAGGAGTTCACTGGCGAGGTCATGAATCGAGACAGGGGATGGATGCTTAATCACTACATATATTTTAAAATGTAACGCTTATGCTCTGTTCGCTCTGATCAACAACATTCCAGATACAAATTTTAAGTTGTGTTTATGCGTCTGAGTGCACTAGTGTTTTTGTTTGTTTTATTCTCTGTATATACCTGGAGTTAAATCTTTGATTATGAGTTGTCACTTATTGCTATTCAGCATAAAGACTCTGGAAAAACCAAGCATAGTCTCATGTCCTGTACTATTAATGCTGGACTGTGTCTGTTGGTTTTCCTTTTTCTTGTTTTGGCTGTGAGAGACTGCATACGCTCACATAAGCCCCTTACAGCTAATCCGGAGCCATTTTTGGAAAGCCCTTTAGATAGACCATCAACATTGTACCTTAAAGAGACTGCTGAATGGTCCCAGTGTGTTACAACACCAAAGTATTACATCTTCTTAACAGCGCAGTCTTCAGCGTGTTGCTAAATAAAGACAGTTATGCATAGACCAGCTAACAGAAACAGACTAATTAGACGAGGATCAATGCTTTTAAATGACTGATATTGGAGGGCTGTTGATATAACCTTCAAGGAAGATGACATTATTACAGTCAGCATCCTTGATTTCAATGATTGTTGCAGCTTGGCAAAAACAAATGCTGATCATGAACTTTGACTGAACATGGGACGTGCGCAGGGAGCTTACCTGCTGGATTTTCACCAATTATGTTATCAGACGTTTAGCTATTTGTATTTTTAGCAGCTTCTACTCACCAGCTCACCCTGCCTGTTGCTGCAGCTTTAGAGGACTGTTGTTGCCATCAGGTGGAAAAAATAGCTGTTGTAAACACACAGCCATCAGCAAAACAGTACTAATTGAGAGGGTCATCTTTATAGTAACACCAGTTTATGATATGGTGGAGTGTACCATTGTGCAAATGGAAATGACATCCAGTATGTTTAATATTTAAAGAAATCCATTGCTTACTTAGCTACTTAGCTAATTTTCATTTATTCCCTACATAATTAACCCTTGAATATTATGTAAATGATGACTGGCTTTCTGTCTGGCCGTGATTATTCAGTATAATACAAGTGCTTTATGCATTTTCTTCATATAGGGTTAATCATTGAACATCTCAGCCAAATAGCTATGATACAATTTATTACTCACTTCAAATAAAACAATGCTTACTGTATTTGTTTAGTATTTCTGAAAAATGCTATCCAAAAAATGACATTGAGCTGGTGTCTGCGAACTACATCTTGTCAAGTCTAATAAACCAAATCAGAAATACGTTTCTGAGAACAAAAAAATGTGAGGAAGGAATAACTATTGCGAACTATTTCTACACCAGCGATGTTAAGGGACATCTGTATTTTTGAAGTTCAGTTGAATAAGGTACTTGGCATACACCATATTCCAAATTATTATGCAAATGATATTTTTCTGTGATTTTCTTAAATAGTAAAAGCGAATGAGTCAGTATAATTATTGAGTTGCCAACCGTTAGAGCAGAATTTAATTTTTATTGAACAAATCTCCCAATGATATCTTTTTCAAAATAAAAAACTCAAAAAATGTACTATTCCAGATTATTATGCACAGCAGAGTTTCAAAACATTTTATAGGTTGCTGAAAATGAACTGAACTGAAAATGGTCATTTGTTGAATTTGCAGCATTAGGAGGTCATATTTACTGAAATCAAAAGCTATTTCAATCAAAAACATCTTAACAGGCCAAGTTCCATGTTAACATAGGAGCCCTTCTTTGATATCACCTTCACAATTCTTGCATCCATTGAACTTGTGACTCTTTGGAGAGTTTCTTCTTGAATTTCTTTGCAAGATGTTAGAATAGCCTCCCAGTGCTGCTGTTTGATGTGAACTGCCTTCCACCCTCATAGATCTTTAGCTTGAGGATGCTCCAAAGGATCTCAATAGGGTTGAGGTCAGGGGAGATGGGGGCCACACCGTGAGTATGCCCATAGCAGCGAGTGACACAGAGATAATTCTTTGCAACATGAGATGGTGCATTGTCATGCATGAAGATAATTTTGCTACAGAAGGCACGGTTCTTCTTTTTGTACCATGGAAGAAAGTGGTAACCTTGCAAAGCAGATGGATACGCCCGTTTCCGTGTTTCTCACTGGCGAACCCATCTTGCAAAGCTCCCATCTGAATCATTTGGGCCTGATTAGAAAGTGACAGGACCAATCAGCAACGAGGGGCAGTGCTTTCGGGCGAGGCGGAGTCATGACGTAAGCAAGCAGCAACAAGAGGCCAGTTTTATCAGAACTTAATGACAGTTCTTTGATAAAAGAAGAACAAAGATCAGTATTAAGTTGTTTTCTTTTTAAAAACGACAAAAGTCGTGTAATTACATGTCTACAGTCCCCATGGAGTTTACTCCTTCGGTAGGGGCCCAGCTCAGTAGCGGCTATGTCACGTGTTTTGGTTCTCTGATTGGCTCGTAAAGATGTGACAGACAGAGCGTTCATCAAATAACCCTCTGAGTTTTTTTTAAAAGGCCCTGCCCTTTCCCAAATGCAGTCTATGAGTGGTTTTCCTGGCGTGCCAGGTTAAGAAATTGGTCAGTCAGAAACTCTATTGACTTTGCCGAGGTCATTTTCACACCTTCAGGGACCCTTTAGGAGCGTACTAGCTCTCTCACCATGATTCCAGCCCAAAACATGACTTCGCCACCTCCTTGTTGATGGCACAGCCTTGTTGGGACATGGTGACCATCCACCAACCATCCACTACTCCATCCATTGGGACCATCCAAGGTTTCATGGCACTCATCAGTGAACAAGACTGTTTGAAAATGAGTCTTCATGTATTTCTGGGCCCACTGCAACCGTTTCTGCTTGTAAGCATTGGTTAGGGGTCTGAATAGTAGGTTTATGCATGACTGCAAGCCTCTGGAGGATGCTACACCTTGAGGTTCGTTCATGAGTTGATCTGGCAGAAACCTTCCTCATTATGCCTTTATCTGCACAAACCTGTCTGTGCTCTGAATCAGCCACAAATTTCTTCACAGTATGGTGATCAAGCTTAAGTTTAAATGAAATATCTAATGTTTTCATACCTTTTCCAAGGCATTGCACTATTTGACGCTTTTCAGCAGCAGAGAGATCCTTTTCTTTCCCATATTGCTTGAAACCTGTGGCCTGCTTAATAACATGGAACGTCCTTCTTAAGTTGTTTTCCTTTAATCAGGCTCACATGGCAAACTAGTTATCACAGGTGTCTGAGATTGATTTCAGTGATCCAAAGAGCCCTGAGACACAATACCATCCATGAGTTTCATTGAAAAACAAAACATTAAATGTTGTGACTCTGAAATCTAATTTGCATAATAATTTGGAAGGCGGTGTAGTAGTGTCATTTGCCCCCAGTGATTGCAATGAGTGTTGGCCCTTCAAACAGGAGGCTCTGCAGTGTAGCAGATGGGTACAGTTTTACAGTGTACTTTAGCGAGTTACAGGTAAAAATGGGCCTAAAAGAATGCTGGGTCAACTGTTTAAATTTTTTTTAAGGTGTTTTATTTTTCACCCTGGAAGCCTCTGTGTTTAGCACAAACAGCTGATCAGATACACTTAGGCAGAAAAAGCTGGTAGCAAAGCTTTCGTTGCAAAATAGTGGAGGCTTTCTGGGTTAAAAATAAAACACTCCAAAAACCTTCAGTATAGCCTACAACTGATTCAACAAGACATGCTCCTCTGGAAAAGTTTTGTTGCAACTCAAGTCATTTAACCAATGGCTTAGAATAGTGAGCAATTTAGAACTAAAATGTCAAAATACCAGTTCATTATTTTGGCAAAAAGTATACAGTTCCACTTGGAAAAAAGTCCCGTTGAATCAATACATTCTCTGAATAGGTAATTATTCCTTTAATGCCCTCCTAATTCAAAAACCAGAGTACTACTACATGTTAAAAACCAGTAGATTTCACTTCTGCCTCCTAAAGAGGGAAGACATGGCTGAGAGGCAGGGACGAAGACACGGCTGAGAGGCAGGGACGAAGACACGGCTGAGAGGCAGGGACTTGCAGAAGTGGAAATGGGCAGAGGTTCATGAATCTGCAAAAAAATTATGTCTAAAAATTAGTTGTGGAATAATTACAGAAAAATTAACCCTAACCCTCAAACATAAAATTGTGATGACTTTGAATAGCCTACTATCAACAGCACATAACATCAAAAGATTAAACAAATCTGGGGAAATCTCTGAGCTCAAAGGACAAGACTGAAGGTCAATACTGCATTCAAAACAGGCATGATTCTCTATACTAGAAATCACTGCATTGGAACACTGCCAGAAATCATTGTCCATCAACACAGCCGTGCCATTGACAAATGCAAGTTAAAGCTGTGTCATGCAAAGAAGAAGCCATATGCAAACAGGATTCAGAAAAGCTGCTGCCTTCTCAGTGCCAAAGCTCATTTAAATGGACTGAGCCAGAATGGATAATTGTTCTGTGGTCAGATAAATAAAAATTTGAAATTCTTCTTGTAAACTACAGATGCCACATCCTGCAGACTAAAGAGGAGAGGGACCATCCAGCTTGTTAGCAGTGCTAGTTTAAAGGCCTGCATCTCTGATGATACAGGGTTGTATTAGTGCCAATGGCCTGGGCAGCTTGCACATCTGGAAAGAGGGGTTGCACAATATTATTGGCCTTTTTCTTTATTCATCCTCATTCTTTAAACTTTAGATTGTGTTTTAAGAAAATACTGTAGCTTGTATCTTTTTTCACACTCAAACCCTAAATTGTGTTCAAAGGACTGAATTTTTACTGTAAAACATATTCAAATATCAGTATCGGCTAAAATGAATCTGTAAATATCGGCATATCAGATATCAGCAAAAATCCAATATTGTGCATCCCTACTGGAAAGGCATTATCAATGCTGAAAAGTAGATAGAGGTTTAGAGAAACATATGTTCCCATCTAGATGTACTTTCTGGGAAGGCCTTGCATATTTCAATGAGACGATGCTAAACCACATACTGTGTCCATCACAACGGCATGGCCTCACAGTAGAAGAGTCCGGGTATTGAACTGGCACCAACAGAAAACATTTGGTGCATTATAAAAGGAAAATTCTAGCAAAGAAGACACAAGGCTGTTAGGCAGCTGAAAACTAAACAAGAATGGGACAACATTTCAAAACTTCCCAAACATTTACAAACTTGTTAAAAGAATAAGGGATGCTACACAGTGGTAAAGTGGCCCTGTCCCTACTTTTTTGAGATGTGTTCTAACCATCTCATTCAAAATAAGCTAATATTTAGTTTATGAGCTTCACAAATCATCACATCCTGTTTTTATTTACAATTTACACAGCGCCCCAACTTTTTTGGAATTGGGGTAGTAGTAGTTAGCATGTTTGCACTGCCAGGGGGTGCATGTTGGCCTGTAAATGTTACCACTGAACTCCAAGCAGAGCTGCACAGTGTCATATATCTTTCAGTAATGTGCATTAGAGAGCTCCCAGCAATATTAAGATCTGATTGCATTTTTAGGGTTAAGTTTATATGTCATCACATTGAGATGGACTTGTGTTTATTTGTTTTAAGGGGTTTGCGGTTGGTGGTCGGCACATTCTGCTGAGTAGTGAGAAGTTGAAGAGAAAATATGGGACTGAATAGCTTCCCACTGAGTTATATGCTCCAGCTAATGGAGAGGGAGGGAAGTAGGAGGGCTGAATAATGGGCGATGTTCTAGGAGGGCAAAAATAAGAAAGTAAAGTATGATCATAACCATATGGAGGCTGCTTTTTGCTGAGAAGGAAGGAGTGAGCAAGAAAGGAAGGAAAGCTTAGGGAGGGTGACAGAAGGAAAAAGGTTGGGATCAGAGAAAGAAAGGGTGAAGAAAACAAATACGCCTGCCAGAGGATAAAAGACTAAAGATAGTGATGATATAAACAAAGAAGAAACTGGGGATTAGCTGGGTCACCTGTGTGTGCAACATTGTGATTAATGCGTGGAATTTAAAGGGGGGGGCAGGGCAGGGTATAAAGAGGAAGTAGAAAAGAGACAGGGGAGAGAGAAAAAGGAAGAAGTCTGCTGTTTCACACACTGGTGTGGAAGCTGAGCCCCTCACAAGAATTCTCCTGGCTGTGTCCGCCATCTGGAATGCCGAGTCACTTCCTCTGTCTGCCCTGCGCTCTAACGGGGTTGTCCTCTGCCTCTGTGCTCCCTCCCTCTGCTCTGACAGCACTCTGAAGAACCACTGGAGAGTACCGAGTGAGGACGGGACTCTTCTGACAAGACACACAAACATCCAGAATGAAAGTGAGACCCCAGGAGTAGCCCGCAACCAGCCAGACGCACGCCTAATGGAATCTGGGGTCTGGAAGACGCAAAGACAACTGCAGTCATCAGCTGAACTTTTTGGAGGGTGTTCCTATTCCCTTATATGGCAACAGAGCTGGGAAATCATTTGAATTAGTCTGGTTTCTGTTGCATGCCTGTCTGGTTTTAGTGCTGACTGAGGTCCATCTGGTGTGTTTCTGTCTCTGCTGCGTGCATGCGTGAGTGTGTGGGCGCCCTGTGTGCGGCTCCATTTGTTTATTTTGCCATTCTTGGTTCTTCTTTTCCTGTTGTTTGCATGTGGGCTTTTTGTTTTGGGACAGAAGGAGGGCTTGTGTTTGTGGTTAAGCCAGAGGCAGCGTCATTGCCTCAGGGGTGGCTGCTTCATTTAGACTGTGCAACAACCTCTCGCTATTTCTCCTCTACCTCCCATGCCCCGCTGTGATGGTCCGTGTTTGTAAGAGCAACACACCCACCTGGGTGAATCAACTTGAAGACAAAAACTGGAACTAATCCCTCCACACAAGGATCACTTCTGGAAAAAAAAGGACTGGAGCTTCTTTGGATCAACCTTCAAACAGCTGGATGTTTCTTCTTCTGACACAACAGGATGTGTTACTCACAAGCAGCCAACACGAACCCAGGAAGTGCTAGCTGATACAAACAGGGTATTGGGTGGTCCTTCTGACACTTTGAAGAAAAGGATCATGGGAAAGTTCCCTCTATGGCACTGACACATCAAACGAAACATCATCGAGAAAGTCTCACACATTAAATGAGCACTAAAGTAGTGTCATGTAAAGCTCATCACCTCATGTGGATTATCTTTAAAAATATATCTTGCAACATTGGTTGCCATGGCTACGGCAGCATGGTATCATCGTGACATCAGCCGTGTGCACGCAGAGGACTTGCTGGCACGGGCAGGGAGAGATGGCAGCTACCTAGTGAGAGATAGTGAGTCTGTGCCAGGAGCCTATGCATTGTGCCTGCTGTGAGTACACATCAAAACAAACACAAACACACACATATACAGAAGCCTTACAGGGACATGCATCCATGCATTTAATTTTACTCTGTTTCTCATGATAGTGGGCACATTTTTTGGCTTTATCTCAGCAAAATAGTGCTTGATTTTCCATGATCCCAAGTCCTTTTTTAGAGCTCAAGAAGTTCTTTATTATTATAGTAAAACTGAGTAAATAAAAGCGATGGATATATGTCTGCTTAGGGCCTCCGTACACACTCTTACATATTAACATACTAAGAGGGCAGCCAATGAATCCTAACAACCACAAAGAAATTTAAAGCATTACACTTGTACCTTGCTCTATAATAAAAACATACACCTTCAGAGAATTCTTTGAAAAGTCCTGCCCTTCCCAAACATTTTGTATGGAATTTCTCCCAGATGAATATGATTATACTCATGCAAAGGATGTATGAAACAGTCCAGGTTCAACGATAACAAAGTTTAATTGCGATTTATCTCAAAATTTCTATAATTAATTAATCTCCCCATTTTGACTCATATTGAAATTCCAATATTTTTTACATTTAAATTTGTTTGTAGTTTTTTGCCGCCTTAAACTGAGGATAACAGACTAGAAAAAACGAGTGGCTAACATGGTCTATAACTCAGATTTAACAACACTCTACAATCACTCAGCCACTTGTGGAATTTCTCACGTAGTTTATAAATTAATCTGCTAGTATTTTATACCCTTTAAGTGTGCAAAGTGTAACAAGTTACTACCCTGAGAACAAAGACAGGAAATCACACAGTTGCTTGTTAGCCTGTTCTGACGTTTTAGTCACTTCCTAGCTCGTTTACAACAAACTCGTTTAAAACAAACAGTAGCTGTTTCTCAAAGTCCAGGATCCTTCCACTGTAGGAAGGACCCTCCTGAGTCAGGTGCCTTGTAGGCAAGGTCAGAGTCATCCCTGGTAACTCTTGAAAACACATTTGGAACAGGCTAGCAAGTGTGCTTGATTACATCTTAGAAATGGTCATGCTCATATACCCGATGTTGGAAGAAATCAAAATTGGAGAGATATTAAAAAAAACTTGTACAACTTTTACCCAGCCCCGTCTAATATGCCATCACGTCATCATAAAATCGTAATATATGTAATAATATGATCATATAATCATATTTGTCATACTATATAATAATATTATGTAATTATATGATATTATAATATACTATGGCAATTCTTTTACCTGTCCAGCTTTACTTTTATGCCATACAATAGTAATGATAACATGTTTAAGATTGAAACAGGACAGTGTATTGAGTGCAGTGTATTGAGGACCGGGCTTCCTCCTGATATTGAGCTATTTATTTTTTTAAGAGAAGGACAAGTGTGCATATTGGATTGTGAGTAATTACATACTGTATATGCATCCTTGGAAATTCTCTGTAGGACGGACTCAGTCCTTGGAAAAATTTCGAGGATTCTTGACATTGAAACAGTTGATTATGCAGTATCCTCGGTCCTTCAAGGATCCTCCTTTGGCTTTGAGAAACAGCAAGAGTGTCCACCATCATATACTTCTTTACTAAACATTTTGAGTGCGTAAGTGCACTATGTGTGTTCACACTGAGAAGTTTTCTCAACAGCAGTTTACTACTGGCAGACTCAAAAACATCCAAGAACTGAGTGTGGAAAGATAGGCACTCGAACCCTGAATGAACATCATATTGGCTATGTAGGTGAAACATTACTATTAGCAAACAAACATGCTAGCTAATGTTGGGATTTGCTAGCCAGCTAACGTGTTATCAGCATTGACAGCAAATTCCAACAAGAAAAAAAGCATGTAAAGCAAAATAAATTCATTTTATTTAAATGAAGAGTGTAACATAAAATACAAGTTACATGAATTTAATAGTAATTGAAAATAACTGTCAAAATTTGATTATAATTGCCGAAAGTCTGTTTACAACTTCCTGTAAATGCAAAACAGCAGCGCACAATTTGGGAAAACCCTAACCAGCTGTGATTAAGTAGTCTATACTGCATTTAAGTCTACTGTGTTACAGTATACTTCTCTGTTTTTAGACACTACAAGATGTCTTTTCACTGTGTGCGCACACATGAATTTACACATACAACCAACTTTAACCTTTTTGAAAAATTTTAAACTAATATATCTTGAAATAATATCCAATTTCAAGACCTGTACATGCACAGCTTTGTTACGTATATTAGCCATCGTAAGCTTGACAGGCAGGCACAGTCGTTTACTAACAGTTGAGTGAAGAACAAAATTAGATTTTTCACCAAGATAAACTCTCAGTGCAGTTTTCTGCTATTCTTTAAATAAAGAAATGTCTAGCTCTGATAAAAAAAAAAAACTGCCGCAATAGCTACATCTGAGCTACTCACTTCGCTGGCGGCAGCCATTGTTTACTGGTTTGCAGTACAACTAAAATGTACCCGTCAAACAAAGTCATGCTGAGGACAGTTGGGATAAGAGTAGACGCATCTTCCTGCCTAAAAAAGTGCCGTTATTTGCACTTTTAAACTTAGTAATGCTGTTCAGTTCTAATAAAGAGTGCTACTATAGCTTCATCTGAGCTAATCGCTTAACTAGCAGCAGCCATTGTTTACCAGCTTGCAGTACAACTAAATCACACCTGTAGATACCACCTCTTTCTCTTCAAACAATGCTGATTGATCTGGTAATTTTTCAGACCCAGCACAAATGTTTTAGATTGGAGTTTTGTGAGATGTATTTGCCTGATGACAGGCATGAAATCTGGCTTATCTTTCAGCTTTGCAAGGTTGTCATTAATGCTGATAGCCTTATTTTTTTGTTTATTTCAGGTACAGTAACACATTGCAAGTGTCTGTTCATTTTCCCAATTTTGACCTAATGAGATCATGACCCAGCACTTCCCAGGAATGATTTTTTTTATAGCAGTTACTGGATGATCTGTCATGAGTCTATTTTTAGAATTCCACCACCCTGGAAATATTTAATGAATGATTCACTCAGGATGTCCTCGAAGAGTGAATGCTGCCCAGTGTGAGAAGCAACAAAAATCCGTTTGACTTCATGTGAAACCATAAATAATTAGCTAATCCTGTGACTCGTTTCACTTTTGGCTCAAAGAGCTGGAAACTGTATTCCTGCAGAATGTCAGCATCTGTAAATTGATTCAGCAGCTTCTCTCCCCCGTCATATCGATCACTTTCACCATCATCAGCCAGCAGACTAAAAATCAGTATAAAGGGCAATCTCATACACACTCTGCAGACTATAGTGGGACTGTCCAGTCTGTAACACAGTCCATCTCAGCCATTGAAAGCCTGGCTCAGGTCTCCCTGTTTCCCTCCTTACCCCTCTCTCTTCCCTGGGGCCCCTTAAAGAGGGCGGGAGCTGCAGCGACCGCACTACGCTGACTGCTCATCAGCCAGAGCCAGAGACATTCCTGAAAGCTGAGCCCGGCCGCTCACAGTGCTGCCTCTTTCTCTTCGTTCTTTCCTCAATATGTCATCCCTTTTTTTGTTTATTACTTTTCTCCACATTTTTGATTGAAATCTGCCGTCACGTTCTCCTTTATTCACATAACAAACAGACTGATATGAACTGTGTTTCATCTCCACATGCTGCCTGAGTCCAGTCCTCTGATCCGTCTGATGGAGCTGATCATCTGAGTGTCACACATTCACATTCACATCGTGTGACTTAAACAAGCCACGTCATTATTTATTCGTAAAAGAACTGGCGCCTTGTTAAAAAAGTTACAGTGTCTTTAACTGCAGCTAGACATCTGGTTCTTGTTAAAACAATACATTTTAATACTTTTTCCCTTTGAGTGTTTTTTCAAAGTGCCGTTGTAGTAATTTGCCGTATTATTGATGATTTATTTCTCGGTTTCCACAGGTTCCAACGTCATGTTCACACATATCGCATTCTTCCTGATGCAGATGGTCTTCTAGCAGTTCAGGTGAGATCCCATCGCCACATCAGTCAATCATCAGTTAATCAAACCTCACTTGTACAGGATCAATCTTTAACACATAATCTCTGAGCACTTTACAAAAACAGCAAGTCCAGGGTGTGAAATTTTTATAGTATTTACAGAGACTCAATATCAGGGGTGGAAGGTAACATTTACCCATGTTACTATAATTGAGTAGCTTTTTTGTGTACTTAGACTTTTTTGAGTGTTTTTAAAATCAGTCATTTTACCTCCTCCTAAGTATTATACCTCACTAAATTTTAAAAGGCATGAATTCCTGAGTAAAAAAGTATCACCAGCGCAGAATAAGAAGGCCCATAATTTCTAGCAACAACATGGAAGTGGCTGGTTGTTTGGCCTTGACAATGACGGTCAGTAGCACATCGAGAGAATGACTCCACAGTTCATCCCAAAACAGCTGTAGCATTTCACTTTGGGTTAAGCCGAACGTATGATAAAAGGCCTGCTTGGAGATTTATATTATCTTGCTGCAATGCCACTTTAAGGAAAGAGTATATTTCACTGTACATGCCCCTTGGGCATCGGCAGTAGCTACATAGTACTTTGAATAAACTTTAATGAATTAGTTTTTACTTTTGAGTAGGTTTGTAGACTAGCACTTTCACTCCTACTTGAATCAATTTTTACCAAAGTAAGTGTACTTTTACCTGAATGTGATAGTCTTGTACTTATTAATCTGCCACTACAGATGGAAATTGGCTTGTAAGGTAAGACTGGTGAGAGGGGTCTAGCTGCAGCTCTCAAATGCCCCTCTTATAGACCACTACAATAAAAATCACCCATGGAAGTGATGTCATTTACAAAATATCTCCAGTTTATGAGGTAGTTACATGTACTCTGGCTAGCTCTAGCTACATTAGCATCAGCTATGTAGCTAAGCATGCTGTGTTGTTAACATTACTATTGAAGCTGACATAGCTGCATAGCTTTAGCTACATTATCTTTAGCTATGTAGCTACACTTGCTATGTAGTTAACATTACTATGTAAACCAGCTATATCAGCTTTAGATATGTAGCTAAACTTGTGACTTGTTAAATGTTTCTACATAGGTAAGCATAGCTACATTAGCTTTAGTTATGTAGCTGCACTAGTTATATAGTAAACATTACTATATATGCCAGTTTAGCTACATCAGTGTTAGCTGTGTAGCTACAGTTGCTACATAGTTTATGTTACTATGTAGGCAATATAGCTCTGTTAGCTTTTGCTACATTAGCTTAAGCTATGTTGGCTTTTTCTATGTTAGCTTTAGCTATGTAGCTACACTGGATTAGAATAAAAAAAAGATTTATATATATATTTTCTGGGGGGGGATGTTCATGCCTTTATTAGAAGACAAGGACATGGATGGAATCAGAAACAGGGATGAGAGAGACCACCCACAGGCTGGCTCTGAACCAGGCGGCCCACGTACATTGGGCTTGGCCTTACATCCGTTTCAGACTGGGAGCGTGAAGCGCACGTCTTGACCTCGACACGCGTGGATTTTCAGTTTGATTGCATGTTAACAAGTCAGGCCTTTCAGACTGCCAGCATGAGCGTCGAGGCTCGCGCGGCTGATATGCGTGGCTCAGGCGTGGAGAGTTCAGAGATTCGAAGCCTCGCCAATTTTTTTATTATTAGACAGGAAAATGATAAATAGAGAGCCATATTTACATCGTTGTGGCAAATATGCACATAGAATATGTTTACAATGTGTTTCTTGATAACACTGAGGAAGGCCACAAGCTTAAATACGCCTGTTTGATAAAGTTGTTCTCTAAAGATCAACTATTAGTGAAACTTTTTGTCTCCACACTGGTAGAATATGTCACAGGAAAGATAAACATCATATGAGTGCTTTTCTGGTTTGTGCTTTTTCAAAGTAAAAGCCCGGTTTAGTATTTCTGTAGAGAAACTCCGTTCACTTGTACAGAATGCTTTTATTTTGAATAGTTCCCGACAAACTTCCTCAATACGCTAAATCAATAAGCATGTAGGGGGGGTTATTCAGGTAAAACTCGTGAGGAAGGACAGGGCTTTGAGAGCAGGAAAATGCGGCTGACGCAGCAAACTTGCGCCCTGTGTGAAAGCCGTACCTGCAGGAGCCGGAGCTGACACGCGTGACACATGCAAGCAGCACAACACGCTCCCAGTCTGAAATGGGCGTTAATTCTAGGCCTTTGCCCCCAGCTTTTTTGCTGTAAGCAGGCTGTTTAGACCGCTATATTAAAAAGTTTGTAATACGGGTTTGCAGGTCAGGTTTTTAACTTTTAACCTAAACTTAAACCATACCCTAACTCTAGTCAGAAGTTTAATGTGATTTCATTTGGCATGTTTTTGCGTGTATCTCCGCAGAAGTAGTGGGGTCTGACAGCAGTGGTCTGCAGACTAGGTGTCTGAGAGGGCGGCTCTGCAACCAGACTGTCTTGGGGATCTGGTACAGAACTAGTCCCACTTTATGAGACTATTTTTTTTTTATACATTGTCTCTCTACACATTGTAAGTTAACAATTCCATACTCAGCAGCATTTGTTTGGTGCATTACAGATTTATGGCCACAATGCCAGTAATAGCCTTTTAAGTATGCATGTGTAAAGTAACAATTAAAAATATAGTAGTAGGCATAGGACTGATTTGACAAACATGATAATAAAAGCAACAGGAAAGAAAACACAATAGATGCGAAACCTTGGCACAAACTGTAACACACACACAGAGAAAAACAGCAGTATAGATGGAGTCAGAGGGATCTAACAGTGCTTTGTTATTGCCTGTTGTAATGAGAACAGGAACATGTTTGTGCTTCCTCTCTACATGGGCTCTGTTACCACTGCAGCAGCCTTGTTGTTTCAATGGCATCTCTGCCATGTGGCCGCATACTTGCAGCATAAGCTCAGCAGCACAGTGAAGAAATTGTTTTATGTCTCAAAGATTCCTACTCAACCCACACACTAGGTCGTTGACCAATGGGTGTGTTTATTTGTTCTGTGCATATATGAGGGTGTTTGTATTAGACATAATGAGTCTGTTGGATGTGGACAAGTTGAAGCCTGTGATGGTATGTGTCTGCGTTTGATACCCTGAGCAGGGGGGGACATTGTCTGTGAATAACCTCATTAATAGGCAATAAAAATACACGCAGGCACAGAGTTTGCAACCACACAAACACTTTCGGTGGTCAAGAGGGTGAGTGTGAAAACTGTTTTCAGGGCCTAAACCACAATACAGATGTGTTTTTTTTTAAAGTATGTCTGCATATTAGGTTCCAAAAACAGGCTTAATAATATTTCTGATGAAGTGGTATTCAAGCCTTTCACTTGGAAAACTCCTATGCTTTCACATGAAAGCCCTGTTTCTATTTCAGTTGTTTTTCCACTGCCATCAGTTCAAACCTCCTGTATGTATTTCCCCTCACTGGATTTGCTCCACTAACTCACAAGTCGCATGCTTTCCTTTTTGTTTTTCCAACTTGGCCATAGAGATATTTTTGGGGACCGTTTTGTCCTGTGCTGTCTCTTGCTCCTTGTCATTTCTTTTTAATTGCTTTTCAAGAGATCCTTGTGGTAAAGAAAATACTGTTTGAAGCGTTTCTGGCAAGAGTCAGGTAGCTCAAGCCAAAAAAACATGCCCCAAACCGCAAAATGAAAACAAAAATGTCTGTAAAAGAGGGCAGAGGAAGAGAGGTTGGTATTGTGGTCTAATGTGCTCTTTAATGATTTTACTAATGCTACCAGTAGCTATGCATGTATCTTGATTTTTGCTCGTAGCGCTTTAAGTGCCACTACATCGAAATTTTGCAGGGCTTTTAATGGAAAGTAAAAGGAAAGGCTTGTTTGTGTGTTCTTAAAGTGTGAACGTACGCATGCAAAAACAGAATTACCTTGAGTTTTTCAGAGAGTTGTGGTAATGGTCGAGGGGGGGTTTGCTTTTCCTACTGACTGGGAATGTTGACTCACAGAGGACCATGACAGCCAAGCTGCTGCTGCTAGGAAGTGTCTGTCAGGGATGTCACCTCTGCTGCTCAGTGAGGCAGAGCTTTCTGAATCCCCATATGACACTTTTTTCACACCATATCATTTACATGTGTCCTTTTCGGACATGCAAATACACACTTCTGCTTTTTTTATTCTAAGAAAGACCTCTAAAGGAGGGTTTTAGGAGACCATTTAAATGACTGCAGGAGTTATAAATAGACCGTCATTACACTTCGTCTTCAACTGAATGACTAAAATACAAGATTAGGGTGTTTATGAACTGCACAGTTTCAATAGAATATTTTGAGAGAGCAAGTAATGACTAGAGTTGATATTTCCCCAATATTCCCCTAGGGATAAATAAAGTTTTCTGATTATGATACAACTGCAGGCATCTGATAGGGAGAACTGTAAATCTTAATTTATTCCTCTTCCCCCAAATTTTATTTCTTCTTTTTTCCCACAGAAGACTGAACAGTGCAATATAAAGTATAGGTCCTTTGCAGATGACATCTTGCTGCAGAGAACTCAAAAAGGCCATGTTTTGAGCTTTTCAAGACTATGCTGAGGTGTCAAAGGGCTTATTATTAAGCTACTTCTGTGTCCTAGTAGTGAAATATTCAGGCAAAAAAAGTATATAAAGCTTCACTGTAAAAGACTTGAATCAGCAGTGTCACTCAACACTCCTGTATGGTCCATTTCCAGAAAGCAGGCGGGTTTGGTTCAGTCCAGTTTTCCACAGTTTAGCTTATTAAACTCTGAACTCAATGATGTTTCCTTAGCGGATGTCCGTCTCGCCTTGCTAATTTTGGTGGAAAATCTGTCTCTTTAAAAAAAAAGATTTATTTTGGGCTTTTTTTGCCTTTATTGATAGAGGGGGACAGTGGATAGAGTCCAAAACGGAGTCAAGAGAGTGGGGAGAGACATATGGGAGAGCGCCACAGGCCGGATTCAAACCCAAGCCATCTGTACCCCAAAATTTGTCACTTTCAAGAGATCCGGATCCTTTGGCTCTTCTCAGTAGAGCTGGTTGTTTGGCTCCCAAGTAGCTCTTCATTTTTACATCAATGTTGCCTTTTAAATGTGGGCTAAATAACGAAAGAAACTGAGGAAACTGGCACTCAAACGGGAGCCACTTTCCTATAACATTAATGAGCCGTTTTTAAAAACAGGCTCATTCACGAATGGCTCGTCATTACTCAGTTGCCTGTCAAGGTTTATTTGGTAGATAGTCTTATCACCATTTCAATTGAAAGAGTGTTTGTGGCAAAATGAGGAGCCATTCATGTTAAGTCTCCTCTAGACTCTTGTTTGGCTAGATGATAGATGCCAGGAGGTCTGCAGGTCTGAGTAATATGTGATCACCGCCATGCCAGGTAAATCCATTAAACAGTGAAGAAAAATATTTTTTTTGTTGTGTAGGGATCGTACTCAACGTTTGTTAGGTTTTTCTGATAATAATTGCAGCATATAATTCTATTTAGCACTGTGAAGTACTAACTTTCCTATGTTGCCATTCATTCCTAATGGCTATCACAACTTCCTGACCCCCATGGAGCATTTACATGTCATTGGGATGGTGTGACAGCAAACTACCTATAGCTGCCTTTAAGAGCTACACTTTAGGGAAATAGGAGTGAAGAAGGTGGCTTAATTTTGGTCATTTGGCAAAAGCAAACAAATACAGTGGCTGAAATAGCCACAGCAAGTAAAATGTTTTTTCTGTTTTTTATTCAACATTTATTTTTACCAGGAGTACGTTGCAATACAGAACCTATTTTACAAGGGAGTTCTGGCCAAGACAGCAGCACAAAAAGTTCCAGACATATAACAAATAAAGATTATAACAAATAAAGATTGTATCAGTCAGCTGCTCCTTCATTCTGGTTTAAAATCTTGAAAAAAAGAAATTGTGTATTGTCCAGCAGCTGGAGAGGCCACAAGTCAAGCTGATGCCCACTTAGCTTGTTTCAATTTCCTTTCTGATTTAATCTGGCAAACCTAACCATGCTAACCTTGCAAAGCAGATGGATCGGCCAGATGTTATGTCAGTCATCATCTTGCAGAGCTCCAATCTGAAACAAAAATGCACGGTCTGATTACAGGAGATACCAATCAGCATCATTTGAGAGGAACGAGGCGGTAGGTGGCAGGGTTTAATTGTCCTAGTGATTAGCTTGGATGTAGCTATAGTATAGCAGCAGTTTTATCAGAACTGAATCACATTTCTTTATTAAAAGAAACATGGTTATTAGTGGCTTTTAGTTCCATTGCAAGCTGGTAGCAATGACTGCCATTAGTGAAGCTATTAGCATGGCAATAACTAATCATAAAGGTAAGAATGTACATTTCTGTGAACATTTTTATTTATTGGGCTTTGAGCCTTTATTTTAATAGGACAGCTAAAGAGAGACAGGAAATATGGGGAGAGAGTGGGGTAAGACATGCACCAAACAGTGCGGAGATCAGGATACGATCCTGTGACTGGTGCATCATGGACTATAACCCCTGTGTATGAGTACCTTCTCTACCAACTGAGCAAAACTAGTTTTTTTTTTTTTTTTGATCGAGGATGTCAGGGAGGTCCAGTGAGAAAAAGGGTATGGGGACATCATCACTAATACCTGCCACAAAGCAGATGTATCAAAAGAAAAGGCTTAAAACTAAAAACTCAAAACTTCTGCAAACAACTTTAGGTTTGTGTCAATTTTTTCAAACCCTGTGAGCAAAGCAGGATTTCTCTTTTCTTTGGTGGTTGGTGGTTTTCTTTGGTGTCCTGTAAATGTATAAACTCTGTTTTTGGAAATACTATTTCTTCTTCTTGTATAACTTCTCCAAAATATTTGTTGTGGAAAATGCATGAAAAGGCTGTTTTTGTGCTCTGCTGTTTATCGCCTCATCTGACACGTAGCCTGCAGCAGCGGTTTCAGAAACTAAAATATCTTTGTAAAAATAATCAGGCTCTTCCCTCATGGTTTTATTTGTCTCTGTAGGTCTTAAAAATCTTTGAATCTAAATTTCAGCCCGTTTGATGACTTGCAGTCTTTCTAGGCTATATTAATGCAATGACAGACTGTTGACTAACTTGTATGCCTATCTGATATGCACAGTACATGCTGTTTACTCAGTGTCTTGTATGTATGTCCCACAGACAACACAGGGGGTTCAGGTGAACTGTTTCCGGACTCTGGAGGACCTGGTGTTGGGGTACCAGCATCCACACAAGGGTCTGGTCACTCCTCTGCTCTACGCTGTTCCCCGAGATACCGACACAGGGGATGAGAGCTCAGGTGGGCTCACGGTCTGTTAACATGACAAATCAGTCAGGATTTAGAGCTTTTTCAAACTAGTGGTGTCCCAATCTAAGGATTAGTATAGTTAAATTTCACTGGCAACCAAGGTGATTAAATTTAACTAAAAGTAACAAAATAAATGAAACAAAAACTTCTAAATTAGGTTTTTTTCTGTAAGACTTTGTCTTTATTCTAATTCTAACTAAAACTGTGTTGTGTTCTTGCAAAATTATTTGAAATGAAATCGAATTACAGACAAAACATTGTCAGTTTTAGTCTTTGACTGCACCATACTGATTGAAACGTCCTTTATGATTTCTGTCTGGCACTGTAATTTACATTTTGGATGAGCTTGTTCATTGCAGAAGTTATAAAGGGGATACTATGTTTTTGTGTGCATGAGACTGTATTTACATGTTCTGCATCACATCTCCAACAATCAAACCCATCTCCAATAATGTGATTACATTTAAACTGGGCTGTTGATAGATTGAATTTTTTTAATCTCAATTAACCACAGGACTTCTGTAGTTAACCACCATAAGTCACGTTCTAGCACACTGGTTTGTGTAATTCTGGATTTTTCTACCATCCTAAAAAAAGGTAGGAGACTTTAGGCCTGCCTGCATTGATAGGTGAAAGATTTTAACATAATCTGTACAACTAAAAAGGAACTCTATGGACTGAAAAAGGGAAAAAAATGGATGGTGAAAAGGTAAATGTTTGATAACAAATGGTTCAGATGACTTTTGACTTGT
Organism: Cheilinus undulatus; assembly: GCF_018320785.1. Taxonomy (NCBI): domain Eukaryota; kingdom Metazoa; phylum Chordata; class Actinopteri; order Labriformes; family Labridae; genus Cheilinus; species Cheilinus undulatus. Next base: position 8,811,157 of record NC_054874.1, on the reverse strand, counting down.
CTTCTGAGCTGTCTGGGAGTTTTTAAAGTGAAATGAGACATTAAGGAGCAGTGGTAGACTTATTTAAATCACTGTTGAAAGAAGACACTGCCCTGTCTTAACCACAGTTTTTGGAAAAAATGAGTGCACCAGTTGTAGATCGTAATTAATTGCAATTGATGCGATTAATCTTGACAGCCCTAGTATAAACCCTTGCATTAAAGTAAATATGTATGGTCAACCAAATCCAATCAATCCAATCAATTTGACTGGTAAAGACCTCACACAATGGACATTTTCTGTTTTTATGTAACCTTCATTTAACCAGGAAAACCTTGTTGAGATTAAAAAGACAGCAGCAGTTAACAGAGTTTCAAATAAAGAGCCGTCAGCAAACATAATACAAGATATCTCGTTTAAATGCTTTAAATGAAATGATACAAAATAACATATTTGGAGAAAAAAAAGTTGTACTCAAATATAAAATTAGAATAAATAAAATGAGGAACTAAGATCAGCCTATCAGAATATATTTTTGAGTTTATATGATGTTTAATTTTTTTGATTCTTATAGGTTTCATCCCTGACAAATATCCCACATTACCACAAATCTAAAACTAGGTAAGACAAGGCAGGACAAGGCAAGGAAAGTTTATTTGTATAGCAGGTTTCAATGACAAAGTATTCAAAGTGCTTCACACAAGACATCAATAACAATGACAAATGGAAAAAGAAACACAACAGAAACATTAAAAAATGGTTCAAATGGACAATAAAACACACAAAAGATAAAAACAAAGATTACAAAATCATGTCTGTGGTAATTTCAATAAATCAGGACTCACCTGAGATTTAATAATTCTCTTCAGACATCTTTCACAGAGATTCTTCTTTCTTCCCAGGCAAAAAGCCTAATTGCCTGTTAATGTTAACACTTGGCCCCAGCAGTAAAAATGGATAACTATCCCAAAACTGGCACAGAAACTAATAAAAAAATGGAACTAAATCAAAAACACAACAGTTAAAACTAATTGAAAAAAGCTGAAATTAAAAACAAAAAACTGTAGTAGTAGTAGTAGCTGTAGTAAACTATATTTAAAAACAAATTTAAATCCAAAACTATTATAGCTGTGATGTCCAAAGTCGACTGGCAGAAACCACTGCAAAATATACATTTAAAAAACACCCCCCCCCCCCCCCCCCCCCAAAAAAAAACAAACAAGCACATACTTATGATTTTAATCTCTAAATAAAGCATTCCTTTACATTCTGATGAGCAAACTTTTTTGCTGAGAATTGCAGAGCAATAAAAATGTAAAATAGAATGTAAAGCACAGTACATTTTGGATTATAGAAAAAGAAAAACACCAAAACTTAAAGATGACATAATTGATAGTAATATATAATGAGATTTTTTTTGCAAAATAATTCTGTTTAATCATGTGTTTCAACTTTCATTTAGCAAAGAAAGTGATTAGAAATACAAGTTATTTACAGAAACACATTATAAGTATCAATAACTTCCAAAAAAGGCTATGAGTCATAGTTTATCTGTAGAGAAAAGAAAATGAAGTACTCAACTAATCTGGGTCACCCCCAGTGCACTCAAACACTATATCCAGAATTAGTTTCAAAATCAGTCAATTCACAGCACTAAAAATATGTCAGAATTCCCAGTGACACCAAGCTGCAATATTTCTGATATTCATTGATTATTAATTTTTGACTTTGTTTCATATTCAGATGATGAGAAGCCGCCTCCAGCTCCAGTTAGCACAGTGCCTTTAGCGGGACTACCAGCGAAGCCAGCCCCTAATGCACCTTTACTGGATAAGCTGCAGGAGCTGAACACATCTAGGTAAGATTTTCTGGCTTCTACACAAAGCAAATATGAATTTCCAAAAGATGTTTCCAGCTTGCTTCTCATCAATGATCATCTATCACAGGTTTTCTAAACAAATCTGTTGATTCAAAATACCAGTTAACAGGAACAGGTTTGCACATGTGACTGCTATTGTGTTAATGAGTGTGTACTTCCTTCAAATGATGTGTCACATTAATGTTAGCCATTCATTCAGTTCAAATATCAAAGCTGTTATCATCTAAATATGCACCTGCCATCAGTCAAGCATATAGAAAAGCCACAAGTGAAACTTTTTAAGAATTTTTCTTTGCATACTGTTAAAGAGTAGAAGTTGCATCTGTTGTGTGCTTAACTTCCTGTCTACGACTTCTGTATTTCCCTAAAAGGATTTTTTAGCAGGTAAATTAAACAGAAGTAATGTTCATAGTGAAGAAACAGCTGCAATAATAGCACATATTTCAGGCTTTGTATCTTGTTTCCAGTACTGCAGGTGAGGTGATTGGTTTACTCAATGACTACCTCTTCAGCGAGCTGCCTCTCGACATTGAAAATGTGCAGAAAGGAGCAACAACTCTCTGCCACCTCAAGCGTACTCTGGGTACTGCCTGCCAAGGCCTTAACAGGTGAGTATGCACTTTTTTTTTATGATTGAGTGCATGGAAATGAGAACTATATGCACTACAGGTTCTGAATAGAAGTATGTATAAGTAGATGTAAAATCATTAAAGAATATTTTTTATTTTGATCTAATCTACAGTGAGATTGATCTGACTCTCTCAAGCCTGGAAACCCTGGCAAAGGTCTTTGACCATCCCAGCTGCTCTCTAGCAAACACCAAGGCACAGGTTTGAAAGGAACCAGGCATTTTTCTTGACAATGATAGTTGTCTCAAAATCAACACTGAATGTAAAGTGCTGAGAGAAAAGTATTTCCCCCTTCCTGATTTCTTATTTTTTGCATATTTGCCACACTTAGATATTTCAGACCATCAAACACATTTGAGTAATAGACACAGGTGACCTGAGTAAATATAAAATGCAGTTTTTAAATGACAGTATCATTTATTAAGGTAAAATAACCTACCTGGCTCTACATGAAAAAGTAACTGCCTCACCCCCTTGTTAAATCAGGAATCAAGTGTAATAACCTCATAATTTTGAAAGCTGAGTTTAATTTCACCAGCCATACCCAGGCCTGATTACTGCCAGACCTGTTTAATCTAGAAATCCCTTAAATAGAACCTGTCTGACAAAGTGAAGTAGGCTAAAAGATCTCAAAAAGCAACACAGCATCAAGAACAGATGAAAAACAAAATCACTGACATCTATCAGTCTGAAAAGGGCTGCAAAGCTATTTCTGAGGCTTTGGGACTCCAGCAAACCATGGTTAGAGCCATTGCCCACAAATGGAGAAAACTTGGAACGGTGGGGTACCTTCCCAGGAATCGCCAGCCTATCAAAATTACTCCAAGAGTGCAACGGCAAGTCATCCATGAAGTCACAAAAGAACCAAGAACAATATCTGAAGACCTGACTCAGTTAAGGTCAGAATTCATAATTCAGCAATAAGAAAGAGACCACTGCTGACCAAAAACAAAACAAATGCTCTTCTCCTCTCAAAACATCTTGTCAATCCCCAAGACTTTGGGGAAAATATTGTGTGGACTGAGGAGACAAAAGTTGAACTTTTTGGAAGGTGTGCGTCCCGTTACATCAAGTGTAAAACAAACACAACATTTCATCAAAAGAACATCATACCAACCGTCAGACATGGTGGTGCTAGAATGATGGTCTGGGGTTGCTATGCTTGCTTCAGGACCTGGACCACTTGCTGGAACCATGAATTCTGCTGGAGGATCTACCAGAAAATCTGAAAGGAGAATGTTCAGTCATTAGTTCATGAACTCAAACTTATGCAGCAGGACAACGATCTGAAACACATCAGTAAGTCCATCTCTGAATGGCTTAAAAACAAAATTGTCTTGGAGTGGTCAGGTCAAGGTTAAGTCTGATTGAGATGCTGTGGCATGACATTAAACAAGCCGTTCAAGCTCAGAAACCCTCCAATGTGGCTGAATTTAAACAATTCTGCAAAGAAGAGTTGGCAAAAAGTCCCTAACAGTGATGTGAAAGACTCTTTCACAGCTGTCACAAACGCTTGCAGTTGCTGCCGCTCAGGGTGGAACAACCAGTTATTAGGTTTAAGGGGCAAATACTTTTTCGCATAGGGCCAGGTAGGTTTGGATGACTATTTCCCATTGTAAATGAAATCATCACTTAAAAACTGCATTTTGTATTTACTCTGGTTATCTCTGTCTCATATTAAAATTTGTTTGATCTGAAACATCTTGGGAAAAAAAAAATCAAGAAGGTGGCACATACTTTTTCATGGCTCTATAGGTGATTATTCATATCATCTTAAAGCCATAAACACCAACTCATTGTTTCTTTTGTGTTTTATTTTGGATGAAGGGACCAGAGATGGACTTAGATAATCTGCTGTGTAAGATCTCAGCTTTAGTCAGCCTTCTTTCTTCACTGGAGAAAAAAGTAAGTTGTGCTAAAATTTTCTGTAACCTACAAATGTGGGGAAAAGTTCTTTTATAACAGTGTACATGATCTGTTCCTGAAGGTGTTGAAAGCATTGCAAGACGCAGTGACCAATCACAACCTGGCTGTGCAGCCTAACCCACCCCCTCCTGAACCAACACCCACCAATGTCACACCAGTGAAGAGCCAAACCAGGCAGCTACCAGTCCACTCTTTTCAGGTGAATGAATATAAACAGCTGATAATATTTTCAGAATACATTCAAAATTGCCACCTAATAACTCACAGTATTAAAAGTTGCTCGTCTTTGTGTGTGCAGGTAAAGATGGTGAGGTATGGCAGACAGACCGTCTCTGTAGATGTGGACACAGGAGTGCTGCTCTTTGACAGGAAGGCTGGTTCATTTGGGATAGAAAGGGTGTCACATGACAGAAGTAAGATTATCTCATTTTCATTATCTGTCTTCATTCTCTTGTTTTTAGATATATACTGTTTAACCGCATTTCTCTCACATCAGTCCTCCAGATTGTCAAGTTCCAGAGCAGTCCTGCAAAGGTGCGCATGGTAGTAGACAGCCACCACAGCACACCATGGGAGATGACGTTTGAGAGCGCACGGGTAAGGCACTCGGGAGTTCACTCGTATTATCACTGACTTAAATTCTATATTACTTTCCCATAATTCACCGAGAGACTCTCATTTCCTTTAGAAGCGTGATGCCTTCTGCCAGCTCCTTCAGCTGATGAAAACCAGACACTCTCAGCTGAGTGAACCTGACATGGTTTCTGTGTTTGTTGGCACCTGGAATATGGGTAACCATGAATATGATGACAATCATTCACTCACATATAACAAAAAAAAAACCTTTGTGCTGAACGAGAGGAGTTTAGATGATTTATTCTGTTGTCTTTTGGTCCCAGGTGGTTCCCCGCCTCCTCGCAGCCTGCATTCGTGGGTGACCTGCTGCGGTTTGGGGCACACTCCTGATGAGTCCGTCGCATTGCTCCCACATGATATCTACGCCTTTGGGACTCAAGAGAACCCTCAGGGGGAGAGAGAATGGACAGAGCATGTTAAAGCAACCCTCCGCAGCTATACTCACATCGACTTCAAACAAGTACATTTTCCCTCAATTTTAAGCATCAGTTTAGGATTTTAGTTAAGATGGAGTGATGTAGCTTGTGTGAAAAAATTGAATGAAATCTTTTATCATTTGATATCACAACCTATCAGTTCTATCAAATATATATAAACTAAAAGTCAGGGCAGTCAGAGAATTAATGCACTAATCACAGTAAATCAAAGTTTTTAATTAGTGCATTTTTATCAAGATTAATTGCATGCTTTATCTCCTTTCAGCACACTTTGGTAAAGGCCCCTGCAGCATCTTTCTGCAGCCACAGTGATATAAAATAAATCCAACACTTAAAAACTCACAGAGAGCTCAGAGGATAACAGGGATCAAATGACAGAAAACCTTTTTTTTAATTCCACTTATTGCCACAGTGACAACCAGAAGTGAGCATTACAATCTTCTGATCCCCAGTTTTATAAAATGCACCTTTAACATTAACTATACACACTGATATAACCATCCAATTGCCCACTACAGTATTAATATTACAAAAACAAAGGCTCAAACTCTAATTAACCCTTAGAGGTCCACAGCTATTTTGCCATTTTGTTAATACTTTTTCTGTGACAAGAAAAAAAAACGCTCAGAAAATATATAACATGCTTATGTTTGGTATCATTTTTTCATCACTACCTCAACTTTATGAAATGAAAACTATATATTTTTTAATGTTTTATTTACTGTATTAGATATAGGACCGCCAAAAAACACAAACCTCCCTAAAATTGTTTTTTTTAATTGATATTTAAAACAATATATTGCCATTTTTAAAAAGAAATTACAAAATGCTGAGATTATGAAAAAAATACCAGTGCCAGTCCTGTATAGCAGGGGTTCCCTAACTTTTCAGCCCACAACCCCCAAAATAACAGTGACTGAAACTGGGGACCACCATGGTCACTAAGGGTGCTTGAGGCATAGCTGAACATATCTGTGCCAAGCATGTGCAGACCTAAATTTTAAGGATTTCATAAATATTACTTTGATTTCAGCATAAATTTCAACAGATGACCATGTTTTTATTTCAAACTGAGCTTATTGTATGCATATACAGTGCTTAACAAATTTATTAGACCACCCTAACCCTAACCAAAGTAAGGTTTATGCCACAGCTGCCCTAAATTAACAGCATTGGTAATTACCAAAATCGTTTTTTATGTTTCTGCAATGGATAATACACCAATATGTAGAAGCTCTTTAACCCAAATGATATTTTTAATGCTAAAATATAATTATTATTGTTATCCATGAATTTTCAAATTTACTGATTTACAGAAAAACTGAAAAATAGTTAAGCACATTATTATTTCTTGATTAATATGTCAAATTGTAGTTATTTACTTGCATTCCTGAACAGAAAATGAGTTTTAGTGGTTGAATGTTATGCTTGATTAATTTCTGACTTCTCAGAAAAGCCCAGTGAGCCGGCTCAAATTTGGGTGAATTCAGTTTGAAATCCCTCATTCCTGTTCAAAATGGTAAAACATGGAGAGCTCACTGAAAATGAAAGTGTCCACATTAAAGCACTTCATGATGCTGGATGGTCTCTGAGACAAATATGAAAGGTGGTCTAATAAATTTGTTGAACACTGTATTTCTACAAAAATTGGCAAAATATATGATTTAAAAATGTTCTTTGTTTTTTGAAGGCATCTCGCGACACCCTCTCTGTGTCTCATGACCCCCCCAGGGGGTCCTGACCCCCACTTTGAGAGCCACTGCTGTGCAGTCGGTCCACTGTCCCCTTTGTGTAAAATTAATTTTTGTATCAAATGATCATATTTCCCGTTTTACTTGGCCTACTGACATCAAACAAAAACAGAAAGAAAGCTAAAAAAAATCACACTTTCCTCACTAAAAGATTCCAGTGCAAAATGAAGCTTTATTTTCATGCTATCATGTGATAAAAATAGCAAATGTTGAAATCATGCCGTCGTGATCGTGGGCCCCTAAGGGTTAAAGAAAAGGGGGTGTAGCCTAGTGCGCAGGATCAACAGCGCTAGTGTCTGTCTCTGGAAAACATTTGCCTCTTTGGCATGGCTCTGATCAGAGTTTAAAAGCACATTATTGTTGGGGTTAAAGTACTAATTAGCTTTTTCTCCTTCTTTATTTTCTGCCCTTACAGCTTTATTGCAGATCCTGGAATGACATTACACTGTTCAGCTTTAGAAGGCGCAGTGTGTAATATTTGCCTTAGTAGCATTTACCTGAACAAACAGTAAAAATGTTACCTAAAGTAAGCCTATCTCAGTCAGTGTTTAATCACCTGGCTTCATAATTTTTTTTTTAATTTATTTCAATGAACTTAGAATAAGGCTTTTATTCATGCATAGGAAGGGTCTCTTCCACAGACTCTAGAATCTTTGACTTTTGCATCTTGCATGTTTTTACAGTAACACAGAAGAGACCAAATAACACATATGCTTTTTTTTTTGGTCATTCCACTGGCTACCACAGCCATCACCCCAAGTAAGCATCGCAACTAGAGCCTGTGTACTGTTGGAAGTCATGAATATGGGGCGCAGATGGTGGTTGGGGTGCGCCCCATTTGCACGAGCAATCCAAGTTCGGGTCTCTTTTCCTGCATGTCTCTCCCCCATTCCCTCATCCCTGTTTCTGACTCTATTCAATATCCTCATCTGTCAAATGAAGGCATAAAAACACCCAAAAATATATACTTAAAAGTTTTCACACTTTGTTCAATGACGGCCCAACAGTTAAGTTCAGTTGAACTCTGCACCATGTTAACATTACAAATTAAGAAGGCTGGTACCAATTTAAAGAAAAAAAGTGGTTTGCATTTTGAAACAGGCTTCATACTACTGAAGCAAACACAAATAAATGTGTATTTTTGTAATTTAGATAGTTAATGCTGGGTATTTTAGGTCAAAAGTAAAATATTATTGTTTGAATCTAGGGTGGATAACTTATCTTAACCTCCATGGCCCTCCAATGAGACTGGACTCCAGAAAGCTTTCCCCTTTCCTCCTCTTATGGGCAGCCATTAAACCAAGATATATGACACTGTGTAACCTACGTAGGGCAGTTAAGTTGTATCACAAAGGTGGATATGACAGCAAAAAGCCACTTAAAAAGTATTCACTCTTTTTGGTAAATGTATTGAGTGTTAGGGATTTCATTTTCGCTTTGAAATAATAGCAAGCATTACTTTATTTTGGAAGTTGGTTTTCCACAATAAGTTTCTGTTTCGTTGTATGAACTGAATGAAGCCTGGTGTTAAAGAACTGACTCTCACTGGTAGAAAAATCACTGCCTAAGTGTTCTTTGACTGGTAGACTTTTGTTCTGCTCCCTGCTGTAATGTGCCGCATTGTCCTGTAGGTGGCAGTACAGTCCCTCTGGAATATGAGGCTGGCTGTGTTTGTGAAGCCTGAGCACGAGAGTCGAGTCAGCCATGTGAACACAGCCAGCGTGAAGACCGGCCTGGGAAACACATTAGGTATGCTGCCCTGCATGAGCTCTCATCACAAGTACACAAACAGAGAAAGGAAAATAACCCTCTCATTACAGTACACCAGCACAGAATTCAAAAAGACAACATCAGATTTTGTTGAACTACATCTTCAAGGTTGAGACTGTGTTGTTCCAGGTAACAAGGGTGCTGTTGGGATCTCCTTCCTCTTTGGGGGAACATCTTTTGGTTTTGTTAATTGCCACCTGACCTCTGGAAGTGAGAAAGTTCTGAGGTATGATGTGTTAAGATCAGTGTTTTGGGCTCTTGTTTCATTTAAATGTAGAATTTAAATGGCTGATTATCATCTCTTGTAAAATATGCCATGTCCAGGAGGAACCAGAACTTTGTGGATATCCTCAGGCTCCTGTCTTTAGGGGACAAACAACTCAGCGCCTTTGACATCAGCCTACGCTTCGCTCATCTCTTCTGGTGTGGAGATCTCAACTACAGACTTGACTTGGATGTTCAGGTCAGACTGACTGTTTTTATTCCTACATTGAGATTTTATACTCTGACTTAGAATTGTTGAGGATTTATTGTGACATCAGTTATAGTCAATGAAGAGTTTCCCAACATCAGTGCTATTTTCCTCCGTGTCGCTCTGACTGCAGGATATCCTGAAACACGTGTCTAAGAGAGAGTTTGAGGAGCTCATGTGTGCAGATCAGCTGACCCGAGAGAGACACAAGAGGAAAGCCTTTCTCAATTTCAGTCAGTTTCAATTTCCAGTTGTTCTCTAATCAAGCGGTTCTCAACTGGTCTAACATCAGGACCCACCAATATTTCCTTCACAAAATATTAATCCAAATTTCTTACATTTTGCAATCACAGACAAATGTTTTTAGGTATAATGGGCCAGTTTTACTAGAAATAATACAAAAGATATAATGGGTAAATAAGATGGAGACATATCCTTCAAAATAAGAGCATGTCATAGATTTTTTTTTTTTTTGGATGGCTTCTCGATCCACTTTCAGGTCAGGACCCACCAGTTGAGAACCACTGCTCTAATCTGTACTGGGAACTTAAAATAGTTATATGTCAGTAATTTTACAGTGTCTGCACATCAGTATGGAGAAGCAGAAGCTGTTAAAATAAAAAAATGAATGAATAACCCCCCCAATTTTTTTTTTACATTTTATCTATTTCTTTTATTTGTTTAAATTTACATTGGTGCTGTCAGCATTAATGCATCCATCATGATTAATTAAGGCCCACAATTAGTGCATTATATCTCTCAATCTTGCTTAATGACATACTCTATTGTTCCTTTCAGCACATTTTGGTAGAGCCACTGCAGCGTCTCTCTGCAGCCACAGTGATGTAAAATAAGCCCATCACTGCTCCTTAATTTCTCATTTCACTTTAAAAACTCACAGACAGCTTGAAGGACAAGTCAAGAATCATCTACACCTTGTGACATTGAATATTTACCTTATTCTGCTCCCATTTTTCCCTTTTAATCCATAACAAGTTCCTTTTTCTATTGGTAAGTTCATGTCATTAACATCAACCTACCCAAAATTCCTAAATTTCTACCAAACAAAATCGGATCCCTATCCAAACAGGAAGTCAGGCCAGTACAGAAATCCTACATGAAATAAAATCAAATTTAAATGCAAAATTGGGGAAATTTAGAAATGCAACACAAAGGAAAGACCAATCGCGATTAACTACAGAAGTTCTGAGATCAATAGCGATTAAAATTTTAAGTGTTTGTCAGCCCTTATGGATATTAATCAATACATTTTTCTAAAAATCAACTTTTATTTTACACATTTATTTATGCACTTGATTGAATGATTATTTACATTTTTTTTCTTCTTTAAAATTTACTTTAGTATTTTTTTTTTTTACGTATATCTTTGTCTGTCTTTACAATTCAATTTTGAATCAAAAATGTGAGAACAAAATTTAAAAAGATATCACTTTTTGGCTAATTTTAACACTTAAAGGTGCAGTGTGTAATATTTAGCCTAGCAGCATTTTAGCAGAACAAACTTGGTGTAAAATAAAAGAACATAATTATAATTTATAAACAGGCATATAACAGGCATATCTAAATTAGTGTATAAAATCCTTTATATCGTCAACAAAATGCAGTTTGGCAAACTCAACAACTTAGCAACATCAGTGAATAATTTATAAACATAAGAACAATTTCCCAAACAATAAAATCAAATAACATAAAAACCAATACCCCTCAGCCCAATAAATAATCATCAAATCTCATAAATAATCATTAAATTCAGTAAATGATATTAAAAAGGGCAAGGACGGTGATTGAGTGGTGCATTCATAGCCCTGATGTAAAAGCTGTTCTTCAGGCGGTTTGTCCGTGCATTTATGACCCTCAATCTACTCGAGGGAAGGGTGCTGAAAAGGCAGCGGCCAGGGAGTGTGGAGCCATTAAGGTCTACACAGAAGGAACCAAATAACTGATTCACATTTCCTTATAATTCCACTGGTTGCCACAGTTATAACCTGTGAACATTACAATCTGGAATCTGACTGTTAGATGTCACCAGTATTCCCATTTTTACACACTGCATCTTTAATGAATGGGTTCAAGTTTTTATTGTTTTGTTATCTTTCATGATTATGTGACATTTTAATCCATGTTCTCAACTAGTTTTTACCTTTGGCTTCTGCCCTCCATACTTTCATTTAAAAACTATAGGATGTGTTAATAAATAGATGGTGTTAAAACTGTTTCAGCTCTGCTTTTGTTTACCACACTCTGAACTTCTCTGTCTTTATCGTGTTTAAGAGGAAGAGAAGATTGCATTTCCACCCACTTATCGGTACGAACGAGGCTCCAGAGATTGTTACCTTTGGCAGAAGTACAAGACTTCAGGGGTGAGTAATTTGCTCTTTCACAAGAAATTCTCAGGGAAACAGGAAAAGGATGCACGGAAAAATACTAGAGCACTAGACAGAGGATCCATTTTCAAAACTCAGTACCCTTTAAATCTCTGAGCAGCAAGAAATTATAAGACACCAGAATCACTAATACTTCTAAACTTCAGATTTTGAACCATACCAGTAGTATGGATCTACTGAAGGCTGTGTGCGCCACCAGCACGCGTCCAGACTAAAACATCTTGGCAAGAATCAGATAGATTAATATAACATCATGTGTAGCTATTTATTGTCTCCAGTGTTGTTTCATGTCATGGAACCTGATGCCATTGATGGTTTTACCATTGGAAAAAAATACATAATTGCCTGGGCCCACATGCTCCAAGAGGCCTCAAGATATAGCCATTATAGCATGCATCAAATGTGAGGTGCACATCTAAAATTACTTTAAACTACTTTCAATGATTATGTCATGAATTTTAAATTTAAATAAGGTGCTAAGAAGGAATTTAGTTGCATCAAAATAGATGTTGAAAAAGAATCCTCGGGAAAACCTCTGACTCCAACATCAATGTTTATACTTTCAAAAAGCCATAAAATGTCTCCATATCAAGCAAATTTTAATGAGGTAGATCTCTGTAAACATAATGAATAAAATGAATTGGTGGATTTCTGAGTGGTACAGTAGCATGAAATAAATATGAATGTTTGATACAGTACTGGGAAAAAGTATCTGCCCCCTTTCTGATTTATTTTGTTTTTTTGCATATTTGATTGAATTAACTGTGATTAACCTCATTTTTTAGAAAGCTGAATTCAGTTTCACTAGCACCACTCAGTCCTAATTATTACCATACCTGTTGAACCCAGAAATCCCTGAAATAGAATCTCTCTGACAAAGTGAAGTAGGCTAAAAGTTCTCAAAAAGCAACACATCATTGTTGCAACTTAATAAATTCAAGAACTCATGAGAAACAAAGTCCCTGACATCTATCAGTCTGGAAAGGGTTGCAAAGATGTTTCTAAGGCTGTGGGACTCCAGCAAACCACAGTGAGAGCCATTACCCACAAATGGAGAAAACTTTGAACAGTGGGGAACCTGTCCAAAGAGTGGCCAGCCTACCAAAAATACTCCAAGCGTGCAGCCATGACTCATCCAGGAGGTCCATAAAGATACCAAAAACAACATCTAAAGACCTGCAGGCCTTACTTGACTCAGTTAAGGTCATTGTTCATGAGTCAACAAAAAGAAAGAGTGGGCAAAATCCATGGGAGAGTTCCGAGGCAAAAACCACTACTGATCAAAAAGAACACAAAGGTTTGTCTCACATTTGACAAAAAACATCTTGAAGATCCTCAAGACCTCTGGAGACAATATTCTGTGGACTGACGAGACAAAAGTTGAGCATTTGGAAGATCCTGTTAGATCTGGAGTAAAACCAGCACAGCATTTTATAAAAAGAACATCATACCAACAAACATGGTGGTGGTAGTGTGATTGGTGCTTCTTTAGGGCCTGGACCACTTACAGTAATTCATGGAACCATGAATTCTGCTCTCTACCAAAAAATCCTGAAGGAGAATGTCTGGCCATTAGTGAGCTGAAGTTCAAGCACACTTGGGTTATGCAGCAGGACAATGATCTAAAAAACACCAGAAAGTCCACCTCTAAATGGCTTAAAAAAACAAAATGAAGGTTTTGGAGTGGCATCGTCAAAGTTCAGATTTAAATCAGGCTGTTCATGCTGGAAAGCCCTCCAATGTGGCTGAAAAAAAAATCTGCAAAGAGGAGTGGGCTAAAATTCTTCCACAGCGATGTGAAAGACTAATCATCAGTTATCGCAAATGCAGGTTTAGGGGCTAATAACCTTTTTCACCAGGGGCCAGGTAGATTTGGTTGGCTTTCTCCCCTTAATAGATAAAATGTATTTACTCAGATTAATTTATCTAACATTAAAATTGTTTTATGATGTGAAACATTTAAGTGTGACAAATATGCAACAAAAAGAAATCAGGAAGGGGGGAAATACTTTTTGACACCACTCTATGTGAAGGAGAATGCTGCTTCAATAGGGATCTTACTTTCCTACCTGTACAAGTCACACCTGTCCTAGTGACGTGTATATATGAAGATATGATGACTTTCTATTTATATTTCAGGTTTTGGGTTTGTCCTGTAGTTCTACCTGAAAAGATGCCTCAGAATATTTTGTTCATTTGCTGTAATTGTATTAGGCTAAATGGGGAATGGCCTTATTTCAGTCTTTGCCTTATTCCTCCATGTAACTCACACCACCCTGACTGATGCTATATTTAAGATGTACTGTACCAGTATAGTACAACAAAGAAAAGACCCTCAAAGCACTCTAAGTATAAAGCTGACTCACTTCTTAAGATATCTCTCTGTGTAACCTAATCCTGTTGAAGGGGTCTGTAGGCTAAGTTGGCTTTGAGAGCAGCTGCCACGGCCACTAAAAATAGGTTTTGTAGCATAACCTACAGACTAAAAAAAAAGGCATGTTTAACATGACAACAGAAGCACACATGCTTGTGCTTTCTCTGTCTAACATTCTGACAGACAAACATAGAATTTATTGTTTGTGTATAAATCTAAATCTGTTCCTGCAGGTGAGAGTAAATGTTCCCTCGTGGTGTGACAGGATTCTGTGGAAGTCCTACCCAGACACACACATCATCTGCACAGCGTACGGTAAGATCTGGAGCAATAAAACAAAATGTTCAGAGGAAGGAATGGGCAGTGCAAAAGGTCTAGACATAACCATACATTTACACAGTAAACCCAAATTAGACATATGCAGTTTTTTTCATTCTCACCACCGTAAAATGTGAGCAACCCTACATACGAAAACAGTTAAACCTACATCCTGGTCTGTGGTCCAGAGAGAAACAGAGTCATTTCCCTTCATTACAGGCTGAGTTTAAGAATAACTCAAACATCATATCAGTACAAGCACTGGGTGGAAAACTTCCTCTTTTGTCATAAATCACGCTTTTGACACATCTTGAGTTTTGATACCTGCTTATCTGACAGTCCTCTGCACAGGTTTTAGCCGCGGTACTGAACACATTTCCCTCTCTAGGTTGCACAGATGACATCTTCACCAGTGATCACTCGCCGGTTTTTGCCACATTCCAAGTGGGAGTGACTTCACAGTTCAGCTCCAAAACAGGTGCCATCATCATTCTGACGCTCTAAAAACAAACCAATGAATGATAACATATTTATTCTTATCTGAATTGGATTGTTTTGCATTGTTTTGTCTGGCACAGAAACAAACTCAAGTGTGGAGAAAGCCTGGATAGAGCTTGAAGGCATTGAGGCCATCGTGAAGACAGCAAGCAAAGCAAAGTTCTTCATTGAATTTCATTCAATGTGTCTTGAAGGTATGGAGTCGCATTAAAACACATTTTCTATACAGTATCATGAAGCATGGCTACATGAATCATTTCAAATCTTTTTCTGCAGAGACTCGACGCTCATCTGAAAATGATTCACAGAGCTGTGATGTTCCTGGGTTTCTCAAACTGGGCTGGTCCTTCAAACAGCTACCGAAGGTTAGAGGCTCAGTCCATTCTTATTCAGGTTAAAGCTTAGTTTTTTTCTCCTAAGTTGAGACCTCTGTTTTTTCCAAAGCTTCTTCCAATCATGTCTGACATGGAGTACCTTCAGGATCAGCACCTGCTGTTGTCTGTCAAGTCATGTGATGGATACGAGTCATACGGTTGGTCACAATGCAATTTAATTCTGTTTGATTGACTGCTCCATACATCTCTGCTGGTTTAGCTAATGACCGCTAATGACAGTTTATCCATAAAGAGTAAAATGTCTTCCTTTTTTTGTTAAGAACAAAACAGAAGCACTAACAACCAATAAAGAGATTATACCATGTTTTGGACAGAGGAGCTTGCACTTGCTGGATTACTGAAAACAAATTATTAATGAAGAAGTTTTTCCTGATATATGTGGGATTTGTTGTTGCTTAAAATCCAAGATTATTTGTCTCATTAATATACCAATCCTAACCTTGCAAAGCAGATGGATGTGCCAGACACAATCCATGACTGTCATCAGGCAAATTCATCTTGCAAAGCTCCGATCGACGTTTGTGCCAAACTGAAAACAGTTCAGCCAATTTGCATCATTTGAGAACGAGGTGGTAGTTGCAGGCAGGGTTTAGTAAAACTGTGAGCCAATAGCAATGGCTGCCACTTGTGTAGCAATTTGCTCAGATGTAGCTAAAGTGGCAGTTTATATCATAACAGCACAACATTACTTTATTAAAACAAGAGCAAAGAGCCACCCTGAAAGCTTTTAATGACAAAGATGGTTTTACTCCTTCCAGCCAGCTCATAGCATAATTGCCCAAGTCATATTTTAAGGTTTTCAGAAAAATAAGGCACAATGAACCAGCAGCGTTAGGAGAGTAGAGTTAGACCGATATTACAATAAGGACAAAAATGACTTACGCAATTTTGCTATGAGGCTAACAACATGCAAAATCTAACTAAAGTTAAGATTGCTTGATCAACGTCTATCAGATGTGAGCTGACTCACAGAAATGGCCGGGCCCCTGAATAGGCCAGTGAACGGACTCTCTCCAGAAATAATTTGTTGGTATGACTGCATATGTGTTGGATCAGTAGCATTTGTGCTAACCTGGCAAAGAGCGTTGAATAAAACGTTGACTGAAAATGTTCGTCGATTACCTTTTTTCCTACAAGCTAGAAAAAGATCTTTGGATCTAACTCTTTCCCCAACACAGCAGGGCCCTAGAAGACCCCCTGTCTAATGTGTTTAATCCAACTATCCAAGCTGCTGTCACAGTCAGCAGGCAGCAGCAGATGCTGACATATTACTACAGTAATAATGGCGGCAAGATGGCAGCGAGCATAAATCAGCCCCAGGTTCTATATGTGTTAACAACAAACTGCAGGTTAAGGAATGTGTCAAAGTCTAAGGTAATCATGCTGAAAAAATCTGGTGAGAAAATATCCTGTTGATCTTCTGGTTATTCTTTTCAACAGGTGAATGCTGTGTTGCTCTGCACTCCCTCTTTGGAGCATCGGAGCAGTTTGAGACATTTCTAAGTCATCGTGGCGAGGAGATGGGCTCCATAAGAGGACGGGTGAGGATCCATGTACCCAAAGACAGACGAGGGAAGCAGGAGAAGTCCTACGGTGGGTTAGCTGGAACAGCTCCTGTCATAACTCTCTGCCCTGCTTGCACTATCACTTCCCACTAAACTTTCACATCTCCACTGTCTCTGTCTCCTCTGACTCTCCTGTGAGTCTCACATTGCTTCCTCTATTTGGTTTCTCAATGATCCCTGGCTTGGCTTTACACTTGCTGGTATCTATCGACCGCTTCCTCTTTTGGCTCGTGAATGACTGACCCTGAGCAGATGCATCCTGAGACAGTGAAACCAGGACAGATGGGTATAATGTCACCAGGTCAGACACTCCAACAACACACATAAACACCACTCTGCTGTGTGATGATGAAACCTGGCATGGCCTTTAGTCCAAATGCCACATGCAGATTTTGAATACTTCCTGTTCAGAAACTTAATGTTCTCTTCCTGTGATTTGACTTTTTCAGAGATGTTCCTTTTTGAGAAAGATCCTGTGAGGGGACATGTGTCTCCTGCATCTTCTCGTGTCCAAGTTAACAGGTGAGGTCACCAACAACTTTGACCTCTTTTGACCTGCTATAGCTTTTAACCTTAAACTGTATCAAACATGGTCATAGTTTGAGTTATGTCACTGAGATTGGTTTCAGAAATAAAGCTTTATTTCAAAGGCTTATGGAGGAAAATAGGAGCCTCACATGGAATTCACATAAACATTTCTTCAACCAACAACAGTTTAACAAAAGCATGACATCACTGTCTATCTATAAAAAGGGATTACTTATTCCTTGTTGGTAGGCAAAATGTTGTTTCATCAGAGTACAAAATGAACAACAGAACAAGAACCCACCCCACCCAAGCCTTCAACCTTCCTGAGGAGCACCACCTGACATTGCATATACAAGTTTAACTGATTGTTTTAGGTCTGAAAAAGGAGAGTAGTGGATACCTAGCAATCTCAAATTTCAAAAGGTTGATTTTAAGAATAGATCTCATTCTCTCTAAATGAAATACATCTGTTATAGTCTGATTTTTTTTCTCTGAGAGTGGTTTTAAAGCCCGGTAATGACAGTTGCCATATAGGAGATGTTACCCAGAAACAGGTTAGGAAGTGGGGTTGAGGCAGCCTTTAGCCCACTGGCAAACAGCAACAGCACTCCCACCTATGCGTCAGATGAGGGGCGGGGAGCTGGAGTCTGGCTCGACACATGCCGACACAAACGTGTTGCTTGGCAGCAAAGGTCAAGCTCAAGCTCTTTTGTCCAGGCCTTTTCACCCCTGGTAATATGCCTGGAGACTTTCGTCACTTTTCGAGCCCCTCAGACATTCACAGCACAACTAGGGGCTTGTGGCAACCCTACTACTTGCCCGGACGATACACTAAACCGGGGGTTCCCTGAGCTTTTCAGCCTAGGACCCCCAAATTAATAGTGCCAGAGTAGGGACTCCCACTAGCTAGACAATAAATATATAATGTTATATATAATGTTATGAACAGCCATGCACTATCACTAAGCCTTCCTCAATACAGGTATAACACAAAAGAACACAGCAATCTTGGAAAAATCATATTTTATAAGGTAATTTATTGTAACAACAATGTGAAAACATCTCATGCCCCCCCCCCACTTCACAACACCCACT